>NW_026136707.1:4402632-4817632 GCF_905237075.1 Dicentrarchus labrax | reverse complement strand
GAGCTGTGTATACTTGTATATCATATAAGAAGAGCATTATAATGCAAAGATATGTTCAGAAAACAGAACTTCACAAAGGAAGAGTAAGATTCTTAGCTTGATGACCTGCTTTGACCAGGATATAATGCCAAGTGTTCCTTATTAGTGAACCATTTTGGTTGCATGAACACTATCTAATTCACTAAACAATCAAGATGCTATTTGGTCTCATAACAAAGAAACGGTGATATGATAAGTCAAAATAATACATTTTCTCAGATGTTCTATGTGTTCACTCCTCAGTATTACATCAGTGCATCGAAGGATTGCTTCACAAATAGAAAGTGGTTAGCGGGACAGACGGGATTTAGTAACCGTCATGCTGGATTTGGCTGACTCCCATGGGAAAATAAATGTGGGCAGGAATAACAGGTCCTATGAATACAACTGAGCTGTAAAAATGAAATTGTTTTCCAGGAGTCATGGATGCCGAATTGTGGGATATTGCCACAGGCCCCAAACAGCAGACAGGTATGTTGGTACCTGCCCAGATTATCACCGATTAACATTTCCCTCAAAACTACATTGATTTGAATGGCAGGAAGGGATGTGTTCATGTGTGCTTGATGCAATTCGAACAGAGATATCCCGATGAAGAACTGCTGAGGTGTTAACATTGTTTAGTAAACTGATGAGATAACATCAGTGCAGTGTGTATGTTTTATGATCTTGTAAATAAAATATCTCTTTATGAAAATAAATATGTCCACATAAAAACGTGTCTTAACAGAGGATGAGACTGTGTCCTCCTTCTACTTTTTTTGTTTCATGATTGCCTTTCTGCTCCTGCTGCCACAGCATGAGGTTTGATGAAGGTGAACACTGCAGCCATGTCAAATGCTCACGTCACAGAGCAGTGATGTTACAATGACTTTAAAATGTACTGTGTTACACCTGGCATCAAAATGTGATCTATACCCTTTTCTAAGGGTAAACAGGGAAGTTGTAAATGCACGCAGAAAGTATTTGGAGTGAAATGTGATCAGCCAGACCACATTTGTAGGTGGCCAGACTCGTACTGTGATCAGATCTCAGCCAAGAGTAAATGCAATCGATACAGCATGACCACATTCTGTAGAAAAACAGAAGCTAGCTTAGGCAATCCAGGTAAAAGCTAAAAGTAGTATCAGTAGATAGTTATTTAAAAATTAATGATCTGCTCACGGCGTTGCTTCCTTTGACCTGTGACACATCATTTCTATTAACAAGTGAGCCAGCCTCACCTTACTAATTTGCATATTGACATCCAATCACAGTGCAGACACAACTGAGATAAGAATAATGCATTTTGATATCAGGTTCACTTGTAAATTCAAAGATCCATCATTATCCAGATACTATATCAGGATCACATGTACTGGGTGTAAATGGGGCCTTAGTTTCATCGACATTACTAACATACAACAAGACATGCTAGAGTCTGATGGGAAGGTCATTAGTTCTGCAGATGTTTGGTCAAGGGGCAAGGTAAAATTTGGACCTGCTGACAGCACTAGAAGTTAATGGTTACAATTCATCCTGAGGGTGGGGCATTTCATGTTGTTTCCAAACTTCATGGCTAACCATCCAACAGTTGTTGACACAGTTCACTAAAAACCACATGTGTGATAGTGGCACTGAAGATTCTGTGGACATTGAATGTCTGTTTAAAATGTCCAATATGTCCAGTAGTTGTTAACATATTTACATCTGGACCTAAGCGGTGGACCACCTAGCACTGTCATCCCTAAAGCCGCACTACTAGAGTGATTAAAAGGTTTGTATGGTACATATTGCAACTGAAACTTGAAACACTCAGGGATTTTTCGTGATGAAGTAACAACCCTGAAAGTCACCGTGCACTGCTATTTTAACAGTCGCTGGTTTTGGTTTGAAGGTGGTGTTTTCGTTCTGAATAAGCCTGCCCTTCCCCCTCCCTCTCCAGATGTTTCCAGGTCACAGAGAACATGGCGTTTGGTGACAGACTAAGTATCACTTGGTCTAAAGAAGTCAAGGGAGGGCAGGGACAGAGGGATAGTGCTTCCTTACTTCATTTCAAGGGCAGTTTCATGGAAAATAAAAGTGAAAAAAACGCTATCAGTTCCTCTTTGCTGACTGTTCAGTGCTTATCTTGTGCTGTAACTGCAGTGGGTTGAAAGTCTTTGTTTAAAGGACAACATATTTCAGTTTTTATATTTGAGAAAGTTAAGTGATTTTTTTTTACCTCAACTTGGCTTGAGAATGATTAAGGAGGCACTTGAAAAGGAAGAGAAAATTAATATTATTTCAAGTGAATCACCCAAAAATTATTTTAGAAATCAATGATTTGTACACATCAGCTGACTTGTTAATTAAAGATGAAACTGTTATCGCTGCTAAATTTACAGAATCATTGACCAATACTTTGTCACTTATCTCTTCCTAACTCTCTTTTTATTGAGTTGCTGTGTACAGTTTGCTCATGATCCATAACACAACTGAACTTTGACCGGTCTGAGTCACGCACCAACGATCTGTATGCGCAACAGTGACTCGAGCAGCTAAAGGCTGACAGGCCGCCTCGATACAAGCCCATCTGTCACTCACGCAGATCAATACAAACTCGGCTTAGATCTGAGGAAACAGATAAAGGTCCAGAGTCTGGGAGAAGACGACTTATTGATTACAGGCAAATTCACCCTTGAGTCCATCTTTGCCCTCACACAAGTGAGTCAAACCACCTTCAAGCTCCATGTAAATTGGAAATCCAATTACTCTTGCTGGCAGACATTTTGTTTAATCATATTGTTTTACTCCTGATTTACCAAAAGCCTCCAAAAAGGCCTGTGTGTTCTAGTTTTATGTCAGACAGCTGCTCATTAATATTACAGAAATTAAACCTATTCAAGATTCTCTATTTATATTAATAAACTTTTAGATCAGTTCATTTACAATTAAAGTTGTGGCTGTTACATGCTTCCATTTAGTCATTTATGTGGTGGAAGCAGCTCTATCATATCTACAATAATCCACAGATACAAGGCATATCACAGGTAACTGTCTTAACTAACAATTGGTAGTCACAAGAAAACACTTCTGAAAATGGGTCACATATTTTGTTGCAAGTAAAGATTGCGGGGACAAAAAAAGAGAACCTGATGCAGATATAAATGATGGATAGAACATGTTTTAAACAACAGATCAATACAGCAATTACAACTGTAATTCACTAATGCTTTTGTGGACTGAGAAATAAGCCTCTGGGACTATTTATACCCTTGCTTCGGGGGGAAACTCCCAGAACCTCTCTGAACACTGAGGTTACACATCGTCATCCCCCTGCCTCCTCCTAAAATTATACCGTTGCTTCTTTAGGAAACCACACTATGTTAGTTACAGAGTGGACTCCTACACAAAAATTCAAATAAAAAAATCTGATGCAGGAGTTGCTCCTTCAGAACTAAATACCTGCTTTAACTAATTTCCTTTTCCTTTGACATCCACCTCAGATATAAGTCCTAACTCTGAACTGAATAAACACTGGTTACATTTCATTACATGCAGTCTTAAAATCATATCTATCGTGCGTAAATACAGCCAACTGGTAAAACACAACACAGCTTAAATAATTCCTTTAAACAATTCCAAAGAACTTAACATCTTTTTGTTGTAAGTTTGTTTTCAGTAGGGCTTGCCACTACAAGCACTGGCACCCCTACCAGCCCCACCATGCAAGTCCGATATGCATGATATGCTTAATAATATCACTCCATGTGATATTTTACAGGTACTATTCATTAAAACCAAGTATCATAATTTGCCATCCTATGATTTTCAGTGGCCCCATCTGGACACTCCTATGAAAAATATCTGGGGGTGCTACTGCCTCTTAGGTGACTCCTCCATTAAGTTTTGTTAAGCTACTAGGATTATATTACAAATTGACTTGAAGTTTGTTTTCAACAAAGACTCTACTGCTGCACCTTTACTGCTATAGCTATTACCATGCTGGTAGTTAAACAAACATTAGCTCTGTTTAAACTGTTATGAAGGCCAAAGGCAAATAATGCAAGAAATAGTGGTAGGAAAATAAGAAGGAAACAAGGGTGATGACCCGCTCTGAGTGTCACCTTTCTATGGAAGATTTTAAATGTCTATATGAAAAAACAAGCACACATTTTTATTTGTACTAATATATACATTTACTGTGTCATAATAAAATGAAAAACATATTTAAATGACAATTATTTAACATTTTGCCTTTAATAACTGAATGTTTTCATTGTGACATGAATCTTTAATGCAACATTATAATGAAATCACAATAAGAAAAGAGGTGTGTTGTATTTCAGTGTTGTCCAGCAGAGGCCAGCATAGACCTGCCACTACAAAATGCTTATTAGTTTTCACGAGAAAGCTTAAGAAAGCATTTTGTTTTTAAGAGGAAAACGCATCATTAATGCCAAAATGAAAAACTATCAACTGTCCAATCACAGGTTTGGGGCCATAATGTGGGCGGAGCTTATCTGCCACGACACAAGTTGATGGCAGCCATGACAGTCAGCCTGTCACATTACAGCAGTTTTCAGCGTGCTAGCCGGCAGGGGGAACGTTACTTAAGACTGTACATTTAGCTACATTTGTGATTGACGGTCTGCAGTGTTAAGAGATGGTTTGTGCTGCAGGGGGGTTGACTAATACTTAGTGGGATCTTAGGAGAATTCTCAGTAAATTTACGGCAAAGCTAACTAGTTTTGGTTAAAATGACAACATAGATGAGGTTAGGGGTCCTTCGTCGTCATGATTACAGTAATCAGTTACATTTTGAGATCAACCACAATAGATGTAAAGGAAACCAAGTTGACCCCCAGTAGGCAATGGGAAACAAACACTTGACTCCTGCGATTAAGTCCAATGTTTTGTTGATCCCATGCTCCACCTCAACCCGGCTTGGGTTTCCTGAAACAACTGATGCTCTCGTTTTTTTGGGAGGACAGTTTTCTTTATATAGTTGTTCTCCCTTGAATATGCATGTGTAACAAGCTCCCGAAGAACTTGATTAAGGTTTTGGGTTAAATATTAAAAAAGGCAAAAGTAACTTTAAGCGTGAGACGTGACGTGTTTACTTACAAGTGCTTAATTTTCTTTTACATAAACCTAACCACATGTGGGACTCAGGATACAAATCCTGTGCCTTGTGCACCCACCGTCCACCATGACCACCCCCTTGGCCAGAAAACACAGTACTTCCTCCATTAGAAAAACTGTGGCCACTGACAGATCTGGGCAGCAATTTCATTTCCCTAAAAATGCATTTAACAAAACAAATTTTGTTAAAACAGTCTTTGACAAACAGTTTTTGTTTATGGGGCCATGCTTGTATTTGCCCCAGGCCCTCAAATCACTAAGCCCACTCCTGCATCTGATCCTCTGTATTTGTTGATGTTCTCATGAGGATTGGATGCAGATTGTGAGGGATTAACCCACTGAAGGCAATGACTCTCTGTGACGTGGCATTTCCTGGTTCTCCTATCTTTCATTTCCTCTTTCTCACGCTTTTACTCTTTTACCTCCCACTCCCTTGAGGTCGATATCCACAACTTCACCTCCCCCATTAGTGTTGCACAACCAGGCTCACCTACCTTATAGTGGCTGTTACGGATGAAACCAAAAGAAAGTGGATTTTTTTTTCACTGAATAATTTATTTAATTTGAAATATAAAAGCATTCCTGCTTCCAGTTAACAGATTGAAACCAGCAGCATAATCCAACAACTGCTGAAAATCACGGACAGTCTGGCAACATAATTCCTGATCACTACAATGTGTGTAAAGTGTTTTTTTCTCATACAGATCATAGAGGAGCTGTTAAGCTTTTACTTCATCTGCTAAACAAAGAATAACAGGATGAGAGAAGACAGAGCTGCAAACTACAAACAAAGAAAGACAGATGGGTTAGAAGCTGAAACAGAGCAGTGTAAAGGTCAGGGAGAACAAGAACACACAGATTAATTTTCTGAGATTCTTTGGTGCTGACTGGGCTGATGACCTACTGCAAATGAGGAAGAGAAGAATCTGAGTGTGTGTGTGTGTGTGTGTGTGTGTGTGTGTGTGTGTGTGTGTGTGTGTATGAAGGGGTGTTTAGACTACAACAGTGCTGGGGGTTTGAGTGAGACAACATGGGGCCTTGAAGAGGGAAGGCAGACAGTGATGGCATCAGAGGAGAAAAGGAAGCGTTGGAAAACATGAGGGAAATTTTGAGGCGCTGCAGATGGCCAAGACACGTGTTTACCACCCAGTGGATTTCCACTTTAAAGCTTTACAGACAGATGGATTCTCCAGACATTCCAGATGCATTTAGACACATAAAAAGACCTCTCAAGATATATACAGCAGGTTAAACTGCCATTAAAACTGCATAGTTCATATCCATCCTTACCTACTGCAATTGCAAAATATTGACATTCATTTTACCTATTTTTTCTGCATACAAGGACATATAAAGTGACACAACTTTACAAACACAATACTGATGCTGTGTTTAAAGGTGAATAGATTTACAGACTTTCACTGTCAAGATGAGGAAGATGACATTTTTGTTGTGTGCTTTTAGTTTGAAGTTTCTGTGGGTGCTGCATCCTTTAGAGGCCGGTCTTTTATGTGTTCACTTCTCATTGGATATTTGACAACGATTCAGCCATCTTGTTGTGTATTTAAAGGCTGTTTTGGTGTGTATTCTGTAAAACACCCAAAAGAAGGGCAGACTCGTCCAGTATGTCAGTGTCTCTGAGTTATTTTCACATTTTGTTCTTTAGTTATTTGAGCACCTAGTTGACTGCTGAAGTAGCAACAACACAATCTTTCTACTGTGTCTAACCATGTGGCAGCCAAATTGAAGACCTCAGCTTTGTGTCAACTACAGTGTACATGTGAACAGCTGGTTGCATTTCTAAAGGTAAAATCCAGTCATCTCACCATCATTCAGTAAGCATAGCTACTTTCTGTCCATGAGATTGAGAATAAGAACTCATTATTTCAAAACAGAAAGCCCACATCTGATACATTTTTCTTGAGATGTCAGATTGTAAGCTGCTAACTGCTCAGCTTGTGGTTACTGAAATTATAGCATTTTGAGGATTTAGGATGTAGATTTTAAGTTTTCTCACTATATTTTCAGTTGTTAAATAGATTATAATGTAACTGTTAATTCCAAAACTTTATTTTGGTTAATTGAGCTGACTCTTTTCAAACCAAAACTCAGTACTGTTATATCTAGACTTTAAAAAAACTAATTTACTAAATCTCAATCCATTGACCTACACACACACACCAAGTCCACCTTGATCAGGTATAGTATGTTTTGTTGTATCTAGATGACCCTTGAAAACTTCTGTGATCAATAATGGTGCCAGATGTGGCTCACGAGTGATTTATGATAAAATAACTATAAAACTACATTAGCTCTACAAAATGAAAAAATCCTGTATGTCTAAACAGTCTTCAGCCAGGTGAGATAGTCAGTCCTGAGTTCTGGGCTCGAACCTGCAGCCAGTGTGTCACTGAACAAATGTTTTAATGCTTTTTATTGGATTAGTCCACTCACAGAGCAGCAGGCCGGTCGATGGTCCACTCGGGCTGATGGGTAATAGCATTACCCTGCGTTGGCCGGGATTGGCAGACACCAGCGGATAGAGCTATCCTACCATTGATTGACTCTCCCCTCCAGGGCCACTCTGATGCTAGTCTCCATCCAGTGTTTCATTTGTTTATGAAATATTGATATTGGCTGCTATCTCCTCTCGGAGATGGGAAGCTTCAGCTTGATGGAAAGGATGGAGAGCATTTGGGGATGCTGGAAAAAGCTTTTGTTGGGGTTCATGAACTGAAAGTTGTTGTTTTTTCTTGGGTGGATGGATGTAATCAGTTTATTATTTCCAGAATTACATCATGATGGATTTTGTTTTTTGTGCCATATTTTTCACATTTAAACTCCCTTTGTTGAGCCATAACCTAAAGTCCCAGCAGGAAAAAAGGGAAACATGTATCTACTGTAAGTTTTTCTGGTAAATGGTCAAAATCAGGACCAGGGGGATCAACAGTTTGTTGTGATGCTGTGACACTCACATACTACCCTTTCACTGTGTATAGAAGCACCAAAGTGAGACTGAATTTTAACTTTAAATGAATGAGCAAAAACATGAAACAGCTGAAAAAATAGAACAGACTTTCCCATTTGTTATTCATCCTGTTGGTAAAAATGCTATAAAATTTAATTCTGCAATCCAGAAGGCCCAGACTGATTTCTTGGGTTGTTTTTTTTTTTTTGTGTAAAAACTGCCTTTAGATCTGTATGTTGATAGCGCCCTCTGTCTGCAAACCACCTCTGGTACCATTTCCTTATCAGATTTCACTCTTTCCTTCAGAAAACCTTACTTTAACCTTCCCTCAACCGCAAAACAAGCTAACTCTGACTCCTGCGGCATGAGATGGATGCAGTAGATCTCGTCAGTAAACAGATGCTTTAGTCTTCCCATAATGACAGTCAGGATTGACGGGCTACCACAGCCAAAGCCTTTTATGCAGGGGAAGAGCCTCTTGGATCAATAGTTGTTACCTAGGCAAAGCCCACACAACCACTAATGAATCCTCTGGCTTACAGTACAGGCTGCCACTGCTCTTTATGTCTACACAGGAGAAAAACGTTGGATATACTTAACACTCCACTAATAATGTCAAAATGAACATCCAAATATATCCACCACATTGGATTAAAAGATAAAAATGAAGAAATTATCACAGACTTTTATGTAATTTACTTGTTACTAGAAATGAATGAGCTGAACAGACCTATTGTCCAACAGCAGGTGCAGGTGTCACACCAGCGAGTTTATGGTTTTGTTTGTTGTATTGTGTTGCGACATTTCAGTGGTCTGTTCTCTGGGACTGGTTCTGTGGTGTGTTTGAAGACTCCAGACTGTTGTCTGGCACACCCATCTGTCTGTCTGCTCTGCATTTTCTGTTTTTTTAACATAGGATTAAAGTATTGATATATCAAAAGTGGTAAAGTGTGTTAGTCACCTGTCTGGGATTTCTAATTATATAAAAAAAACAAGTTAACAGGTGCAGTGTTTACAGTGCAATCCATAAGTATTTGGACGGTGACACATTTTCCTTTGTTTTGGTTTTGTACTCCAACATATTTGATCTATAATGAAACAATGAAGAGTTTAAAAATTAAGGACTGAGGGTGTTTTCAGGGTGTTCACATCAGTGACAACTTTTTGACGATGCAGGAGTTCAACATTTTGGGGACTTTCCTTTCAGAGAGTTGAGAAGATTGATACCATACCACAGTCATATCTAGACATAGGGGGAAACTGAAATCTACCAGCACTTCTAAAGCTCACTGATTACCACATTATATATCATTTGTTTAAACCTTTAAATAAAGTGTCTAAAATGACATTTAGCGACCTCGTGTTGGACAATTTCTTGACCTTGGAATTGGTCATTTGGTGTTTTCACTCTGTTTTTTTTGTAAAGTAAAGAAACTACATACATCATGTTAATTAATGAGCTTTAGAGTTCCTGGTACGCAGATCTTGAGCCAGGCTGTCAATCAAATCATAATCAAATCATAATTTTGGCTTAAAATTTGTTAACGGCTCAAATTCTATCTTTAAAACCATTTTCATAAACATGCACTGAACCCCTGTAACAACCTCATCTTCCTCCCCCAGCAGCTAATTTCCATGTCACACCGAGAAACCTCAAGATGATTCATCATAGTCTACTTCCTCCTGCACTGTGCTGTGTGTTACAGATAGCACATGATGGATTCTGACAGGTCTGATTTACGTCAGAGAAGCCGAGCAGCTAAAGACCCTCCAGATCCACTGAGATATGAAATGATGGCCGTCTCCATCCGCTCTGCACCTACGCCATGCATTATGACTGATACCATCCTGCTAAGCCAAGCACTTTGCTGCTCGTCTGCAGGATATTAGCTCAGCCAAAGGTTATTCATAGACTATCAAACTAGAGCTGCGGTCAGGAAATGCTGACTTATGTGTAAATATCAATTAAATTAGTCAAGTCCCTGTTGCTGAGGGTGCACTGCCTGGTTTTAATGGCCACAGACGCTAACAGTGCTGCGTAAATCAGATTTGTACAAGAAAAGAGAGGCAGATATTAGATTAGACTTGTTTATACATCCATTAAATATTTGTATTTGGTCTTTAACTGTCATAAAGCATAAAGATTGTGCTGAACATTGATCATGCGCTGATTTTATTGTAGAAGCTGATTTGGTTTAATAATACATGGCATTTTGATATACCCATTTTACAATATGACTAATTGGTATAACACAATGGGCTTAAATTACCCCATTTCATAAAAGTGGTGCATTGTGATCGATAGCTCTTTCCTGGCACAGGGAGTGAAATGATTAAAAATTTCTGGCAAAAATCACAGTGGCGTATTTGAAATAAGCAACAAATAAGTGTTTAGTATGAGCAGGGATCATAACAGACGAGGACAAATTACAGCCACAAAGACAAAAAATCTTACATGAATCATAAAAAAAAATCACATTTGGCCGATGGGGAAAATAACACAGTAATTATCGTTTATTAACAAAACATAAAATGCACAAACGAATAAATCTTGCAGGCAGAATCACTTCTCATCCATCCTGAAGCAACTGACAGGAACCATTATGTAATTCTAGGCACAGCACTGGTTAGCAGTGGGGTTTGGTTGTTTTGGTTCGAGGGGTTTGAATGTGTTTAGAACACAAGGCACATTGTCGCGAGTCTCCAGTGCCAAACTCCAAGCCGCTGGTTTTTCACGCCTGAAAAAGTAACCTCTGTCCCTCCCGTCAGAGTTATGTAGGCCAGCCTGCTGAGCAGAGACAAAATGGGAGCAGAGCTCAGTAGATGCAGCCTCAGCAAAACCATCTCTTTTAGAGCTGTTAGGTGCAGAAGCCATTTCTCATGGGGAGACTGGATTATTACTGTATGCGGCTGAGGTAAAAGCATAGATCCTCCATTATTATATACAGTACAGTGTTAATGGAAAGCACTAGTTAGTGTTAGTGTTAGCGTAGTATAAATAAACTGGTTAGTAACTCATAAATTAATACAAATACAGAGTAACAGTTCATAATATGCAAGCAGTTATAATTTAAACAACATTAAATAAACTTACATCAATTGACTATAATTCAAATATCTACTGTATAAAGAGTTGACGTGTTTGTGATTAAATTAAATGTTACTGTTAGGGATGCACCGATCTGACTCTTTCTCTCCTGATCCTGATATGTAAACTCAGAGTATTGTCTCATAGCGAGTATCAATCTAGTGTCTGTGCTACTTTTCCCCAATTCAAACCTCACTGCATGGATCTAAGGGAAGTCCGTATGTGTGTTAAGTAACATGAAGATATAGCCATTAAAGTGGTGCAAGGTAATCAGCTACATTTGCTTGAGTAATGTAATGTACTTGCAGTTTTGAGCTATTTGTACTTTACTTGAGTATTTCCATTTTATGCCATTTCATATTTTTACTCCACTACTTTTTAGAGATAAATGTTACACTTGAATTTTCTTTGTTCCTGCCACGTTAACCATTGAATGACCCCTCAGATTTGGACTAAACTACCAAACACTGTATAAAGTAAAGTCAAACAGCTACAACAGTAGAATTCTGTTTAGGTATAGCTCAATCAGTAGTCCCAATCTAACAATATATATAACAGGGTCCATTTTTCTGCAGAAGAGGTACTTTTACTTCTTGATACTTTAAGTAAATTTAGCTAATACTTATGTACTTTTACTTAAGTGGAATTTTGAGGGCAGGACTTTTGCTTGTAATGTAGTGGAAGTAGAAGCTATTAGTTGCGTTGTATGTAGTTACATAAGCTCACCGCAAAAAATAAAGGAGCAGAACAGAAAATAATGTAAAAATACGATTTGTGTGACTAGAGTGAATAATAACTGCGGACAGATATTGATGACTGAGACAGTATTGTGCACAAGGGACTGCTATGGTACTCAGAATTCAGTCGGCAGTCGTATGTGACTTAATTGAACTTGGAATGATCTGATTTTATAATTAAAGTGACTTGTTAATGTGGTTTGGTATCTGGCTGATACCTGATTTCACTAATAATCAAGTGTATCAGAAAGGTGCATCCCCAGTTTCTGCCATTCAATATGATAATTTCTTTATGATAAACTTACATACTGATATTCTCAGCTCAGTCTTGCAGAGTGACAAGCAACACATATTTATAGTATCTCAATTCAAATACTGCTTTAAAATCCTACATCTTAAACATCTGTCAGCTTTACTCCGAGTGCACACACACCGCCACATTTTTGTGTCTCTCCCAGTAGTGACACTCTTCCGGAAAGCTCCACGCAGCTGCAGACTCCTTGTGGCGACTGACGGCGTGAACAACAAACCCACACAGCTGCTTCTCCAGCACCTCCACCACTGCCGGGGCATTTCCCTTCTTCCCTTGGCCATCCATCACCTGCCGGATGAAGTCACGGGGCACCGGCTTGGGTTTGGTGCTGTACGACACCACCAGGTTTATGTTGTTCACCTGGAGCACCTCGAACCAGTTCTGTCCCGCCACGTGATGAAAGTGCTCCCCTGCTCGCCAGTTCCGGTAGGTGCTCCCTGAATGGTTGATTAGCCGCACTGACCAGCGGACCCAATCATACTTTTTCACCAAGAACTCAAGAAGCTGCTGAGTTGTATCTTGCAGGTTCTCTTCTTCCTTTTTCGTGCAGGAGGCGCTGGGCATCTAATTTTGCTTGCTCTGGGAAGGCAGCAGTACAAGACTCAATGGTCGTCTTCATCCTGGACTCTACTTCTTCAATTTTGCTGCTCCATTCTTGGATTTTGTCCTCTTCTTCTTCTTGGCCCTGGGTTAAGGCGCAGTGGCCCAGCAGAGCAATCAGGCCCAAACAGAAGAGCTCCTTCATCCGGACACAGAAATCTTCCAGGAGACGGCGGTTCCTTGCTACATACCTGCAAAACAGAGGAACCATTTGCATTTATGAGAATGGTGTCAAAGACCTGAGAGCTGCAATGAATTCAGGAATATAAATATGCTGAACAATTTACCTCTCGACCAACTCTAAAACCGACTCTCCAAAGGTGTTTGTCCCCATCAAAGCATCATACAGCACAAACAGGTTCTTCTCTCCTCCAGTTTTTGAAAAGTGCTCCAGAAAAAGTCTGGTCTTCACGTCCTTGAACTGCTGTTTCGCCTCCAAGATATCCATATATTTCCGAAACTGGTTCCGAATGTTCTCCTCCACTGAGAAGTACTGGGAATCCAGTCTCCCTTTCTTGATCTCGCAGTCGATGTCTTCCAGTTGGGTGGAGAGCACGTCAAGCTTGTTCCTCACCGTCAGAAACTGCTCTTTGACATAGAAGACCTCTTTGCTCTGGACGTTGTCTAAGGCCAGTCGGAGAACCGGTGCGGCGGCCTCACAGAGGGGGAAGAGCTCACCTACAGCGCTGGCCAACACCTCGGCCCCTTTCTCAAACATATCCATCACTGCCTCGATGGCCTCCTTCTTCTGGGCCACAACCCTCTCCAATGAACTGGTCATGTTCTGTGACAGAGAGGGACAAAATATGGTGACGTGTATAAATAAATCTTAGGGGTAAATATATGGAGTGCCTGTCAAAATGGGTTGTAGTCTTTAATTCTGTTAAAATATTTATGAAATAGACTTGTTTACAGAGGTTCTCAACCTTTTTGGATTGTGAACCCTTAAAATGAAGCAATGACGTAATTGGTTTACTGATATAGGTCAGAAGAGGTACATCTACTTCAGAAAAAAAAGCAGATTAGATAAAATGCCAAAACTATACTTAACATACTATATTTGTGTAGCAGAACAATGTTTTTTTTTACTATCCTGTTAATCATTTTATGCCCCCTCAAATGTACCTTACCAAACCCTCTCAGGTTGGGAACGACTAGTCTAAAACATAAACTAATGAAGTCCACGGCACCAGCATGTCTTGAGCAACTTACCATAGTTAATTACTAAATAGAACATAAGATAAATGCTTTTCAAACAATCTTGGTCTCTTTTAGGACATACTAGTATCAACACAAGACAACGCTTTCCCCTACAAGGTTGTAAAATACATTTGTGCATAAACTAAACTCATCTTTCACTACAACTGTTTTGATAATGGAATAATTGTCTTGTTGTTTTTCAAACAAAAATACCAAACGCTTTCTGCTTGCTGCTTCTCCAATGTGAGGATTTGCTGCTTTTCTTTGTCTCATAAACTAAATATATCTGTGTTAACAAAACAAGACATTTGAGGCAGACAAACTATAGGTTAAAAAAACTTGTAATTGGCATTTTCACTATTGTTTTGACATTTCATAGACAAAACAGATTAATTGATAATGCAAATAATTATTATTTGAAACCCCAGAAAAATCTTTTAGCAGAGAAGACAAGATACCAAATTTAAGTTGGTCAAATGTCAAATTCTCCATTTTGTTATTTCAGGAGATAAATATGAAGGTAAATATGATGTCAGGCTCAAACGCAGGATTTAAAAAAAAGAAATCTTTACTTTGACCCTTTTAAACTGTGATTATATTCAATCTTTTGTGAATCCACCCACTCAAAAGGATGCAGGTAATGATGTCATATAAACAAAATGGGGGCCTGAGATACTTGGATGAGAAAATGACACAGATGCCCTTGGGTCTGTATATGACTCATTTCAGAGCAGAGCAGACCAAGGCCAAACCATATTTAAAAATCCCCTTTCATCCTTGCTTGCAACCTGACATACATAAATTACCTCGTCCTCTCTGTTCAGATGTCTGCCTGTGGATGGACCCCAGATGCTGCGTCACCCAACAGCTCGACAAATGAACATCGACAATTAAATTTGTTTTGTCTAATTCGTATCTGAAAGTGAAAATGCTTTTTTCTCTCTTCTTTATAGTGAAGAAGGCTGAGAGATACATAATGAAAAAAATAAAGAGTTTAAGACCAAAAAGGATCCTTAAAGTAAATAGATGAAGAAAAAGCTTGTCTTGTCCAAACTGCACCATGTTTAACTGTCATGCGCACCCAAAAAGAAATGCGCAACGGAAGCCCTTTTTACGCACAAATCCCCTGAGAACATCGGACACACCTTACAGCATATTTACCCTTTCTGGTGGAGGATAAAGACGCCACATTCCTGTAATAACAGCGTTTTTCTCCATACCTGAATGAAATGACTCTGCTGCTCCTTCACGCCTGATGATCTCCCAACAGCTGCAAACAAGTTTTTTTTTTTTTCTTCAAGTTTGAGAAAATTCCCACGGTTCTCTCATCCACTGTGGAGCCGAGGAGGGGTCCAAGAACGTGATCCAGAGAGGAAAAAGAGATGCGCACACAATATCTGCAAAGGAGAGAGAGAGAAGGAGAGAGAGGAGAGAGAGAGAGAGAGAGAGAAACAGACAGACAAACAAACGGAGAGACAGAGCGCAAACCGAGGTGAAATATGTGGTCGGTTCCATTTTCTTCTCAGTCTTCATTTCACCATGAAAGGACGACCCTGTCTCTTCTCAACAATACGGAACTAAATTTAAATATTGTTTTCTGTGTTTTATTCCTCACACATTTTCATCGGATTTCTTCCTGAGAGAGAGCTTTTGCGCACTTGGTGCAAATGTGTCTTCATCCCCATTATGCGCTTCAGCTGTTAATGTTAAAGGATCCAAACTTGAGGTAAGACGATCGGAGAACTGCTGTGGTGTTTTGTCTTTTTGGTGTTTGAATACGACAAGTTGATGTAACCATCATCACCATTTTTTATTTTTGCTACAACCGTATCTCAGATCATAAACTGATGTGCTGCACACACACAGCTGTGGTGTGAAATACACCCTTAATGTTAGGATTATAAATATGATTCAGAATCTGTTATATTAATAGAGATTTGAAGGGAGCGAATTTATCAAACCACATAGTGTTTATTTATAACAGCACAGACGTGCGTCACCTCTCTCCAGTCAGATTTGTCACAAATATAAACATATCAGGTAAAACATTCATTCAAAAATCGAAATGAACACCGAATGTAGCATTTTTTTTTATCATTCAGAGGACTTTATCATGAAATTATACCTCACATCCCCTCCAGCCCCCCTCATCAGTGCGCTCACGACGCGCCCTGTGAGCGCCTAAAGCTCCCTCACCAAAAAAAGAAAAACCATTACGCAGATCGTTTCTCCTCCAAACAATGAAGGGCTCTATGTCATGTATAAAGGTTTCTTTGCGTATTATGCCCAAGACTTTTATCTGAATTTCTATAATAATATCGATTTTCTTTAGGTGAAAATGGATTCTCCAAAACGAGCACATGTCATGGAGAGAAAAATGAGCTCTATTCCATGATGGACGACGTCGTTGTCGGTGGCTCAAAGACCCTCATCGTGCAGTCTGCAGGGAAGGTAAGAACCTCAGATCTTCTCTCCTCTCTCAGTAATCTGCATTTCAAACGCATGTAATGCGCATTTTCCTGTTTCGGTTCCCCAACTCTGAGCTGTGAGTCAAACCTGTTCAGCTGGATAATGATGCATGAGGGCCATTCCAGAGGTACTTAACCCAGGCCATGTGCCCATTTCACTTCACCTGAGGTAAATTCTTTCCCCCCTTTGATCCTTTACGTTCATGTGGGTTGCCTTCGCGCATGTAATGTAGGAGATCTGTTTGGGTCTTGAGAGGGAAGCAGTCTTTAACAGCTCGTCAGATTGGAAACGTATATGTGATGCTTTAGTCCTGTGGGCCCCCAGGGAGTTCAGATAAAACAGGTGTAATGCTGATCGCGAGTGAAGTACTCACGCCCTCTTGCGTACAAATCAGTAAATAACACATTCACGTGCTTTCTTCGATCGCTGGCCCCCAGTTGTACCATCTGAGGACATTATTGAATACCACTTCAGATCTCTGATTTGACCAAATATAAAGAATAGGCGTTGGGTAAAAACAATAATGTACAAAACCCTTAAAGTATTTAAATTTGATGATGATGGAGTCATAAAAGCAAAGCTTCTTGGGTTTGAATATTTTACTGTGCAAGTAACAGTATCATAAATTGTTGTTTAAACAAATAGAAACTATATATGTAGATATATGTCTATATATGACCACGTTAAACTGTGGAAAAAAGCTACTGTATTGATTGTTTCATATGATTCTGTTTTAGGATCAGATTTTTGCTAAATAAAATATTCTGCAGCGTCTTTAATTAGATTTGCTATTAATGATGTATTTGGTTTACATTGAGAGTAAACAAAGATGATTTGAAACCCCAAAAATCAAAAACAATGCAAATGTTCCACTTTTGATTACAATATTCCCCATTTTTATTTCGCTGCTCGGGATTTCTCCATTGTATCACATTCTCCTCAGTGCATGAGTGATATTTAGCATTAGAGCAGCAGAGGGCGACAGTTGTTAGACTTCATGTGAAAGTCGAGGTGAGAAAGCAGATGACATATTTGACCTTTTATTCCACTCATTATTTTACTACATTTTGCACTTGCTTTGTGCTTTCGTGTTTTTTTTTTTTTTTTTTTAAGAGGATTCTTTGATACAGCTACATTTTCCAGGCACAAAAAGAACCACACTTTATGGCCAAAAGTATGTGGACACCCAAACGTTATATCCACATGAGATTGCTGAACATCTCATTCTTAAACTATATGCATTAATGTGCTGCTGTAACAGCCCCCACTCTTCTGGACCTGGCTGCAGGGACTTATTGGGGTCGGGCACTGATGTTGCAGGGTGACGAGGTCGGGCTCACAGCTTGCATTCCAGTTCATCCCAAAGGAGTTGGACGGGGTTGAGGTCAGGGTCAGCCAAGTTCTTTCACACCGCCAAACTGGGAAAACCATTTCCTTATGGACATTGTTTTATGCATTAGGCAAATAATGTGGAAACCGGAAAGGACCTTCCCCTCACTGTTGCTACAACGCTGGAAGCACACTATTAGTTATAATGTTGTTTTATCATTGAGATTTACATTGAGATTTGAAATGCAACTGAAGGGCCTGAACCATGAAAAACAACAGACCAAATGTACACAAGAATAAGGAGTCAAGTAATTAAGTATTTCAGTTTTTAGTCTCCAACCTTTAATAGGGGGCTCATTGGATATAGTAGATTTTTGATAGTAAGGCCCCCCGACAACATTATTTAATACAAACACATTAATGTCTTAGTGCTCTGCAAAGGCTCAGTCTACCTCCCTATTTCCTTTTAATGCACTGATACAGACCAATACAGAACTTTAACGAATAGTGGAGTATGTCTCCATATTACTGTTACTATCATAGTAAAGAATGAACTTCTCATTATTATTCACTCGTGTTTATTTATAGTGGCACATATACAAACAGGCATCAAAGACTCATAACAAAAAAGGCAACATATTCACAAATATGACATTTCCAAAAAAGCCTTTACGAGGTTCATATTATATCAACAGCATTTTGACTCTATATATTTGTAGCGTATACTGAATCTGTTGTAACAATAAGAGATATGGCACAATGCCACACAACCATAAACCACTTTAGGACAGAGTTATGTATTGAAAGGATGAGAGTAATTAATCAATGACAGATATTGTGTAGTGATCACGTGTTTAGTCTACTTTTCTAATTTCTAACTAATTGCTGACAATCTGAACTGTCCTGATGCAGCGATCCAAAACCTGCTGCGTACTTAGATACCACCCGTTTGCTAAAACAAAAAGACATTTATAAACATTTAAACCACAAGTTTAAAATCTAAACTGTAGCGCACATACCTTTCAAAACATAATGCCATACACATTATACTTAAAAGACAAAAACCCTTAAAAAGGAAGACAATGATATAAAACTAATGGCACATTCAGGCACTGTTGGTCAAATGAGGAACTGTATGAGGAGAGCACAGTCAAAACTTTTCTCTTGATGCTGAGGCTTAACTGTAAAAAAAAAAAAAAAAAAAAAAAACGACCCAAATAATGGACATTAAATGTTTTATAGGCTCTAAAAAGGCCATATACCAAAGAAACCCACTGATAATTGTATCTATATATATATATATATATATATATATATATATATATATATTACAAAAACACTTCCTGTGTTAAATGTAATAGAAAATAAAAGACAGAACTGCACAAGTCCAGTGACATTATGACTGTCTGTGATACTACATTTTAAAAGTCAATCATCTCAGTTGTGTAATAATCGTAACACAATGACGGGTTGTGTAAACGGAAGCACATGTTGCGATTTGTTTAATTTGACCTCATAAATGGCAAATTATATTTAGTGTATCCTTCTGTGGTGAAGTGTTTTGCCAGATAGTAGTGTAGCGTTACAAACAAATCGGATTTCATGTGTACTGTTCCGTGTTTTTCTAACCAAAGATACTTACTAGAAGAAAAGTATAAAGAACTTAGTAGAGCAGAAACAGAAATTAGTGTAAAATCTGAATAAATTTGGTGCTCAATAGCAACAAGTGTACACAGTGTATCACAAACTCCATGCATATGAAACATACAACATTTGTGGCACATGTTATTTTGCACATGAGAGTATAATCATGTTTAGTGTATGTTGATGATTATATGAGGATACTAGTGTAGTTACATTCAAACTTTGGGATGTTTGTTCCTCGTTTTGGTTTTTCTACCTTTTTTATATTGTAGATTATAGTTATAACTTGATTGACGACTTAACTCTCTTATAGCAGTTATCCAACAATTAAAAATAAGATATTGACATGTCAGATTTTAAGGAATTCACAGGAGGCCCTCTAGTGGAATTACATTAATATGACAGCCGCCTAAGCCAAGTTTCCTCTTCCCCTTTAAACTGTACATTTCAGCCAGGCTAATTGCACATACCAACAAACTGATTAACTTGTAGTGTAATACAGAAAACTACAATATATGGCAAATCATTTCCAAAATTGCATAAAGGGGTGTGATACGTTGCAATATCGCACACTTAAGTGTGTAAGTGCAATTTCCTTACATTGCTCAAAATTACCTTTCAGAGTAGATTAATGATTCATTGTAATGATCCCACTGCTGTTTAGCGTCCTCTATCTGTATCAACTGAAACCACATTTATCAAATGACAAAGCAAATATTGTGCAATAATTTAGTTGTCTTCACCTAAACTTGGACAGCAAATACATGCCTGTGGCTCAAAGATTGCACATGCCAAAAGGTAGTGTTTTGAAGAGAATGAGACATACTGTTGCTCATTATCACTGGGCTTTGAAGCAGTCGACCTACTTTAGATGCTTACAAGTGTTTATAGGGAGAGAAAAGGAAGGCGTTACAGAGGGAATGTGGACACACGAGTCCCGAATATGACGATAAAGCAGCAGTGGAGAAAGAAAGCAGCATGCTTCCTTATTTGCACTTGCTAAGAGCCTCCTGCATCTTCTCTTGAACGTGCTCCATCTTTTCGGCCCACTCCTCGCTCAGACCCTCCTCGTCGTCTCCGATGACGGCGGCGTAGCCCATCAGGGCGATGAGGCCAATGCAGAACAGGTAGGTGAGTCGGGTGCAGAGTCGCTCCATAGTCTGGCGGTCGCCTTGTGAATGCTTCAGGTAGACCTCCAGGATGGGTCTGCTGAAGAGCTTCGGTTTGCCCACCACGCCGTCGTACAGCGTGTGCAGGTTCTGATCTCCCAAGTCATTGGAATAGCTCTCCTCGAAGTCGTCCTTCTTGCGCTCGCGGTGCTCCGGCCGTGCCTCCACCATCTCCATGAACTTTCTGAACTGGTTCTTCAGGTTCTCCTCCACGCGACAGTACTGGCCATCCAGCGTTTCTTTCTTGATCTGTACCAGCGTGTTGCGATTCATCTGGGACAGCTGGTCCAGTGCGCGGTTGACCGAGCCGAACTCGCGCTTCAGAGTGCGGATGTCCTCGTCATCAACGTGGTGCAGCACCACGCGGATCAGGGAACCCGCCACGCCAAAAATGGGGTTAACCACCGCTGCTGCTGAGGAGATGGTGGCCACGCACTGGAGCACTTTGACCAGGCCCTGCTTCAGCTTGGCCCGGTCCTCGATGATGTCCTCATCCATCATCATTTCCAGGTGGAGAAGATGTTGTGGTTGTCTGTGACAGAGATGGGAAGAGAAAAAAATTAGGGAAATAGTGTTAAATTTGTACTTCTAATTAATAATTTCCATTATTTACACGCAAAAATGTGAAATTTGTCAACAGGCAAACATACAAACTAAAAACTAACTAACATACAGAAGGAGAGCATAACGTTTTCATGAATAAATCCATGTGTAGAACTCATTTGACAGCCATGAAAAAGGATAAGAAGTCCATTGTATTGGTAAAAGGGCTCAGCTTGACCAACAATTTCACAGCTTTAAATCAGCTGACTCCACTTCTCAGCTGCTCAATAAATCAGAGCATTGAAAGAGGACAAGCAAAACTGATCTAAAAGTAACATTTATACTGCACTGACATCCAGCACAGAGCAACTTATATTCAATTGTACAGCAGCTTATCATCACTAACTGATTATTTCAGTTCCTTTGAGTCTGAAATGTCCTCTGACAGCTGTGACAGCTGTCGGGATCAAGAAAAAGCTTTTCATGGCTGTTACACATATATACATAATATTCCATCATGACAGTCGTAGCCTCTTACATCAAATTTTTCCTCTTCAAGCACACACAGGAACCTCGCCCTGGATTGTTAATGTGAGAAAGGGACTCTGGTCCTGATCAGGATGATTCCTGAAACAAAAGACACACAGATACTCAGACACAAGACGCCATTCAAATACATCCGACATAGAAGTTGCATAGTGCTGATTTTGGTTCATTCTGTGTCCCTAAACCAGGAAGTGAACAGATTTTTGTATTTTGCTGGTTGCAGTTTTCAGCAGTGAAGGAGTTAACAGCCTCTGTGTTTCAGTATCACACAGCTCCATTCACCACTCGAGCCTTTCAGCACCAGGCTGCTCTCTATGTGTTTCTATGGGCCGAGCCGATAGCTCCTCGGCAGCAGCGAGCTACATGAGGAAGGACTGTAGAGACGCTAGCAGCAGCAAATGGGCGGGACAGTAAGAGTGGGAAAACAAATACGCCACGGCTGACTGAGCTGTAAGACTTGTTTATTACATAACAGGAGCTACTGTACAAATATCATATGGTTTCAGGCTAGTTTAGAGGCAGAATGTACCTGTTTTAACTAGACTGTGTGTGAGCTGATCATTGACAGGAGACTGCTGAAAGCTACAAGAGTGAGCTCTGCTGACACCTTCTTGTGTTTGTAGATTATACAGGAGTGTTTTTCCACACACACGAGCAAAATATCAGACAGTGACATCAGCCACAGAGCTAAATGTGACTGCACAGTGTTAAGTCTTCTGTTACACCTCTGCTTTGGCTCCACATGCGTGCTGTGGGTACTACAGACACATACCACTGTCAGATTACAACACAGTCACAAAGATAATCACAACTCCCGTGTTGTGCCGACACTGAGGACCCACACAGCTGATGAACACAATGCTGTGCAAGTTCAAACAGGCCCCCTCTGAGACCCACACACACACTAATGGACAAACTAGTGTGTGAAGTGTGTTTCTGTTTTGTTTTTGTCTCTTTTTAACTACCTGTGTCCACCAGAGGGGGCAGTAATTTACCTATAACGTAAACCATAATATCCACCATCTCATTTCAGCACCACCAATGTGGACTAAAAGCAGTGGCGCAGGAGCAGGATTTAACCCTTTAGCTTCAGGCTAACTTTAAATGATGTGTTTAAATGCATGAATTCAATCAAAACATGAGCAGGTGTTTCACTTTATTTGAATACTTGTGAAACCTACATTTCAATAATCTTTTAAAATGAGATGAAATCTCCATGAGATGCTTCTTAAATGTCACTTTTGCTGAATTTGATCATTTTTTATATCACATCTCAGCTTTATAACTGAAAGCCATCTGCTCACCCCATAAATGTCTAGTTATGTTTGGATTTCTTTCTATTCTTATGTGGATAGTAGATGTGCTCTTTGCTTCAAAGTTGGTGTTTTGTAGCCAATAGGTTGTCAACAAATTACATTCATGTGTTTTATTTCAATTTATTTGTCCTTGTTTTCACAGATGAGGCTCTACGGCAGAAAACACTCCACATGTCAACACAATACGGCAAACTGCAAGAGGAGACGCTGGTAATGAAAGGGTTAATAACAGGTTTTTTGACACAAATTACCTCAAAAACAATACCACCATAAAAAATGGTTTAATTTCTAGAGAATATGAGCTGTATTTATCACAACAGTGATGGTTTTGATTAATCTTATAGCTTCCTGCAGCTGCATTTTAATCTTCAACATAAAATTAACTCTTTGTGCAAATTAAACGATTCATAAATCGACTCTTTACCTTCAAAAACGTGTGTGTACGCGAGCTTGATCAATTTGTGTCTTTTGTAATCCATTCAAAGACAATTTAGGACTGATATATGATCATATGATTTTTTATATATTAATACAAATATGAATTAAAGGCCAATTAATTACACAAAGGGTTAAAATGTTCTCCATGGGTTAACCAATCAGGGCTCCGGAGCAGCATGGTCTTTAAAGAAAGCAGAAGGCACAGCACACCCACATCTCAGTCACTAAGTCTTGGCCTAAAGTTGTGGCTCAGTGACTCAGCTTCTGCATTACTGTGCGTCTGATACAGAAAGTAGCCATAAGAAAATGTAAAGTTTAAGTCATTGCCAGGAATAAACACTGACTCCATGTGGGTTGTTAACAAAGCAGCTCTGTCTGTCTAATCAGGAAGTGACAGGCTGCTCTCACCTGTTTCTCTGCAGTGGAGTGGCCATCTTGAATGTTTTCTATGAGCATAGCAGTGCTAATGCTAATCCAAAATGTACACACTATATTGCATTAAAAGTGTTCCCAAAGTACATGACTTACATTTTCATGACTTATTTGAATGTTTTCTGCCACTGCTTCGTGGTACCTGACACTTTGCTCTCTGTCTTTACAGACCACAGCCTGTGTGGCAGCTGGGACACTTTTACTAAGGAAGTGTACACCCTTCAGGCTAATGCAGTTCAAACAATAACAATATTAATGAAGACTAACATACAACAATGAAGTATCTTCCGGAGTTCTTCTCTATTTGTGAGTACTAAAAGAAGCAAAATATTCCCTCTCCTATCAGCTCAGGCCCAGACTACTGCCTTCCTGCCCAGCTATGGCTCCCCCTAGCCGTGCCTCCATATTTCCTTGTTAATGCACACCATAATGCCTTGACCCTCCCTGCTCTACCACACTATCTAGACACCAAAATACACCTGAAAACCTCCATTTCTGTGTCTAAATGTTGAGTATACAGCCTCCATCTGCCTCCCAGCCAACATTGGGCACCATTGGGCGCAGCAGAAGAGAGGATTTCTTACCTTTTGAGAGTGGCTGTGCCTATGCCTCCCTCACCAAAGTCCCAACCTCGACAGCCTCCTTCTTCTTCCCAGCAATCCCTGCAAAAAAGGACACTTCCATGTATGTTGAATATGTAGGGGTGACCAAATTGGACTAAACCATTTCTAAAGAGCCCAGAGAGCCCCTAAAACCCAGAAATTGCCATTTTGGCCCCAAATACACATAAGCTCCAAAATGCCATTTTAATATCACATATTGGTGGCCTTAAACAATAAAGCCCACTCCTCAAATACACCATGTCCTACCCCTATGGTTTCAACTTATTCTGGTCCATCCAGTAGTCATTCAGTTGATACTGAAGCGCAATTGTCAGTAAGTGCGCAGCTGATCTCTCAGGCACTTTCTGCAGTTGTCTGTGCGTTTGCCAAGCCCTGGAGCATCTTTGGGAGGCTACAAATAGTCCATTGGTGCTATTTTTGAGTCAAAGAGACCCTTATCTTGTGGACTGGACCAAAGAAAGCGGAATGAAAATATTTTAATATGTGTAGAATCCAACCAAGCAAAAAGACAGCTATGGATCCAAATGGACCTCTCCAAAAGTGCACAAGTGTATCCAAAGGCACAGAGAGCTCTCCAAAGACTCCAGGAGAAAAAAGTAGAAGTTTTACCAGCTTAAAAGGTAATTATAATATAATTCCGTTTAAATGTTATCAATTGTACTCAAAAATGTAAAGTTCAACTTAAACAAAGTCGAATTTAAAGTCAATTTGAAAGCAAAGTGCAGCAAGAAAAATGTACCAAATGGCGCAATTGGCACTTCAGAGAGTAAAGCTATTTACCTAACGTATTTAAACATATTATATAATTAAATATATATGTGCTAATACGGACATCACTGTTGCACTGTTCACAAATTAAAATTACTGTTTCTCTGACCAGCAGTAGCGATGAAGTAGGTTAAAAGCTGAGCTGTAAACGCACCCAGTTAGTGCGCCAAAGTAGTCCTGCAACGAGCCACAGTCTGGTCCTTTATCCAGGCTCGAATAAGCAAAAATTCAGCCCTGTGACACACAAAAAAAACATTATATGAAAAGCCCTACAGACACATCCAATCGATTCTTAGATCAGGGAATGACTGCGCCGGCGGTTGAAGCTGTTTTCCCCAAAATAAACCCCCATGCAAATTATTTAGGCAGCTGCCAGCCGAGCGTTAACAGACAATCCTGTTCCCTTCAAAGCCTAGCTGATGTCCATGATGTTTACGTCGTATATTACACCAGCACATAGTCACAAATAGGATGGGCGTTTGCCTCTTGCGTGTCCGGGCCTGAGTCTCCAGCAGGTTTAAGACCCCGCATCCCCTCTCTGAGACAGCGAGCCTCCGGCAGCAGCAACACAAGGGAAGCCCTGTCCTCCCTGTGGTGGAAACAGAAGAAAAATAGAAATAAAAAGACGAGTGTCTGTTAGAAATTGTCAAAGCCTTCGTTATCTGCTCAGAAACGACCACATGAACGCTCAAACGCCTGAAGAAAAAAAAAGAGATGAATGTGTAGCCTTTATTCAGCACCAGAGCACAGCCGGAGCTCCAGCCGGACGCACGCCTGTCCTCAATGCGCATTTGTCGCAGCAGCTGTCACACAGATCACATTTCACACTGAAGCCACGGTGCGATGAATACTCACACTCAGTCCTATATGATGTACTGTAATCACCATAATTGTGCAAGATCAGCTGTGCGTCGGGCGGCGGTCAAAACGCGTAATATGTAGGCTCCAGGGTGGTAAACAGCCGCTGTTGCAAGATGTTGGGTTTTTTTAGCTGGGGGTGCAGGTGGAGCGCTCTGTTGAAGCCACAGTAATGATGTCTGGAGGCAGTGACTTAACAACAGGCACAGGAGTGTGGTTACAAATCAGCCAAAATATATCTAAGACTCCCTGTTATAATAAATATGTATTATAGGATTATCTGTTTCTGTCTTATTCCGCACTAGGGCTATATATGAAGACAGAACAGATGCTTTATTGTAGCACTTGAGCGCTGTATTGCCTAATAATGTGACACCAAGCAAGCCTTCATATTGTACCTGTCTGATTTCATTCCCTGTGTATCTAGTTCAAAATAAATAAACTTAAAGAAAGAGAAAAATAGAAATGTGTTTTTCTTTTACTGTGTGCACAGAAAATCAAGACATGTTGAAACAAAGAAAGCTTTCTTCACTCAGGGGGTCAGTGAGTTTATTTTGCTTCAAGTTAGAATGAACTAAAATATATAAGGGCCTACTGATTTAAAAAAAAAAAAGTAAATTGTAGTTGGTGCAATAACAGAAGAAACTGACACATTTAGACAGACATGATTCATTGTAAACAGAAAGATCAGTTGTATTTAAATGATCTAGTCTTTATTTTATTTATTTTTTATTTAACATGTTCCAAAAAACGGACAAAAATACATTTTAAGTCTCACCAGCAAAGAATCAACATGGTAATTCTTCATTTATCAATTACACAGAGACGTTGAGGTCATAATTTGATTGTAGTTACAGACGTTGAACTCCAGGGGCGCTGTATTGATACATGAATAAAACTGTACAATAGCTTTATATTGTCTCAGAATGCATTTATTCAGTCTTCCTTTGCAGTAAGCATTTTGTACAGGCATGCAATGCAGTATACCAAAAAAAGGCTGAAAAGAAAAATAATAAAATCAGTGAGAAATCAGAACCAATGTGATGTTATTGCAGCTATATTTGTTAAGAAACACAAATGACTGTTTTTATTTAAAATATTAGGTTCAAACTACTCTGACTACAGCTGCAAAAATTAATTGATTAGTGGTCCAATATTAAATAGATTAATTATTTTCTGCGTCTTAAATGTGAATATTTTCTGGTTTCTTTAGTCCTCTGACAGTAAACTGAATATCTTTATTATATATATAAATATATATTGAAAGACATTTGAGGACGTCACCTTGGGCTTTGGGAAACACTGGTCCATAAAATGTCAGAAAATGTCGATCAAACAACTAATCAATTAATCGATAATGAAAATAATTGTTAATTGAAAACCATATCAGAAGACCTGAGCCAAACCCAACCAACAATATTCAGTGCAGTCCAGTGTTCTACATAGCATAACACAATGAAATCAACCTTTAATTATGCAGGATAGAAAACCTCAACTACTGTCTATCAGCTGCACATTATTCCTCCATTGTTGGTGTGGGATCCTCCTGTGTTAGGTCCCAGTGTTTCCTCAGACGGCTCTATGTTCTGGAGCAGGTGAACGTACTGTGTGGGCTCAGTCTGGTGGCGAGCGGTTTTTCGAGCATAGTACCTCCTGGACGCGGCTCTCCACGCCTCCCTCTGCAGCGTCTGACAGTCGTCAGGTAACTCAGATATCAGCGTCCTCCTCCTCTTATCTACTAAAGAGTTTGGTTGCGAGTACCGAGAGTCTGTAATGCGGGGGAAGGGGACGGGGGGGCGTGACGGGTTTGCCTGTTGCCGGGCTACTTTGCGGGCGTAGTACCGCCTGGAAGCTGCTCTCCAGGCTGCCCTCTTCAGTCTCTGAGCCTCCTCCGGCAGCTCGGACATCGGCACGCTCTTCTTCTTCCTGAGGAGGTCAAGAGGTGAGAAAGGATCACACAGATGAGTAGGTATTGCCTCCCAAGTCCAATAAAACAACTGACAAATGAACAGATTTGTATGTTTTACGAGGTAGTAAGCAACAAAGGAAAAATCTGATCTGTAGGACTGCCACCACACCACTGTCTGCAATCACAAATCAGATACTCAAACTACTGAGCTGAATGGCTACAGTTGTTACCAACTGACCCATGCTGCTTTTAAGTGTGACATAAGTGTGGCTAAACAGATACGTGGTGTTTCATGCAAGATTTGTCACAGCAAATTGTAAACCACTGAGTACTGCATCAGCACATCTCACACCTCGTTTTGTTTTTTTACCATTATCATGCCCGACACTCATGCTTTCTATCCCAGATGAATGGAAGAATATACGTGGCTTCTGACTATATAACATTCTGGTTTATTGAGGTTATGTCTCAGTAATTCTGAAAAGTTGAACAAATTAAGGAATTAGCCTATTAACAGAAAACTAACCAACAACTGTAATAATCAAAGTCATAATTTAAGTTCTTTATCAAGTAAAAGACAGAAAGTATTTCCCCCTTCCTTTCTGGACGGTTGGTCGGACAGAGCGAGCAATTTGTTGCATGTCACACGTCTTCCTCACCTCTTGTTTCCTCTCTACCTCAATACTGTCCTATCTAAGACCTAAATGCCCCACAAATGTATTCATTAATGAAGAAATGGAAATTTAAAGAAATCCCACTGGGGTCTAGTTATGGGAACTTTATACAATAAATTATGAATGTGGCTGATAAATCAATTACGAAAATAATCCAAGCAGGGCACAAAATTAGCACCAACAAAAATGTTAATTCTGCACCCTGAATCCACTGAATCTAAGTATAAAGTCAAAGAGAAGCCCTTAATTATAAATATCTGATGCCACAATTGATGTTTCATATAGTTGAAACATTTTGGGTGGATTATCTTTTAAAGAGGTAGAAACCCTACTGAGGTAACTGAGGGTCCCTTGTATTCATCTGGCTCACTTGTATCTATGAAACAACCCACCTGAGGTGTTCTCCCTCAGTGACGTGATGTTCATCCGGGTCTGCATGAGGGGTCTCGCTGGACTTTCTCTCTCTGTTCTCCAGTTTTTCTAACGGGATCAGAAGGGACAAACATTTTCTTAATCATACAACCCCACTGCCATCATGCAAATGCATTTTTACAGTGACAGCTTTCAGCAAAAGCTTTTCTCTTTCTAATGCTCTTACACACAACTGTGTATTGCTTAACACTGTTTGATAGCAGTGACAAAACAATACACAATCCACACAATCCAAAACGATACATTACATTTTATATTGAATATAACCATGTTTTTTCTCTCAAATGCAAAAGTGATCAATTGTGACTCACAAAGCAGCCATACAAGAATCTTTCCCTATTCAAAGCATGAGCCTGTTTAAAATTATGATTTAAATCACGAAATATCTTTTAAAGGAATAAGGAAACAAGTCAAAGAATGTGACAGAGAATTTTGATGCCAAATTTTTGATACTTGATCGGGATACTATTAGGCGTGTCACGATTCTCCAAATCCTCGATTCGATTTAATTTTCGATTTTAAAGTCACGATTCGATTTGGTCTTTTTTTAATATTACTATTAATGCATTCCTTATATGTTATTTACTTTTTTGGCCTTTTCCTATTCTGTTTCGGGGGGCTTTTATTTTGAAACTGTTCCAGGTTGTAAACAGAACATTCATTAAACAGAGACGTGAACATAGTGAAATAAAACAACACCACAGAATGATGATTTGATTGTTTCAGCACACTCCGAAGAGACCCAAGGTTAGTGTTCATGGAATATGTACTTATCAATGTGCATTTTAAGCCTTAAAGTAATTTTGGACTGTAACTAGATCATCTTTTCACTTGATAAGTTGAGTAGGCTAAGTTAGTGTCAATTGACGTGAATGAACGACAAAATACTTCCACACTGGTGATTTCAGAGGGGCTTCGATTTCGGTCGGTTGATGTGTAGTTTTTAACTGGCTGCAGCCTAAAATTAGAGGAGCGTTGACGCCGCAGTTCAGCACGTGTGTGTGTGTGTTTGAGTCTTGGCATACATGCTGGACGTGACATTGGGGGTGTGGCTGCATCGTCGATTCTACCTTTGAGTTTGAAGTTCGAGATTGAGATGTCATTTCAATCGATTTTGGTTGACACCCCTAGATACTATTGATGTTCAATACTCAGCCCTATTGTTACAGAACATGCCCTTTATGCAACAGCTTAAACTGAGAGATCATTCAGGAAATGTGTACTAGGAATAAGAGAGAGGATGCATTACTTTTACTGCCTGTGCTCTCCTTGTCCTGATACGGACTCCCTGTGCTCTCCTGATGCTCCCCGAATCTCTCTTCACTCATTTCCCACTTGATTAAGACTGTGTCGATATCATACGGCTCCTCTTTGACGACGAGGCTGCTGGGAGATGTAGGCAGGTTCCTGGCTGCCTCCGATACGCCTGAGGACTCTGAGGAGTGAGAGGTGCAGGTTTGTTCCAGACCGATTCTGCTGGGGGATGACGGAAGAGCGGACTCGTGGCTTTGGGAGGAGACATGTGAGGGGGGTCTTGCAAAAAGGCCCACTGTGGAAAAAAGGAGACAGGAAATTGTATGCTCATGGGTGGAAGTAACAGATTATATTTGCACTTATTTGTGTTAACTTGACTGTCAATCAGTTTGTTCCTAATTACTTCATATCATTGATTTCTGGTTATGTTTTAATTTGTGCTTTTTTAAAAACACCAAAGTGCTTGGCTCCTGGGGGGACAGCAGTCAAAAATACCCAATATGCAGTTTTAATAGATTTAACTATTTATTCAGTTTGGTTTTGAGTTCAGGTCTTAATTTCAAGTATCACACTATATCAGGGAGGTAGGGACACTCAGTCCTTCAGTCAGTTTGAAGGAGACACAGATTTACTTGTGTGCTTTCTGTTTTGTTTCACACAATTTGCAAATTAACTAACTTTAATAATAATAATAATAATGATGATGATGATTAGGTCAGACGGCCTTAATTACACAACTAATAATCTTACAGTAGTTTATTCTCAGTCAGTAGTCCTTCTATGTTAAATATGTTGGTAGGATGAGGGTTAACAGGGATATTTCATTCATTTTAATTACTTGAGAAATACATTTAAGTACTCTTCAGAATCAGAATCGACTTTATTGCCAAGCAGGTTTTTACATGCAAGGAATGTCCCTTGTTAAATTGGTGCATTACAGTAAACAAAGAGAATAGAAATAAAGATAAAAAAAATAGAAATAAATAAAAAAAGAGACAATATGTACAATATAACCAAACTGTACAGTTCTTCACACAAACATTAGGCATTCTTGTATTGAAGCACCTAAAGAGGGTGTCTCTTTGCTCTAATATTCATCAATATTGCAATAAATCAATATTTTTACTTACAAGAGATGCTCATCTCACACTCCTGCTGCCCTGCTGTCATCTCACTGTCAATGCAGCTGGGTTCAAACCCGCTCGGCTCCGTCTTCTGCGGGTCACCGGCGGCCTCTGATCCGCCGAGGCTGTGCGCGGCCGTCTCCTCTTCAAACATCCCGCAGGTGCATCCATGTCGGCGCAGCACCTGCAGCTCATGCTCGATCTCTCTCAGCCTGCCCTCCAGCCGCTGGATCTCTTTGTCCCTGTCGGCCACCATCCGCTGGCACTCGTGAGTCCTGGCACTGTTGACACCGTACAGCACGTTTATGATCGAGTCTATCGCCAGTCGGATGGCGTTTTCCACCACAGCAGCTTCCTCGTCGCGCATGTGCGGGTGCAAACTTCTGCTTTTGACCAAATTCATCTTCTAAATCAACCCCGTTTTCAAGAGTAAAACGGAGTGAGACAGGCCTGTGTTTTTGTGTTTAGCTAACGTTGAATCTACTTCTCCACAGATGCAGGTTTGCTTCCTGCGTAGTTCTCTTCTTCGGCTAACGGCGCATGTCAGTGGATGTTGGTCCGGCGGCCACAGCGACACCCGGCGGCTGATTCTGACCTTACAGGTCCTGTTTGTGATCGTATGAGTTTACAGATATTGTTATTTGAGCTGCAGTAACTAATCGATTAACTGCTTAGTCTGCAAAATGTCAGAAAATAAAAAAAAATTTAAAAAATCATTTTTCCAAACAGCACAAAGTGACATCTTCAAATTGCTTATTTTGTACAGCCCAAAAAATGTAGAGAGATTATTTCAATTTACAGTTATATAACAAAAGTGTCAAAAATGAACACTTTTGAAGCAGTGATTTTATATGCATTCTTACTTGATAAATAACCTAAACAATTAATCATTTCTATTTAGTTTGTATATTATTGTATATGTACAAACCTGAAGTAAAAAGGAATCAATTTGCCACAATTGTGTAATTGTTGTCTAGTGTCATTGTTACTATTGTGGGTGTGAGATTAAGGTTGTAGCTCAGGAGGAAGAGTATGTTGTCCATTAATTGCAGGGTTTGCAACTCCCAACTCCTCTCAATCACACGTGAAAGTGAGTTTATCTAAAAAACACAACTGACCTTTCATTTTATTGAAAATTATGAACACGAGATAACACATAACATATCAATAAATCTGACAAACAATTAAAAGTAAAAGAACCAGGAAACTGCTTGGCCTTCAATTAGCCCTCGTTAATTCAATTTCAGATTGGATTCTTCTTAGATTTGACTAGAATCACTGATAAACTGTTGTTTCCTCCATTTTTAAGGAGAATAAGATCAGCAATACAGCGAATACAAGGTCAACCCAGTTCTGAAAGATGGCTCCTGTCAGGGGATATTTAACACAAACCCAGACCCAGAAACTCTACTAGAGTCCCAAATATGGTCATGATTTACACAGTTAAGTATCAAAACAAGGTATAAACGTATCTTACTCACCCTGTGTGGGACCCTCCATCTTAAAGAATGTGTAAAGCATGAAATTTCCACCACAAAGGTGCACTGGTAGCTCACCTGGTATTTGTGTGTTTTGTTTGTATCTATCAGATCATGCCCTACTTGATTGATAAAAGGGAAGAGTGAACTTTAGATTTGTGTATGCATACATGTATCTCATCCCAAACTATACGATTGATTTGTCTCCTCCGAAATGACACAAAAGATGTCACATGTAGAAAGCCGATGGGAACTGTATCTTTGTAGATTTTTAGAAAACGGATACCTTCCACTATAGATTCAGCAGCTGTGTCCACACATACTAGCACTTGCACACAATAGGCACTGTATTTCAGCCAGACCTTCCGCTGGCTTTGTTAGTTGTTTACAGTCTTCACACACGTCAAGCAATCACTCACAGCTGCTATCAGTGGCAGCCAGGAGTTCCTCATTAGACTGGGATTATGAAACGTGTTTGCTTATTAATGCTCTATCTCTTCTGGGGCTCCCTGTTCAGAACTTAAGGCTGATAGTTGCCATAGTAAACCTTATTAGCACAATGCGACATTATGGGAACAAACCACATGATGAATGCAGTTTGGCTGTGCAGGTGTGACCTCCTGTTAGCCAGAGGATTTGAGGGCCGTTCTTCACAGTTTATCAACTCATAGTGTTATTACTGCAATACACTGCAATAATTAATTAATAATTCATATTCACGTTTACTGCAATAGAGTGACTCTTGGCAGATTATAATGAGCTTTGATTCTACACCGGAAACGATTTTTATAGAATGAAATACCTGTGGAGTTTGCTAGAAATTGGTTGAGACACTGTAGATGCATCCTATTAGGCCAAATGATCACTTGGTCACTTCTCTGCCAAATGAAAGTGACAATTTGCAACTTATTAGTGTCAAGTCAATCAGAGTTCACCATATAGCACACAAACTATTGTTGTTGTTATTATTATTTTGTGTGGGACACACTCTATTCTGAGGGTTTCTGTGCCTGCTCCTCTCAAATGGTAGTTTGCAATAAACTGGTCACTGATCGTATTTGTTTGGGATGTCTCTTTTTTCATTCATTCACATAAACCACTTTTTCTTTATCAAAAAACTTATAAAGAGGGGGTTAGCTTTACATTGTATTTTCATTGTACACTAAAATATGGACAAAATGAACACTCATAATGTACAGAACAGATTTTTATCAGTTTCCTACCAGTGTTTTAAGTTGTAAAAAAAACAACATTTATAGAATCACATGAATTTCAAACAGATGTTTATTAGGCGTGCGTAACGGAGGCCACCCCCCTGCAGAGAGTTTACATCTCAAACTCTCTTCAGTGGGGCAGGAAGTTTTACTGTAGGCCTACAGTGGCGCTACTTCACACTTTGTCCATCCTTAAGCGTCGGTCCTTCACTGCAGCGAACACCGTAATAACGCGAGGAGCGTTTCACACGAAGTAAGTTTCAAATATATATGCGTTTATCACATCTAGACTGTTTGTCTTATACACCTCTATTATCTGAAGCATAAAAACATATCATACACAGATGCAGCCCTTTACATAAAAGCTTCAGTACAGCTTAGATGTGAAATCCAAGCTCTGTCCATGGTGCTGACCGCACAGCATAAATACAATATTCCTTACAATAAAGAATACATAACTACTGCCTATATAATCTTCTGTATAATGATATATGACTGGTGGATTTGTCCCAAAACCGACCTGTTGTTATTTATGCTTATTTATCTATTAATTTATTATTTTTATTACCTACTTTATTATATGGCATCAGCGTGAATGGAAACGCTGCAAATTCCTTCGATTTAAAGACGAGTCTAATGTATGAAACCGAGAACAATGGGCGCAAAATGTGTCGCCATTAGAATTTAAAAATAAACGTTTACATTTAAAAAATGCTAATTTTTAACTTTTATTTAAAAATTTTTTTAAGTAAAACGCTTGGAACATTCATGACGTCATTCCCATGAAGCTCATTTCATCATCAACTCCAGTCCGAGTAGATACAGTTAGCAATCGATCAGGATATCTCCCACCTTTGTGCAGAGTCACACGATCAAAAATTGGAAATAATTTCTTTACAACTTCCACTGTAGGCCGACATGCCAGTTGTAACTCTTGGTCTAGTTGTGGTTCCTTGGGTCATCAGAACTGCTGGTCGCCTCATCAGAACCGGATTGGAGCGCTCATGGAAGAATCACTGATTTTATGTCCTCAGTTATAGAAGAAACCATGCCTGTTTTGACTATGGCCCAAGCAAGTATTGCTGCTGTTATTCCCACCACAATTCAAGCGACAATGGCACGATGGAGCCAGCGGAGGACCCCCTAATAGACCAGCTGTTCCCCCACACTTGTATGTACGGCTTGTGTCGGTACAATATGCTAATCTGATATATATTTTCCATATATTTTTTAAAAATAATTAATAATAATTTCTAGCCGGCCAACTGCTTTTGACCATCCATCACTATATCATACTGTGTTTTATCGAATGACAGTGACCGACAGCAGTGGCCTGGTAATATGGTGGCACTGTGGCTTAATAATGCTCCAGTGTCCACGTGGGTTTTCCCCGGGTGCTCCGGTTTCCTCTCACAAACAAAATAATACAAATACAATCTATATAAATAATGTAAATATAATCTGTAAATAAAAAAATATATATAATATAATATAATATATAAATCTATTTTATACATAAATCTATAAATAAAAATTCTAATCGTTAATGAATCGTGAGTTGCATTATTTATTAATGCCATACATACTTGCATTTTGAATAAACATTCATTATTAAGAAAAACATTACCATGAAACAACAGCACAGCCTTACTTTCACTAAGTGTTCACAATAAAGGAAATGTTGCCTTAGTAAAAGATAGGAGCTAAGCATCTCCCCACATCCTCTTTCATTCATTCTCATCCTCTCTACTTTGTTGCTTTCATGAAGTTGGTAACTAAACTTTCCTGCAGGTGTTTCACATTTAAAGCCTTCACTTGAAAGGATTATAGTTACAGTTGCAAAAGGGCCTTCTGCAACATTAATATCCGATTAATCGCCACCGTATGCATTTTTTCTCCATCCTTTCAACAAAATTGGATGGCTGAGGATGCTAGTACCTTCCTGCCTTTCCTTTACTCTACAGTATTGGCGGCTCCATCCCCATGGTGTTTTCCTATTACTCTGAGTTTCTGGCCCAGGAGAAACAAGGAGAGCATCTGAGCTGGCTCTGCATGTTCTGGATGATCGGTGTGAAAAAAACATGTTGAGAAAAACAAACAGATCACTCAGTCAGGAAATCATTATTTCAGAAAATATGTAGTGAATGTGTTAGTCAACCAGCTAAACAGCCTGTTACTTTAACCATTTTATTTTTCACCACAAAATCATTTGATCATTTGCATTGGACAGGGGTGGAATCTAACTAACTATATTTACTTAAGACTTTTTCTAATTACAGTTTTGAGGTACTTTTACATTTTATTCTATTTTATACTTCCACTTCACTAAATTTCAGATGGAAATATTCATATCTACTAGTCCTTTTTAAGTTACAGATGAACATTTGTTTTACAAAAAATGTGATCAACTTCTAAAATATAATGCATTTTACAGGCTAATTAACCCAGTCTTATTTTGATTGGCCCTAATCATAATAAATAGTAATAAATATAATATATAATATAAGGAAGAGAACAACTACATTAGTGGCTCTCAGGGTTCAGAGATTTTCAGCTGTGTTTGAGTGGGTTGCAAAACAAGAATTACCTTAATTTTCATCTTGTTTACTTTAGTCACCAGCAGCTATCTTAATAAGGTTAGGTATAATCAGAACTTATTTGATCAGTGGTTGCAGCATTTCTACTAACAGTGTGTGTTAGTGGTATAAAATTGCAAGTTTACTGCAGTTCATGCTTAGCTTAGAGGAGTTACCAGATACCAGACTGAATGTTTTCAGCAGCTATACAAATAGTATAGCAGAAGGAAATGTATGTTTATTGTAGATGTTTCAAGGCTAGGCAATAAATTATTTTCATTACAGCTGTCTTGTCTGGGGCTATAAGACATCTTAGTTTCATTGTTGACCCAGTAACTCCCTCCATTTAGCATTTATAAGAAGTATATAAACACATAATAATGATTCATACCACTCAAAATGCAGGTGAAAACTGATATATAGACATTTCAATTGCCCTATAAAGTGTTTGTTAACAATTCTAACTTCCTACATAACTCATGGAACATCTGTACATCAGGATAGATGACACATTGTAACATAGCTGTGATCATATTTAATGACTACACAAAGCCAAATCTGTACAGTGTTCCAACAAAGTCTGAATATTTTGAATGGAATGCATATTATTTCTGTTGTAATAACTTCCTATTTGTGTCAAGCCTCTTTTCCAGATTTTTGACCTGCATAATGTACAGTTATAAAATATTGTCAAAAGGAGAGAAACCTGGCTAAATAAAATGGCTCTGTGGCGGCCATCTCTGCCCTCACCACCATGCCTGAGAGCCCCCGCTTCTACCTGGAGGTCAGCCTGTCAGCTCTTGCCACACTCAGTCCTTGTGGAAATATGAGTTGAAAATACGTTGCCTTCTTGACTGCATAAAAAAGAAAAAAAGAATGGATCCGTGCACTTGCCAAGTGGAAGATGCTGTGCTGCGGACAAAGTGCTGCTTACACACTTTTCCAGGATGTTTTGAATAAATGAATAAATAGATGTACATATATACATACTGGCGCAGGCAAAACAAGGTGCTTTTTATTAACTGTGTCTTGAATACTGACACACTAAAAAATTAACAGAAAAGTTAGAGATAATATACAAGATTTTTAATTTGATTCTTATTGATAGTTTTTGAAATGTTCAATTCGTGAAGGAATCTTTCACAGCGAGTATACAGTATGACATCTAGTGCGGTTGTGATTTTTGCAGCAAGATAATTACCATCCCCATATCCCCCACAGTCTGTTTATGTGCTACTAAGGCACTTTTAGCTGTCAAAACCACAGATATATTTTAATTCATTCATGTATTCACTGGTTTATACAAACAGAAACTCTTATTTCTGTTGTATTTTACCAAATGTTCCTGCATGATTTTTATTTTTTGGTTTAACTTTGATGTTTTAAGACCCCTGTCACCCACCCACACTTCCTTTGATACTCACTGACATCAGCAGCTGGTTGCAGAGAAGAAAATCAGCACATTTGTATGAAATAGTACATTTTTGAACATTTCCACATAAAAGTGCATTGTATGTTTAATTTAGTCTAGGTTTTTATTGCAAGATCACTGCTTTAAGTCTCATAATGTAATTGGACTAATCTGTGCATAAGAATGATATGTCTTTGAGCCTTTGAGAAGGAGTAGTTAAAATGTTTGAGAAGACTGATACCTCTCTTCTGTATGTAGGGTAAATATGAAGCTACAGCCACAAGCAGGTTATCTTAGCTTAGCATAAAGACTAGAAACAGGGGGAACCAGCTCAGTCCAAAGGTAACAAAATCCAGCTATATATAAATATATATTGTTTTATTAAACAAATGAGATATAACATGTAACTTTAAATTTAGAAGTGCTGGTAGGCAGATTGTCTTGCTTTTGTACAGAGCCAGGAAGGCTAACTGTTTCCCTTGTTTCCAGTAGCCTATCTCTGCTACACTATGCTAACTGACTACTAGATTCATATTTGTGTGGTACAGTATCAATATTCTCATCTAACTCTTGATAAGAAAGCAAATACGTGTATTTTCCAAAATGTGGACACTTAACCCACATATGCACCAGTGTGTGCATGTGAAACACTAATTGCTGAATAAAATTAATGTGTTGTATTAAAATAGAAGCAAAGCTTTTTATATCCTGAAAACAATTCCCTTAATTGGCTGTTCAATATTTATTTTCAACATCTAATTCTCCCAAATGTGTCAAAGTTTTGTGGTGTTTGGCACTCATTTCATGCCGTCTTACAAAGGTGCTGCTTAATGATTGAATCAAAACATAACTCAGTCTTACACCACATCACTAACCAGAAAAAAAACAGAGGCTTCACAAACTATAGCAAGCTGTAAAGACATGTTGAATTATTGAGAGTGACTCACCACATGTTGGTAACCTTTCACCCTCCCTGCTGTGGGTTTAAGTTCTTTGTTTTTCTCCTCCAGAATTTGTTGGCCGGACTATTTCTTGTCTGGGAGCAGACCTGGAAGAAATTGGTTTGTTGGTTAATTGGTGAGTTTAAGAGGTGCTGGAAGCTGGCTTCAGTCTTTATGTTAAGCTAACTGTCTCCTGGCTGTAGCCTCAAAGACATGACAGTGGTATCAATATTCTCATCTTCTCATTTTGGCAAGAAAGCCAATAAGCTATATCTAAAAATGTCAAACTATTTCTTTAATTTGCCCACTAGACCAGTGGTTCCCAACCTTTTTCTTTAAAGGACCCTGTTTTTAATCATTGTGTAAACTGAGGACCCTCAACTACGTGACTTATTTTATCGTTATTTCATATTAAAATCAATGCAGAACAGAACAACTTAAATATAATTTTATTTTCTTATAATACTTTTCTAATTCAGTAAGATGCTGTTTATCAGACTAAATACAGTTTGTGTTCAGGTCTTCAAAGAATAATCAAAACTATAAAAATAACTTTCACTTAGTTTTCTTCACGAAAATGCTGAGATATAAGCCAACTCTATTTTTCTGCAGGTTTTCTTACACTCGTTAAAATCAAGACGTCTAGTTTGGGTTCCGACTTTTATTTATTTTATCTATCATCAGTTTGCAGCAACCAAGGTCGTCTATATGAACTTTCATTGTAGCTGCTACACCTCTGTGGTTTAACACCAACTGTGTGTTTTTGTGTGCCTTTCAGATTATTGCAGTCAATGTGGTAAGAACTGACTGGAAACTCTAATTCAGTTTTTTCAATATTAATTTTAACCACATTGAGGAAGGAAGAAGATAATTCTCTGTGACAAAGTGTACGTCAAAGTTTCATTTCATCAAAAATACAATCTCCGAGGACTTAATTTAAGACTCAAACATTTATTAAACTGTATTTAAAACTTTAAATTGGGCAAGTAATATATTAAGATATTGCTAGGACCTACAGACCCCCCACAGTATGATATGAACACACTGTTATCATTATAGTATTGTAGTATAAACAGAAATATGTCTGAAACAAAAGGAAAAATAAACAATAATCAATAACATGTTATTTTTTCCTGTCTAAGCATGTTATCAACTAGCAATAAATCCTACAGACTTTGGTGATCCCCCGACTTTTCCATTAGCACCACCATGAGGTTGACATTTGTTGTTTGGACTGAAAAGTCTTAACAACAACTAGATGGACTTTCATCGACTGTAACAATTTATTGATCCCTAACATTTTCATCTAGAAATTATTTTATTTATATTTTCCCAATACTTGGTTTTATGATCAAATACCTGCAGCACAACATTATACTAAACATCAGCATGTTAACATTGTCATTGCACAGAGCCACTAGCTACGGAAGCCCTAAAGGGCCATGCATTCATACATTGTATTTCCTCCATTTTCCTGTGACAACGAGTTAATTTTCTCGAGATCTCGAGATAACGAAACTTTGTTTTCCCGAGATAACGAGATAATGACTGTGATATGATAACTGCGGTCAAGCTAGCCTTGCTCAAATCAGTCGCACTTAAAGTTACAGCATATTCACTTCCGGTTTTCGAAATAAAGTTATTAAGAATGGTAAACTTTAATACGAACCTACATTTAAAATAAAATATGTTACATTAAAGTCTTTCATGCGCCCATGATGAATAAAAAACATACTTAATATCAAGCATTTTACTGCAACAATGTGGAGAAATGCCAAAACAAAAGTTCCATATTTGTACCTCCAAGTGGCATCGTTTCATATATTTGAGGTACTGTAAAAACCTATTGCTCAATAATTCCTGGCTATGGATGGTATATTTGACTTCTACACATAAGAATACAAGTATACTTTGTTTTATAGCTTACTGTTCTTAATACCTTTATTTTGAAAACCGGAAGTGAATACGCTGTAAATTTAAGTGCGGCTGATTTGACCACAGCGATCGGAGTAACGGCTAGCTTGACCGCAGTTATCATAACACAGTCATTATCTCGAGATCTCGAATTAATTATCTCGTTATCTCGGCAAAACAAAGTTTCGTTATTTCGAGATCTCGAGAAAATTAACTCATTATCACGGGAAAACGGAGGAAATAAAATGTATGAATGCATGGCCCTTTAGGGCATCCGTAAATAGCATCGCTATAGGCTTTTTTTTTTTTTTGTACAGAACTTAATGTGTTAATTGCCCACTGTATAAAAAACTGTCAAGTACAATAAGCTGGCATCGGATGTCTGCCCAAACTCAAGTCCTACTCAAGTTCTCGATGTAAATCACAATTTTGCCAATTCAAGGTTTTATTTTACCAAGACAAAGTTTTGCTGCTTGAGGTTGAGAGGTAAAAGATTTTGTTAACAGCAATTGAGAACTTTGACTTCTTTTGCTAAATGAAGGGTTTATAGAAAAACATGTTGATATTCCTCAATGTCAGTAATCAGAACTGGTTTTCTTAGCTCATAAAAAGTTTTAGTTCTGGATATAATAAAATCAAATACATAAATATGCAACAATTCTTAACCATTCACAACTGAACTATAAAAACCAGGAGACCTGCGATGTGTTGTTTCATGTCTCTCAAATTGGAGCAAATTGTCACACAGTATAACCACAGCCATCAGCTGCAACACATTGTTTTCTCACATTGCAGGTCTTGATACTGAAATCAGTACCTCAGAAGTAGATACTTCAAAGACAGTGATGTATTTCCTTCCATTTCACACAGGAAATGGCAACTTTCTACCTAAACTGTCAGAAGGCTCTGACACACACACTGAGTAGTCAGTAAGGCCATGTGTAAAGGAATATTTTTGGAACTTTTTTCTAATATCATGCATTATGCAAAGGAAATATTACTACTGCTAGTTTCTACAAACAGTTACATTGGTTTAGAAAATCGTATTCCATATTATTATTATTCTATATTATTCCATACAGTAGAATCCCAAATGATCACCATAGCCAAGTACTCATTACTAATGTTCCATGCAGTCATTTGAGTTGGTTATTAGTAACAAAACAGAGACAAGATAAAAGATGAATGATGATAAATATGCAAAAGTCTCCTACTCTTGCTGAATGGGGAAATAACCATATCATATAAAGAAAAATCTTTCCAATAAATATAGAAAGTTGTTTGTGGGTCTTCAGTTGTTTAGACCATTTAGAGACTATTCACGCACACTGCTTTACTAGATGGTGAATCAGAAAACAAATAAAATATAAAACTTAGGAGTGATACACCTGAGTTTTATCTGTCATCTGTCTTCAGTCCGGTGTGAAACTCTAGTGATGTTGTGATCAGTCCCATCATCTGCAATCATCACAAATGGACGTTGCTTTGTATGGCACTTCAGAGCAAAGCATACCTAATTTCTCTGAAAACATATTTCCTTGTTTCTTCTCTCCTCGCATTTCTCCTTGCATTCCCACGTAAGGAAAAGATGCAAGTAAGGGAAACATGGATGCAATTTAGGGACTTAAGATGCACACCTTTCCTTCCTGTTAAAAATACAGATAGTTCTATATTCTTCATTCTTAAATTGGATACCTATTAACTTCCACAAAGTGGTCGCTAGTCTTCCTGGGGTCCACACAAAATCAAATCACCTTGATCACCAAATCACAAAAACAATCCTTGTGATAGCAGATTACTTTTCCGTGAAGTTTGTTGTTGGTGTTGTGTTTTGTGTTTTTAGGTAAAGTTTTTGTTTTTATTGGTTTTAATGTCATTGTTTTGGAAAAGAATGCAAGTAAAACCCTGAACAATGTAATGAGGGAAACATGGATGATGAAGTAATGTGTAAAGAAAACCCAAATTTTTTGTAGTTGCTAAAAGACCCCTTAGTGGCAGAGATGACATATTGCACATTTAAATGTTCATCAATAAATAGTCAACAGTTTTTATTAAACTATATGAACACTTAAGGGACTTTTAGAAATTGTCACTGCAACACAAAACATTTGTACAGACTTCTGGTCCTGTGTAGTGTATGCCTGAACCCGGTCTCATGAGGTTTCATGCCTCATTATTTGTTACTTTTCTTCAGATTCAGAGGGAAAGTATCCACAGGAAGGAAAGTGTTGCAGTGATCCCATTATTCCAGGCAAGAATTCAAGCAGTTTTATTATCAGCTCATTCATGTCACTATAAAATGAACATAGCCTAAATTCTAAGGGTAGTGTATACAAAAATGTCTGGCCTCTTCTTGAGTGCTTAGTCGAATGCAAACCACATACTTGCAGTTCAAAGAACAAACCAAAGTCACTCACAGTTCTTAGAAAAAATTAACATGTGAAAAATTCTCATCGTTCTACACTCTAAAGAAAATGAACACAGAGCTAAATGACTTGTTGCTATGCATATATATATATATATATATAGTTAGGAATGCTAGACAAATCACCCCAAAGGGACAATAAAGTTTATTCTATTCTATAGCGTTATTAGGATGGTAGATGTTATGTTGGTAGTAGTGGAGAGGACTCCAACAACCATGTTGATTTGCTTGTGTGTCTGAAATCACTGCAGTTTGTACATCTTTTCTGTAGGAATTACAGATAGTTGTAGTTATTTATAAATTTTACCCTTACAATCATTAGTAATTAGTATTAACATAATTTAAGATTACAATAATATTATGTATGGTATTGTACATATTTTTTTGTTCATGATAATGAAGACATGCATGTAAACTTACAGCAATCAGCAGCTGTTCAAAGTCTTTTTCCTTAAAACTGCAGGTTATAAAGCATGTCTGGTTTAATACATAGTATTTGTACAGACCAAAAAGTAATCTATTGTAAATTAGCGTACAAAGACAATTTAAAATTATTATTTTACAAAAAGATCTATATCATTTTATAGATTTCTTTCTGTAAAGTAGCGTGGGAACATGTGAGTTGTTGTCTTCACCTCCACTCCAGACAGCCACAGGCACGTAACCAATGACGCAGACTGGTTATTGGTTTGATTGAGAGACCCGTAGTGGTAGAAACTGTATTGTGTGTTTAATCAGATTATCCTGGAGCAAAGTTTTAATGCTTTTGCACTGATTAACTATTGTAATAAACCGGATTCTTCAAAGCTCACTTTCAGTACATGGGGGGGCTTTCTCTTTTCTATATTATCATTATTATTATGAATTAAAATGTAGTTTATACTTGGTTTTACCATGCCCTGGCAGGAAATAAATGGCAATCTCTCATCAATGTTCAGAGTTTCAGCTTTTGTGGTCCATGGTTTCTTTAATGACTTCAGTGTCTACAATATCAACAAATCTGTATTACAAGTCTTCAACAATTAGACAGGACTAAATATTTATAGCACATTTTAATCATTATTACAAATGTATTTGGCCAGTATCAAATGTTAACATTTTGAAAACAGATAATCTCTTGTTTACTGTGTTAACATAGAATTCTACAAACCATTAAAAAAATTTGAATTCTAATATATAACTTTATATATAATACATATGATATACAGTATGAACTGACATTCAGAAACTTTGGGTAACATGATGGTAGTGTCCTGGGGCTCTTGAGTTCTGGATCTGATAGAGAACATATATTTGTTTAGAGATTTTAGAGATACATTTGTCTGGATGGATACAAGTTATATTCATCATCTGTTATCTTCTGTATTGTTGTTTTAATACATGCAAAGTGATCATAAGCAACTTACCCATTAAGCACTCCACTCAAACTCCGAAATGCGGGTGATAAGGCTCAGGACTTTTGGGTTCACTGCATTGCTCTTCTTCTTTTCCTGGCGCTCTACTTTGGAGCCCCGGTCGGGATTGATCTTGAAGATGCACCTGTAGGTAAAGGAGTGGTACAAAATACAGACAATGTAAGATATGCACAAAACATCAACTCAGAATAACACACCAATCTTATCAATCTCAAATAAAAGATACACAAGGGATGGCAGGAGAGACAGGGAAGAGCTTCAAAGAGAAGTATCTGACCTGTTGTAGAGCCACAACTACCAAGTTAACTACATAGATAAATAAACCTATGCTAAATCTAGCAAGTTCCAGTTTTATTCCATGTTGGTTATTATTAAATTTGAAGCGCAACGTCTATGATATACACAGTATAGGCCAATGATGTGATATCTGAATTCTGTCCCTTCAAAATCTGAGACTGAGACAAATACCAGAAAACACCCTCAACAACCAAAAAAATCCCCAATCAGAAGATAATTAATGTAAATTTACCTTTGGAGAAACTCCATTGTGGTCCGGAGCTCCATTGGGTAGTGAATGTTGAAGATGTAGTAACAGATGAACATGCCGACCAATGCATCAGTGAAGTTTGCCAAGTTTTCTATTATGACTTCCTGGTCAACTGCCACCATGAAAGCTGCTGCAGACATTGGACTCGCTCCTATTAAAAAAAAATTATATACACAGTATACAAGGTTATATATACAGAGTCTTACAGGCAAATCCATAAGTTTAAATGCCCATATTTGCATGTAGGGCACACATATTCTATTGCCTCTCACTTACCACAAACAACAATGCATGGTGTGGGTGGCAGGTGCTCCATCTGATCCTCACCTGTGATGCAAGTTTTGTCGACCATGTGGAACATTCTTGCATGATCCTCCTTGAAGTATGAAAGCAGCATCAACACTGCTCCACAGGGTCCACCACCAGCTTGGATTTCTCTCTGTCTTGCAGCTCCTCTTGACTTCTCCAATGGAAGAGACTGAAAATAGTCAAGAACCCGGGCAAATTTGGTGGCCATGGCCTCCTCAAATCCCTCATTGATGTGGATGCCAGTTAAAAGCTTGAAGTGTGCCTTCATGCCGACAAGTGAGAATAGGTAGGGCCATTCTTCCTGAAGTGCCTGTGTGTCCTTACCAGACCCTATGTCATATCTCTGAGATGTGAAGGTGTCTGAGATGAACTTTTGTATTTTTTGTGCATTCCTCTCGTTTTCCAGGAACATTTTTTGCATGTCTTTTTTCTTCTTCATCTGTGTATCCACATTTACAGGCCTAGATTCCCACCGAATACAACCATAGGAGGCTTTGCGTTGCTTCTTGTTTTCTGGAACAGGGCTGCCGTTATCTGGAGCGCTCTTCTGCTTACCCCGCGTTGCATTTCGCCTGCAGTTATCAACTCTGTACTGAAGTTGCTTTGTTAAAGAATCATGGCCACTTCCAACGACTTCATGTTCTATTATGTCTTTGAAAGACTTTGGATATGCGAGGACCATCTTCCGTGCAACTTCACTTAGGTGCTTCTTTGCTGGTTTTTTGCAAATGGCAAGGATTTCCCCTGCAATTATGCGAATCATTTCCCTCCTTTCCCTGGCATTTGGCCGCTCCTGATAGTCCAGTTTCTTCCTCAAAACAGCTGGCAGCATGTTCCAAGGGACTTGGAAATTGTAGTGCCAGTCATTGCTCAGTTTTCTAGTAGAATTAAAGCACTCACTATCATATAGAGAGGAGATGAGGACTCCAGGTGAGCATCGAGAAGTAGAGGGTATGCTTGGACTTGTGACCCAGGGTGTTTCCGAAGGAGTTTGGGGTGAGCTTAGGAAATCCTCCTCCATGTTTGAGTGGCTTGGAGCTGCATCGTGCTGAGCTGAGAAGAAACCTAAAAAGCACAGAGACACATTCACTTTAAAAGATCAATGTTGTCCTTAAACAGGGATTCATGATTCCAAAAAATATATTTTTCAATACACACAAAAATATTGTATTATTGTTGCATATAACAATCCACATGTAAAAAATAAGCTTGTAAATAATAAAATGTATTTCTGATGCACACAAATATTTCTTGTTTTAAATAAATGTAATAGAAATCCAAAAATATATATTATGTATATATATATATCCCTCTGCTCTGTCAATGCCGCTGCTGCCCTGCATCCATATTGCTGCCTGCTGCTCTGTATGCCCCACCACCACCCCAGCATCCACCTATAGGCCTTTGCTGGGGGGTTTAAGGTATTCGCTTCTCACTCCCCAACAATATCTCTATGTAAACATATCTGTGGGGAGTGATGAGGTCGGAGCCTAGATGCCAAAATCTAACTATGCTATACTGCTGTAATAAACATTTCAAACCTGAGTTGTCTGACTGAAATAGAAAAAATATTTTGTGAAGTCATTTAAATATATATAAACACTAAAATACAATCTTTATGTGTGCATTCATTAATATTGAGACTTATCTGACTCCATACAACAATGCTACTGGCGTCATTATACTCTATTATAGATTTGGCCTTGACTTACTTTTTAAGTGTGCAAAAAGCTTTGTTGCTTGAATGGGCTTGAGCACGCCTGCTAGGTCATCTATCTGGACAAACTTCAAATCTTCAACTGTATCCACCCCAAGGTCTTGGAGGACATCCAAAATGGGTTGCAGAGTAGCTGGTGTGTTACGCATTGGTAGAGCTTCTTTAATAAGAGTGGCAATGTCATCCATGGCTAAAAGGAGAAATACATTATCAGTGAAATATAAACATAGCTACAGATACAAACCACTATGTTTCAGGTGTAATACTTTCATTGCAAACAAATTTTATGCAGCAAGTGAATACAATTTCCATCCCATACTCTGGCGTGTAGGTTGATGAGTGTGGTGTCACCAGAAAATACACATCTTTGATTTCTTTCATCAGAATGAGGTCAAGTTGTCCCAATTCCACAGATGCATCATTCTCAAAGCATAGAGAGTTACTTGAAAGGGCACAGTGGGAGTCAGATGTGACCAAGCTCGCCTCAACAAATGAATTCAGTTCTATTTTATTTATATAACACCAAAACGCTGAGTTGACTTACCTGAGAAAGTTACACTACCAAAGTGGCCACTGCCAAACAACAGGCTTTGGCAACATAGGAAAAACCAGTATTAATGGTTTCCGAATTAATCTAAATTAAGCTAAAAAAAATAAAAAACAAAACTGTCTAAGGTATCTGGAGCATTTTGTGGTTGTAGAAAAAAAAGTTATTTTCCACTTAAAGCATGCAACACTATCATTCATAGACTTTTAACAGGATAAAATAATAAAGTAAACATGGAAACAATCTCTCTTGTATCAAAGCTAGATGATATTTGATACAGAAATTTGCCATTTTGGTTAATGCTTTGAACCTACATCTTATTCCTTTAGCAAATGTCAAAGGAAGAAATTATGTTCATCAGGTAGGCAGCAGGGCATGAATTGATTCCAAGTGGTAAAAAACAGTCCTCCAAACAAGTATTCAAGCTATCAAAGTGAGAGATTCCAAAAGCTGCATCCAAAATGGGCCATATAATTTAAAGGACATGGCCAGTGAAGGTGTCCTTTTGAGGCTTGTTGAGCTCAGTTAACTACAACTTCCAAGGTGCATTTCAGCAAAAAAATGATTAGTATGTAAAAGTTAAATATTACACAGTTGAAAAAAATTGAAAATACAATGCGCAGCTTAAATTATTTTGCTTTTGGATTTTGACTTCAATGACAAAACACTTTGCTACTAACTAATTTGCTACTACTCAGATTCACACTTCAGACTGGCTGATGGGTAGCAGTATTTGTATCTATCTGATGTGTCAGACTGATTTATCAGAAACAAAGAGAGTCTTGTGTTTGTGAAGTGAAAAAATGAAACTGTACATACAGAATCACAGCTCTTAAAACTGTTGTTCAGTCACTATTTATAAGGAGGACACAGTTTAACAAAATCAACATTTTTCTAAGTCAGCATCATGCTTTAAGATACACAGATCTGCATCTCAAACCCATACTCCATAGTAATTATGAACCAGTTTTGGAGTATATAGTAATATTATCAAGTGCAATATCAAAATTACGCAGCCATTTTTTTGATAAAGATAAAAAGTGGGTCAAAACATCATTATAATTAAGTAATGCAGTGCTGCAGAGACACCCTAGCCTACAAATCTTGTTCTCGATATATTGGTTCAAACCCCAAAATTAAATGTGTCAAAACTCATAATAAAGTATACCCAAAACAGTCAGTATGCTGTTGATATTATTCTTCTTCAATATTCTCCAATAATGCAGTGCACAAAGGAAACGGAGGTTGGACGGTGGTGAAGCAACTCCAGAAACACCTCAGATAACAAAAAGGAATAAATTGTTTTGAAAAACATGTAGCTTTCTCTTTGTGACACTCTACTGTCATTAGCACTCTAAAGTCGCAGTTTGATTGATGTCTGAAGGCATTTTTTATTGTATCACTTCCTATTACTTATTATTAAATAGTATACCAACCACCTAAACAGTATACTATAAAGCTTAGTGTGGTATATACTATATATATGACAAAGTATGGTATTGGGACACAGCAATAAACTTTTGCTTTCCAACCTCTTTCATATTTGGTTTCTTTCCTTCAGTAACACTTTCTGAATTCCACTGTCATCACGGTTGTGATATCACGAAGCTGTGCATTGGGCGTCTATCATACTTGCTGATTTCACAGTGAAATGCACCCCTGAGCGTCCAAGGATTCAAAGGTTCACTATGTCTGAAACAAAAAATGTCTGAAGTGTTCATACCTGGCAGGGCGAAAAGCCTCTCTCCTCGAAGGCTTTCATGATGTTAAACTCGATTGTAAACATGAAAGGTGGCGGAAGTGATTGTGTGAAGGATGAAAAAAATGTCAGCTTGAGAGAGAAATTCAAACTCAGACTGATAAAAACGTTTTTTCAGCCCCAGATGAAGTTTCAGGTGCTGCTAGATCTGATAAGATCTGACTTTGTTAGAAGCATACCGAGACCCCTTGTCCTCATCTTTTTCCCCCAGGTTACTTGTGGGAACAATTACCAATTTACCAACCACAAGTGACTAAAACCTGTAGCTGTGTGGGAGAGAGGTTGGTACCACCTGCTAATTCTCAACCTATCACGCTCAATCATTTCAAAATCAACTGATTTTAGATTAAGTATTAGCCTGATCAGTGTTTTGCAGGTTTGACTTTTCAGAAAGGTTGAAGTTATTCATCACTTTTATTACTCACTCCACTAACACTGTAAGATACCAGCAGTGGCTGAGCTTACCTTTGCTTGCAGGTTTTTCTTTGTGCTGATATTCAGCTCCACACTGCACCTCCTGTTGGTCCAACAACCCCCCGTCACACACTTCCCATTTAATCTCCAGGTCAGAAGGTTCCTCTTTGATCAGGGAGGCGATGCATCCAAAGGACAGCTCTCCAGCTGCTCCTTCATCTTCCCATAAGGGTTTCTCAGCAGTGTGGGCATGTTGATGGGGAAAGGCCACCGTTGTGTCACAGCACTTGGGGGAAATTTGTGTAGGTGCACCTACTCGACCTGATGAACAGATTAAATGAATAGAAAAATGAGTGGGTGAACTTCCTGACCACACACTAGTTTGCGCTGCAGAGGAGACGTCCTGTCGATGGTTATCTCTTGACACGGTGAACTCATATGCATTTAATATGGAGCTGTTACTTACCACAAAGATTAATTTCAGACTCGTTTTTCATGTCGATATCAGAGCTGTTCACACAGTTTATTACCCTTACACGAGTCGTAAGCGAAGAGGAAAGTTCACACTCAGGCTGCCCCTTGCCGACCTCCACATGCAACTTCTTCAGCTCACTTTCCTCCAACTTGCTCTCCAGTCTCCGGATCTCTCTGTCCCGGTCCGCCACTATCCTCTGGTACTCCTGCGCTCTGCGGCTGCAGGCGCCGCACATCACGCCCATCACCGTGCTTATAGCCGCCCTGATGGCGTTTTCTATGGCCAGAGCCTCGTCCTCATTGTGCAAAGTCGGGGGCCACCCACACAGGTCGTCACTCTGATTATTATTACTCATTGTAAGCCATTCACTCGCTGAGCTGCAGACTTTGCTCTTTACTGTTTGTTTTCACTCACTTGCCAGCGAGCGACCAGCAAACGACACAAAAAGTATTCTGGAGAAATGATCCACAGTCACAGTTTAGTGTCTGAAAGCTCACAGTCTCCAGACTTCAGGCCAAATAAAACACAAAGGAGACAAAATAAAAAATCACTGTTATTAAAGAGAGGGGGGGACCTGTTCTTCTTCTACTGTTGTGTTGTTGAGGTTGGCAGGCTAAAAACCTGCACTACCGCCAACTGCTGGATTGTTGCGGACCTTCAGGTTTTGGTTCATTGTAGTGAGGCTGCTCACAGTTTAATGTTTGATTTGTTTGTTTTTTAATAAGACGCAGATGGGATGATAAGCAGAGCCAACTATGTCAACTCTCTGAAACAGTTTTAACGAAAAAAAAAAATAGCCTTTATTTATTGCAGGGCTGATTTATTAGACTGGATTTTTAAAATAAATGTATACTGACCTACAAAGGGAAAATGACCATGCTACGTTCAAGTACTCAACATATATCCGCTCCCTGTTTTAGTGGTGCAGTGAGTATGGCTATGGCATGATGGAGAAATAAGGAGAGGAAGATACTGAGATTGTTTTTTATTCATCCCCTTGGGAAAATAACCCTATATCCTAAGCATTTGACTCATTCCATTTATTTTAGTAGCACTGCCAGCTGGCCTCACCCAGATTGGGGTTTTCAAGGCAGAGGTCAGAGGTCATTGAGAGGCCCCTAACCTAAACACTGCCTAGTAAGAATTACGACGTTGAACCTCATGTCTTACTAACACTGCATATGTTGACAAAAACATCAGTTCAACTTATACCAAAATGTAATTTAACTTTATAAGCCTTCAAATAAGCCTTCAGATACTACACACTGATCAATACCACCAATTATGATGGTCCATCAAATATCTAAAAGCATCTCTCTGCAGCTAATAAAACAGTTACAAAGCTACTTTTTTGACTTTGTTGTAATTTTGAATTCAGAGATTACTTAATGCCCCTATAAGTACTTATTCTTCATTAAAAAGCAAAGGTAAAGAACAAACAGAGAAATAAAAAACATCTGATTATGCATTTTAAAAAACGAAATCACAGTTGATACACATACACATTATCACATTCTGCGGTCAACATGGCAAACGTGTCAAGTGTAAGCCTGTCATATGTGGTATGTGGTAATGTGTTGTCTAATGTTTTATAAAAAGAGAGCTAATGAGGTCAATACAAATAGTTTGTAGATACTGTCAGAAACTAAAGGCATAAAACCCCACAAAAGCTGCACTGGCTAAATAAGAAGTGCTATCTGGAACACATAACATACAATGTAAACATGCAAGCATTAAGTCTAATTGTGACGATTTCCTGCAATGCAATATACAGCCATTGTGATCAGCATCACAAGTCATGTGAATTAGGATATTTTTTTATTTCTAGCTCTTATCCTCTTGTACAGTATCAGACGGAATATTTAAGCTAATTCCTTTGGACACTAAAACAGGAGCAAAACCCTCTGCTGTTTTGTTGAGAATGCAGTAATCATTACAGTAACATGGTGGCGGACTGTCATCAACTGGACTGTTTGGTAAACTGCCCTCTAGGCTTTGGGTCAGGTCCTCACAGCTGCACCCAGAGTCTGCATGACTGATGTTGAAGACATCTTTAGGTGGAGAGGAGGAAACTTCTACTTCTCCAAAGCCAACCCCCCAGACAGAGCAAGGGAGCTGAGTGTAAGGCATGTCCCCTGGACAGACCATAGTTGAAGGCATGGAGGGCTCATGTATTGCAGGTAAACCAACATAGGAGGTTTGGCACTGAGTGAGTGGCAGTTGTGTTACTGAAGGGTTGTGGAAGTCCTGGTTCTCGTCTGTGTCCTTCGTAATGGGTTTCGGCACAATAATCACAGCATCGTTTGTCAAGATCTCCTCAGTTTTGTATGTTAGCACAAATTTGCCTTGAGGAGAAAGCCATTTCTGAAAATTAAGTAGCATTGATATTTATTAGGTGTGAGTTGCATGACTCATATGGCACATTATAGGAACACTCATAACTTATATGAAAAGTAATTACTAATAGGTTGTTACTCCCCCATCATACAATGGATGACTTCAGTGTTGGTCAGCTGGTCAGTCCACCACTTTGGTCAGGACCAAAATATTTCATGACTTGAGTCAGGTTTTACATTTCTCATGAAATATCTCAAGATCTACTTGAAAAACTGGCAGAACACTTTGTACAGACATTCATCGTCTTCAGACAATGAATCACACAGATGAAGTTAACATTTAGCTTAAAGAACCACAGTGCAGTGCCTTAGATGTTGACATGGCTGTAGAATCTTGTTTAACCATGCTGATAATTCGCTTACAGATTATTACACCACTCTTTTGGTAACCAGGATGCTAGTTGGCAATCTCTGTTTTCGTCTCATATTGACACAGACAGTTAGTCAATTAGTTGTGTCTGTGTTGATAGCTAATATATAAGCCTGGAGGAATGAAATCCTTTAGGACTTGAATATGATTACAGATTTATATACTGAACCTGATAACTGCTGTTAATGTTGTCAGGAAAACTGCAGAGAAGCCGAGCTGGCCTGATTTCCTAAAATAATACAGTAAGACATAGAATGAATAAGAGAACATTGCATTACCACCTCACCTGGAGATTGCCTTCATGTTGTTGAAAAAGAGGTTGGAAGAAAGGGGCTGGCGATGGCGTGTGAGACAGAGTTTTTATCTTCATTCTGTGGTACAAATCATGAAAGATCACAACGGTCCAATAACATTTGACTTTTGAGGCTTGCAACTCTTTAGAGATTACGTCAATTATGACAATATGTAATCTCCCCTTTCACCAACATTTTAAGATACAAATGAACTACCTTGCAGCAGGGCTGTAGAACACAAACAGCAGGACTCCAACAGTCACGCACACAGAGCCGACAGATTTGGCCAAAATGACTAATATGTTATCTTGTACTGAGAAATCATAATGAAATAATACAGAATTAGTGAGTCATGCTACAGAAATGACAGGAAGTGTATTAGGTGAATTATCTGTATCATCTTTAAAACTCTGAATGACTCAATGTCATTCATACAGTATACAACAGCTTTTGAGCTAAAGAAAAAAGTGCCACTTTACCTTCTCCTGCTTCATTTTTCCAGCATGTTGATGGACTCCATTTACTCCAATGTCCATCATACTCAGCGTTAGTAGATTTAGATCTCACTTTAATACAATATGTAGTATCTGGTTTAAGTTCTGATCTTTGAATTGACTTCTCATGTAAACTGGAATACATAATCTGAGAAAAGGTTGAAACAATCACATAAATGATTATTGTTGTTTCTTACTATAGCAAAATGTGTTGTCGAAGCATGTCTATATAACAGTGGATCTTACTTTGCTTTCCTTGCTTTGAGATGTTTGAAGTAGGAGTTGGTAGTCAAGTTTGAACTCTTCGAAGAACATATGTTTTTCATACCCACTTGTCCAAGTAATGTTGAAAGTCTCTGGTGTTTGCTGGACCTTAGCTGCAGGTGGGGGTGTCAGCTGCACTGATGACAAACATTTATCAAATCACATCTACATCAATAGGCTACATTTTGCAAAGAAATTACCTAATATTGTTGTTTAGTGTTTATCCTGAATAATAAACATACTGTACTTTGGAAATATCCCAATTTCTCAAACATTATGTATAATACATAATACATACATTTTATGGATGCAATATCATACCTGCATGCATGCATGCAAAGAAACACAAACATCAACACATGAAAATCACTCAGACACATACAGTTAGTAAGAATCACAATTAAATAATACTTACTGTTGTGTGATGGTTGAAACATTTCTTTCACAAGATAGCAGCCAGATTCATGACAAAGTCTAATGCTATAACTATCTTCACCCGTAAAAGGAATCTGAGTGACTCTACAGACACAGCTGTAACTGTGATTCATCTCCACAAGTAGGCAAGAAGACTCCCTAAATATTCAAAAAACATTGACAGAACATTACCATATGTTTTGGCAAAAACACAAACTTAATAAATACGAATAATCTAAAAATTCAACATCATGTAATTCTGAAAAAAGTACAATTACCCTCCTGAGTTAGTGAAATTCAGGCTGTAGTGGGACTGTTTTGCAGGACTATCCGTGATGTTAATGACACAACTAATTGTGTCCCAATAGTCACTCACACATGAATATCCATCAACTACAAAGGTGGGAAGAAAAGATCATTGTTATGTACATTTTGACGCAATTCATGATAATGCAAAAACATTTATCAAAGTCACACAATTGCATGCTGTCACATACATCACATACATGTGGGCTATGAAAAAAGAAACAAAAAAGTTGTTTATATTGATATTAGAAAGATGGTGTTATCTTTTCTTTATTATGAAACATTGAATAATTCAACTATTTGGGCCTTGACCAGTTATTTTAAACAAAACCTTCTGAAAAGTTTAGAGGGTAAATGCTGCTCAATGCTGCTAAGGGGCCAATAATCAAGACTTGGGTTGGAGATTAAACCAGAGGTTGGAGCCTAATATAATATAATATAATAACAACATAAACTTATATGTTTTTTTGAAGGACTTAATCACTTGATTTGTAAAGTAACCAGCAACTTCATCTGTCAGATAAATGTGGTGGACTGAAAAATGTATTTCTCTTAAACTTACTATAATAGAAGTATAAAGTTGTAAAATCTAAGTGCTCAAGCAAAGTATTTCAACATTTTACTTTTAAGTACTGTACATGAGTAAATGTATTGGATTACAAAATGATATGACTTACTACTTGACATTTCTATAACTTCCCTTGAACATCCTACTGTGGTTGATGACTGGAATGTATGACAGTAAAGTAATCTGTACACAATTAATCATACAAAGAAGAGATTTTAATCATGTACATATAGGCCACATGATGACCTATGCCACAAGCTGCCTTACTTAAGCATCTCCTACAGAATAAGTTCAGAGCAAAGCATGTGTCTAGACAAGTGAGAAGTACCTCTGACACAGGTGGTCACCGCCAGGATGCTAGAGCACCAACACAGGAACAGGAGCTGCAGACACTTCATATCTCTATGGATAGGAGTATTGCCCTGTGGATATGAATACAAATATTTTGTGTTATAGTCTCTTTCTTGAATGTCTTTTCATATATATATATATATCAGTCCAGTATACACCAATATTCAGAGAACTGTATCTTTCTGTAACATTCACCTGTGATATGAATATGACAAATTCACAAATGTACTGTTAAACCTAAAGTTTTATTTTAATTATTATTATTAAAGAAGACAAGAAAATAAACAGTTGTCATATGTGCTATGATGTGTAGTGGATGGAAAAATGCCATTACCTCACAGACTGTTCTGATGCTGTTGATCTCTCATAGAGTGAAAGAGATTTGGAAATGAGGTTTTACTTATCACTGCTTCACAGGAAGCCAACCCCTTTTTGACGTCACAGTTTTATTTTTTTTTCTTTTACAATTTTTTTTGGGTCTTTGGCACGTGCTTTTGCTTTCTTCAATGTGCCTGTGAAACAATGTAGATAATTCTTTTTCTTTGCATTTGGTAGTGTAGTATTGTCTTTCTGGTAATAAAACTTAAATGGGTGTCTTTTCATGTCATTGTGGGTTATATTCTTTTTGGATTTGAATCATTTTTATGTTTTAATTGTGGCTTGGTTGAACCAACTTTGTCAATTAAACATTTATTTTTCTAAACAAGCCCAAAATTGCCAGGCTTCCTGTTCTTAAGGGAGAGAACATTAAGGTATTTCCTAATTTGGTGTTTTGATGAAGAACACTGTCCATGTACAGTAGGTGTTCAGGTCTGGTGACTCTGAAGTGCACAGCATATGATTCACATAATTTGAATACTCATCAAACCATTCAGAATCAGAATCAAAAAATTGCCAAGTAAGTTTTCACATACAAGGAATTTGCCTTGGTTTCTCCACAATAACCACTGGACTGACATTACTGTACAAATAACTGACCTAATATATAATCAGCCAGTATACTGTGTATTACATATATATAATCATGAAATGTACATATACATTCTGTATGTACATGTAAACATATATAAAATGCACATATATTGAACTTAACTTAATTTCCTTGTTTAGAAAACTCTGGGCCCCATTAACAATAACATCTTGCTTGCCACCAAGGGTGACAATTCATTTTCTGTCATGGCACCTCTGCTCAGAAGGTCAAGTTGTCTCACTTATGCCCCTTTTGGGACTGCAGAAAATTTGCCCAGTTTTGGAGACAAGTTGGTCTTTCTTTGTCACAGATACAAAAAGTTGATGTACCTCATTCTCCTATTATTGTACTTCTAAAAGACGTGTCATCTCTAACGATGACATACTTACAAAGAAGTATAATGTCAGCTGGTCTGACTGCTGCAAAAAAAGATGTTGGCCCTTTGCTGGCAAACACCACACATGCTTAATATGTCACTTTGGTTTAATATTTACCTTAAAGTAATTAATATGGAGCCCTCAGTTGCCAAAATACATTTTCCCAACAGTAAAACCATCTCCTTCTGGGCAGAGACACTAATTTAGGTTCGTTCCAGGTTAACTTGCACTGACGAACAATTAAAGTGTCAGCTTCCGTTGTGTTTGCTATAGTTTGGGAACGCAATATATCTTCTGATTTTAATGATGTCTGACTTTGTTAAAGAGACCACCACTCTTAATTCCCAGACTGCAACCTGAAAACCTTCATTCTACTTTATACAGTCATGAACTCTGAAAGACTTTAAATAACCCTGAAAGACAATATAAGTCCAAAAATATTATCGGAACAAGAAAGAATATGAATGAATTTTCTTAATTCTTTTTTCTGTTGTGTTTTCTTAAACCATGTATGATGAAACTGGAATTGAAGGGTAGCGCTGTGGATGTTTGATGTAAACTACCTGAACTTATAAAACAAAATAAAAGTTTGATCACAAAAAGAAATATATATTATTATTATTATATAATATTCTTTTGCAGTTTTGATCTATGTTGAACTGCCTTGTAGCCCAGAATGGACAAACACATATTTTAATGCATATTTATCTGATAGAACTCAGGTGACCTGTACTGATGGTCTCACAACAATCTCCTTTTTAATAATCAAGAAGATTCTGTGCTTGTCTTTTATTTACACCGATCAGCCATAACACCACCTGGGCACCTTGGTGGTCATAATGGTATGCAGCCCCATAGACAACAAACTGTGATGCACTGTGAGTTCTGACACCTTTCTATCAGAACTAGCATTTCAGTCAGCCAACTCACGTGGAATGTTTATTAAACAGTATAGCATATTACATTTTGGCGTCTAGGCTCCGACCTCATCACTCCCCGCAGATATGTTCACATGAGATATTGGGGAGTGATGCGCAAATACCTCTGTAGGCTCCCAGTCGGAGCCTACAGGTGGATGCTGGGGTGGTGGTGGGGCTTACAGTGCAACAGGAAGCAATAGGTTATGCAGCAGCAGCAGCAGCAGCAGCAATAATATGGATGCAAGGCAACAGCGGCACTGAGAGAGCAGAGGGAGACCTGGGAAATTGTGCAGTTTAAATAGACCGCCAGATTGGGAGGGAGCGCTTGGTTAGGGATTATGGAATAAGGCATGTCATGTGTGTAATCAGCGCTGCTCGAGTTGACCTGCCTGAACTAGCTCGCAAGCTTCGCTCCATTAAAGGGTCATTGATGAAAAACATCAACATTCTGTACTTACAGACTGCACTCTATGTGAATGTAGATTTTATTTATTTGGTGAAAAATCATTCATTGCGTCAGAAGCTTATGGAAAACAGGTACCGGTAGGTGTATTGGGAAGAAAAAGACTTTAAAAACAAATACTGCGGGACCCTCAGCTTTCAGGGAAACTCTTGATCTGGAAAGTAAATTAACCGGACTTCTCCCTCCCACTACAGCTACCACCAGGAGCCCTTTCAGTAGGGAAAATCCACCATCAGACACACTATATATGATCAATCAATGATGTTCACCAAATATGTACCTTCAAACATCTTCAAATATCCTGATTTTATATCATAAATACATTTGCTTGGGGCAGGAAAAATACGCAACATTGGCTCAGAAAAGCAAAACCCATCAAGTACAGTAACTGTGTAAATGTGAAACATGCCATTTGTCAAAGGATAACAAATTTACTCTGCATATATTCTCTATATAACTCGAGGTGAAAGAATAGATTGTCAAAGCTAGTCTGGGATGTTTCTCCACTTCCCTCCGAAGAATTAGGTCAAGGCCACAGAAATAATCATCTCTGTTTACAGATTGCATTTTCTCCAAGTTTGCTCTTTTTACTGACATTGCAAAAAACAGGATGGAGGTTGCAGTGGTTTCTGACAAAATGCATGTACAAGGAAAACAAACATTATCAGATGTTGATAAGGCCGCTTGCTTGCTGGTGCTGCAGTACAAGCTAATGAAGCATGCATGACCATGACAATATGAAGCTGTATACACTGTGAAACATACTTAGACTTCATTATGATCTATTAGTAAATTTAAAGAAAGAAAAAGCCAATAACACAATGACAAGTGTTTTAAAAACAAAGAAACATGACTATATACACAGTAGAAAGTGCACAACTAAAACAATTCAAGGTGAAAAGAACGTACAGGATTGTATGCTGAGGACTTCCAGTTTACTTTTAATTAAAGTCTGTTTTCTTGAAATGTCCACAATAATGTCCATCAGTTAAATATGTCCCATAGCACTACAACATGCAGATGTGGCAGTAAATCAGCAATAATAATCACTGTGTTTCGTGAAGTTCGTTCTCTGAAGAGCTGGAGTCTTCTTGAATAGTGCTACATACCATCCACTGCTTTACATAGTTAGAATTTGAGCTTCTGTGCTCACAAAATAAATCAGAGTCTATCTGCTCTGCTATGTTTGAGTCTGAGGCTCCTGGGCTGCTGCACTCTCCAAAACCACTGTCAATGGTGTCCAAGTCTACATGAGGATACCCATCTTCCGACTGCTCGTTTGAGACGAATGAGTCAAGAGATACCCTCTCTGGTTCATTAAGCTGGACACGTGGCTGAAAGTTTATATTTTCCACTGATAAGTCAATAGATATTTGGTTTTCATGATGTGGTAATACCCCACTTTGTCTATCCAACCTGGACATCTGAGGTTCCTGTAAATCATAGCCAGCATGTTCTCTGTTGTCTTCTCCAAATGAACCAAAGCTTTCTCCATCTTGGTAACCTCTGAGGGTGTTAACAGAGCTCTGTGACACGACTTCCTCCTCAAACTCTTCTTCTCCAGACAGGGTCACAGTATGGATAGAGATATGTCCGGTGGAGTGACTGGTGCCCTGTGAACTGCCACCATCCTGAAAGAACACCAACGAGTTGCTGTGAGGCTGCAGCATATGGAGGAAATTGCCATCTTGTTTCATCTCACTGTCCTCCTTGCAGCTTTGTTTCTCATTGTTCCATTGGAGGACATCGTGCTGCTTCTCACTTTTCATCTGAACTTGTGGGTTGATCCTTAGGTAATCATACTCACTGAATGCAGGCTTCACCCACTCCTACAACGCAGAAAATGGAAGACATTAATTTGGAGTACTGGCCTAAATACATAACACTGGCATATGCATGTACAAAGAAATAGCTGCTTATTTACTTTCTTGCCGAGAGTCCGGTAAAAAGATTGAAACCACTCTCATATATATATATATATATATATATATATATACATATGATGCATACAACTCCTTGCCACTTTTACACTTCTGTTTAAGTATGGATTAAGAAGAAACGTGTTAATTTGTGAGATTTAGAAGTGATTAGACTAGCTGTGTCCTCCTGCTTTCTAAGATAAGCTAAGCAGCTGCTGGCTGTAGACTCACTTTTGAAGGCATTTATCTTTCCATCTAATTCTAGTCAAGAAAGCAAATGACGCACATGAATGAGTTGATACAACATAATGAATGGAGCCCATTTTTATATTATGTGCTTAATTAAGAAATATATCTGTAGGTATTGAGTAATTCAGAGTTTTACTTTGATGCACTTTTTAAAGTATTAAATTTACACGGCTTCATCAAACCATGTTACTAAAATATAAAGCTTCTGCAGTTTCTATAGACTTCAGCAAGATAAGCATGAATCAGTTTCTTTATGCAAAGGTCACCACATCCTGCGGTACAGAGGCACATTGACTACTCAGATACGCTCAGAAAATGCAAACAGTCTGCACCACAAAAGTAAGATAGCACACTCAGACTAGAATCCTAAAGATGTGATGTACAAAAAATAAAATAGCAGAGGAACTCTCTTTGAAGACTGTCAAAAAGCTCTTAACACTACAGACATCTTGTTCAACTCTCACGCTTTCACCTACTACTAAACAATATCTAGGATGCTGTTGCATACATGTGAATTATGATATGAAATTAAAATATGTTTTATGAATGTAATGTGAAATATCCACATACTGTGTATAAGAACGTAAATATGAAACTAAATATAAAGTATGCGTGAACTTCTTTCATAAAAATAACTCTATAATGGGGGACTGGTGGCAAATTTAATGTAAATTCAGTTGTGGAGTATTTCCGAATAAATCTCAATCTGCCATCAACACAAGCAAACTGTATTATGACAGAGATTTTGTGAAAATACAGATGCTATTGCAGACAGAGGCTCAGCAGCATGTTCACCATCTACCTAAACGTAACTCCTTTGGAGTAGATTGTATATTATTGTCAACATATTATATTTACTTATTTTGTATTTGTAAAGAGGCTTAACTCACCCCTCGAGAGACAAAGTATTTTAAATGTATATTTGTTTAATGTTTCTGTTTTGGCCAAGTTTAGCACCTTTAGCATAGTGAAGAGAGTACAACAAAGCAGTGCTAAATAAAGAACTTCTTCAGTGTCACATTCTCTCTCGTACTTCCGCTCTTGTTATGTGCTGCATTAGCGCACTCTGCTGACCAACCTTTGTAACTTCACACAAGGAGCAACTGACAAAATCAAATATCACAATATTTTTTGGCAGAATACCCCAATGCAGTTAATATGATGATGTTGTAATTGATTATTGATTTATTACCAGAGAATATCTACACTCCTGACAATACTGATATTATAGTGATAAAGCATATAAGCCTACAACATTCAAATCTATGGCTGAAGATGGTGAAAAGAAGTTTTGTTTTGTTCTGAAACAGCAGTTATTTATTGGACAAATGACAAACAGATGCACAGTCATTTTAAAGTTTGTTGACTTTAGCATTATTGTGTAGCATCCAATTCTTTAGGTAATTCTAGATATTTAGACGGGTTTCAGGTTTCTTTTGGTTCTTTTATATATTAGAGGGAGTATATTTCTGCTTATCTCTGGGTGTCAAGAGACAGAAATAATAATTTACATTAGGGGAAAATATAAAAAGGTTATGGAAAAGATAATCACAGAAACATCAGTAAGAGATTAAAAAATGTAGACCACATAATTCTCACTTTGTGCTCCTATAAGGTGAAAAAAACAAAAGCCTGACAAAATGACACATCAAAGATCTGAAATAGATGTACCAGGGTTATTTTCCACTGGGGTGGAACAGGTTGGGCTGTCATAGACAAATATCTACCCACAGCATGTCAGACATATGAAAAACAAAAGCCTCTTGAAGCCCCTGCGCACTGAGTCATTTATAGCATGAAGGCCCTTAAATGTTAGGTTGAGGGAAAGTCCCATCAAACAGGGTACAGATGTGCTGAAAGTCCCCTCTTGGGCAACACCTGGTGGGCCAATTTGGAAATTACACACAAACCCAATAAGTGGAGGGTGTTTTGCTTTCTCTTACCTTGAAGTTCCCTCCATAGTTGTGGTAGAGGGGCTTGAAAAACTCATTTGGTGTGGGGACGTATGTGATAACCTGGAGTTTTTTCTGCCAATACCTGAAACAAATGTGAAATTATTTTAGAAAAATAACTTTGATTTATAAAAATGTATAATTCAACTGTGCTGTGTCAAGATTAATTAAGTGATTTCGTTTTCAGTACGTGACTTCGAGCAGAAGTAGAGTCGTGACCAAAAGGCAACAGCTTTCTACCTCAAAACCAATGGTGCTGCACAAAATGTTATTCATGTGAATTATTATAAGTGCAAAGATGAAGTTGTGAGTCAAAGTCTAATCTTAGTGTTGACTCAGAATAGGAAAGGTATACCTTATTAAGAGGTACAGTGTGTTAATCTCTTTTACATTAACACACACTTTACTGTAAATAGCTTTAACAGAATGTTCTTAAATTAATCAGCTGTCACATCACATCACATTGTGTAAATCTTGCGTATATATATCTAAAACACTTGACTGAGGTCAAAACTGTCCACGTCATGCCCCCCTTGTGGCAATTATTTCCTAATTCGCAGTGTTAGTTTGCACTCATTTTTCTATACTGGCAAGAGAGTTTTGAGTCAGAAATATACACTCAGTTTATTAGGTTTATAAGGTACAACTAGCTAAAACTAGTGCAGTCTAAAACAATGTTGATGTGAACTTGAAGGATGCTAATCAGGGACCATTTTATATAAGGAAAAGGATTTGGGGGTAAATCAAATTAACCTGAAAAACTGTATGTCAATGATAATAATTATATTTTTATGGTAACCTGACCATGGCAAACAACAGCAAGGTGGCTAGTGTTGTAAAAACAGCAGGGGGAATTTTAGTTTGCCAGCAAAAATAATAGGTGCTGTGTATAATACTGTTCTGTCTGTTTACAATCTATATATAGTCTTTGAGATACACCTGCAATAACACAATAAAATTCCACAGCACTACAAACTGCAGCCTCCAAAACGATCATAAAGTTGACACACCATTATAACCTTCATGACGAAAGGATTAGTTTAACTCCGTGTAGCTACCTACAGATGTCTGTGCAGCATATGCAGACTACTACTAATGAGATTCATTGCAAAGAGCTTATGTAAGAAGCTCGTTGAACCAAAACCAAAGTTGAAATCATTATAGCTCACAGATGATGTCATCTTATATTGCCTAAACTGGATAGACACAAACAGAAATACTTAATTCAAGTTCAAGTACATTTACTTTTCCAAGCTTGTCTTTTTTTCCCCCTTGTAACTCTGTGCTCTTAATAAGTGAGGTGCTCTCGGTTGTCTGACACTGATGCTTTGCATGACTTCCTATGTCTGCTAGCCATTTCAGTGCAATGTGTCGCTGCACGTACAGCACAGCAGTGGTTTCTCTATATGTGGGAGGTGATGCCAGGAAAGTGTAGATTGAAGCTTTGTTAATCACTTACTGGAAAACAATGTGATGCTGACCTTAAGACTAAATCTGCTTTCACTTTGCTAAGTCATTTTTCTGTGCAGTGGATGCAGATTCAGTTATGTGTAAATTCAAACGGGTTAGCATAATTCATGTCTATAGTCTATAGTAATTGTTGGTTCAGTCCAAATATATTCTTTTTTTTTTGGAACATCGACAGATGAGTTGAAGTTGTGTGGTAAATGGTATAAGGTGGCAAACCCCGCCATATTTTGGTAATTATAGAAATGTGGACCAGGGATAATTTTAGGTTCAGCTAGCAACTCAGCACCAACAGCAGCAAGGTTCAAGCTGATCCCACTGGAGCCACACATGCTTTAAAAAAGGAATGGAGGTAAATTCTCAAACTTGTAAAAAATGAAAGTAACTCCAGTGTTTACAGTACTCACGGTTTTTGTGAAAAACACAGCAACAGGAGAACAGGGACAAGAACGATGGGCAGGAGGAAGTACCACCAATATTCATCAGTTCCTGTAAAAGAGACATAATATATAAAATATGTACTGGCTAAACTTCTACGATAAACAAACTTCACACTTCCTGTTTCTGAAACATGGATCAGTGCAGAAAGACACACTTGATTCAGCATGAGACAAAAGCTGATTACATCCTGGTTTCGGGCTGGAAGGTACAATGCTCTTCTACCTTCAATCTCTGATTAAGTACCTGTAGTCCTCCATTGTTCAGTGGAACTCCACTCGCTCCATGGACCTTCATAGAGAACCCCAGGACACATTCTGGCCTTAACATCCACAGTATAGTTGACATGTGGTTGCAGCTTCTTATGGTCTAACAGAATGTACTTCTCTTCTATCATTGAAAAAGAGTCAACTGGATCCTGTAAGAAAGGAATAAAAAACAAAACAGCTTTGCATGGGAGTCATCACTAGAGACGGTAATATACTGCAACAGCTCAAGTCCATTTTCAGTTTTTATTTTGGTGTTCTTGCTCCCATATTACCTTCGACAAGTCTTTGCTTTCTCTTAAGCGCACTGTGTATGTGAGACAGTCTTCTTTGTTGTTGTGGTCCCAAGTGATGTTGTAGAACTCAAGAGTGTTTGTCACTTGAACATCGAAAGGGGGCAGAGGTTTCACTGTGAAAGTAAAGTCCCAAGGGGACATGGGGAATATTATGAAATTGAAAATGTGTGTATGCCAAAAATTCACCACAACTGACAGTTGAACATCGTTTTTATCTTTTTTTCTTAATCTGAAGGGTAAAGCAGGTGGGTGGGTGCCAAACGACAACTGGGTATGTTGGGAAAGTTGCCAGTATTATTCTTGTCATCTCTGGGTTTTCTGAACTTAACAGAAAATTGTTTATAGTAACTCATTTAGACTATTGGTAAGAGGCGGCTATATTCAACAAGAAGGAACATGTCTAAAATGTGAAAAACAAAATACTGGAAGAATGAAGAGAAATCAACAACAAACTTTCTTTAATTTCTTTCTTTAAACATCTTCCACCCACATATTTTGCCACTAAGCATGTCATATGTGATGTAACTGCCTTGTTCATTTCTGTGTTATCCTAATGTCTGTTCAGCAGAAATAAAAAATACTGAAATGTCAAGTCACATGACTTACCAACATCAGTCAGGGCCCAACTAGATGACTCATTGGTATTCATTATCACTTGATCACCTTGACTGGCTGATGAAGTACACCTGGTTCCAAAGCCTGCAATCATATAAAGGTCTTCTGGATACATGACGCACCAGGATTGAGGAGGCTTGACTTCACAGCTGCCAGTAACCACAAGGTCTTCATCTCTACAACAGATAAACAGTGTGTTTTAATCAGTAATGCTCTGTGACATCAGTCAACATCTAAGCACTAAAAGTTGTAGTTTTGTAGTATGAGATTGATTTAAAGCAGAACTGCAGTGCAGGTATATAAAAAGCTTAAATTCACATCATTCAGGTCTATTTAGAGCAAAAATTCATTGGAGAGACGTAAGCAAAGCCTCGAGTTGTTTACCTGCCTACTTGTTTCATACAAAGAATTATATGACGGTAATGCTTCCTGTTGGTGTGTCACTTAAGTCTCTTTCCTTGTATTCAGCTGCTAATAGTTTCTTATTAGAGCCCGGGCAATAACTTAACTAGCTGCAACTAAGGATGTTTTTTCATGATTGATTAATCTACCAACTGTTTTCTCAATTAATTGAATTATTCTTCTGTCAAAAAATAAATAATAGTCAATAGTGAACAAACGACATTCCCCACAACCCAAGGTGATGTATTCAAACTGGTTGTTATTCTGAGTAGCGGTTCAAAACCCAAAAAATATATTTGTTGATGTGATACTTTTATGTTAAAAAAACAATTAACAGAACATAATGTAGCCCATTGTTAGAAATCAAACATCGATATCGCATCAGTTGGGCTCTACTGCTTACATGTATGACAATAAAAAATGAAATCTCACATTATCGGATCAGTGAAGGATGTTAATATTGAAAACATTTTGGCAAAGGTGCAATAAAGTGCAGTGAGTTAAATATCTAATCAGCAAGTGTTTCCATTAGATCAGACCATTAGAGTTGTTCCAAAGCAACTGCTATGACGCAAGAGTTACCCATAAGTTGCTCACAAGTCAATCACAAGTAACGACATAGGATCTTGCTAATATTACTGTCATTATTATCATAATTCCTAAGAATTACCCTAATTGGTGATCCTTGTCACTATTATTTAGAGGTTAAAATCAACAGCAAGCTCCCAGGCTACCATTTGAATTTAAGTTAGTGGTATGATGAAGTCATGTATTGTGTAATGCACCAACATAAAGCATATTCATTAACAGTCCCACTTAACATTAACAGACAAGTTGTACCTGCATGTCACTTTGATGGAGACAGGATATGTCGGCACAGAGCCTGAGCAAGAACAGTTCAGTGAAACATTGTAGTCCGTCGAGCAGATGACATTGCAAAAAGGTGTGACTGCAGCACAAAAGAGAAGTGCTGTCAGATATACAAGGTTGCAATACATTTTATATTCATGCTCTATGAACATCTAACCCTTTACATTTTTTGTTTACCAAGAAAATCACACTGAAATAAAAAAAATATTTTCAAAAGAAACTTAGACACAACGATGTACATAAGTGAAATAGTCAGCTAAATATTAAATAGAGTACATTAAGCGGGAATTACCTTTCTCTATCATTCATCATTCACTTCATACCAGTACAAGTGAAAGCTATTGATCAGACAAGATAGATTAGCCAACTTACCATCGTGAACAAACAAAGTGAGGCCCCACAGCAACAATAAGAATGCAGGCTTCAGAGCCATGGGGACAACCCACTATTATCAGCCACTGGGTAGACAGGAGGAAACACAGCACCTGAAACTAAATATAGATATAATCGTTTTTTGTGGTAAAAAAGAAAAGAAGAAAAAGTATTTAAAGAACCAAAAACAAGATTAAGCCTTCCTGTGGGATTTGACGCTAAACTGTGTTAGAACAACGGTTATTTAGTTATCAAAGACACACATGTTCCATTTCTGATGTGGTAAACAACATCATTAGCTTTACCACCAATAAATACATACATTTATAAAAGAGCTTCCACACACTTACGTGCCAGAATTAAAAAGTAATTAATTGACAGATTCTCTCAAACCAGCTCAAAAAAAGAACATCATTCATCAACATTTTCTGTTCTCATGTAGCGTCTTACCTTTTTTAAATTCAAAATGCAGCCACTTGATCAGTCAACGAGCTAACAGAGTCCCCAACGCGCTGATGCCTGTGTGAGACTGTTGAGTGGAACAATGTTCATGACATGTTCAGCGCGAAAGCGTCATCATCATCAGTGGCGTGACTAAGGATGTGGTTTCAAACCCTTTGAGTGGTGTCTGTGTGGTGCCTTCCCACCACATCCACACTGCTGCTATGAATATAAAATTGTTACCTAGAGAAAAAAAAGGCAACAGGAAACTGAAAATTATCTTTCTAATTCTAACATCGTCATTATTCTTTTGACACGTAAATGAAGGAAGACAAATAATAATAGATTCTACTGACAGGACAGAAATATACAGAGATATTTATTAACTTTGAGCTTGTTCCGCAAATGTGTGTTATACTGTCACAAAATGTATTAATTCTTACAAAACACCTCCTTGCTCATATCATTTTTAACATTTACTCAAAACTTGCCTAGTACATGTTTCAGTACCGAGATGATTCTACACATTGACACCACAGATGGTTTTTGATACTTTTCAAAAGACCCTTATCATACACCTACATGTCTACAATAACAATTTATCAGGGGTTTTCAGTAGTTTCCAACAGAATGCGTCTTGCTTGAAGCTAAATGAGTCATAGTGCTACTGTGGAGCCCCTCAGAGTTAATTTTTAATTATCTCTAAATATTATTAACTCAGAGCACTGTGGACGAGTTGAACCATAAGAATCATGATGCATGTGTATATTATGCGCCATCTAAATTATATTACAATAAAACAACAGTTTTTTTTAATATATATAATGGGTGGGCCTTTGTGGTATTCAAATCCCCAAGTAGGTGTGCAGACGCATCTCTTTTAATGTCATTGTACCGCTATTAGTCAAAGCTAAATGTCGTTCTATCACACAAAAATCACACAGAACTTCAGCACCTGGACTAGTTTAGTGGTATATGAACAAAGCAAGGGCTGGACGATATATCCTTTGTGACCAATTAATTGGTAACTATTTTGATAATTGTTTACTGTGAGTTGCTTTACAAGCAACAATGTCAAACATTTGACAGTTGCAGCTTCTCAAAGGAAGAACTGACAGCTTTTCCTTGTCATATTATATTAAATAAAATATGTTTGTTTTTTTGGACTGTTGCTTGGAGAAAACAAGACATTTGTTGATTTGTTTAACCTTTTTTCATTGTTTCAATAATGAATTGATTAATTAAAATAATCTGCAGATTATTGGCAGTTGCAGTCCTGCTGTACTTCAGCTGATAGTTAAAGGAGGAGATACATTTCCCCATAAGGATTGAGTATAAATGAATGTAATACTATAGTATTGCATTACCTTGTAAGATGCTGATGCAGCTGCGTCTGTTGGCTGTTGCTCTGTCATTATAGACCGATCACCCATAACATTATGAGCACTGACTGGTGATGTGAATAACACTGATTATCTCATTATCATGGCGCCTATCAGTGGGTGGGGTACATTAGGCAGCAAGTGAACATTTTGTCCTCAGAGTTGATGAAAATGGGCAGTGTGAGGATTTGAGGGACTTTGACAAGGGACAAATTGTGATGGCTAGACGGTTGGGTCAGAGCATCTCCAAAACTGCAGCTCTTGTGGGGTGTTACCAGTCTGCAGTGGTCAGTAACATCAAAAGGGGTCCAAGGAAGGAAAAGCGGTGAACCGGAGACAGGGTCATGGGTGGCCAAGGCTCACTGATGCACATGGGGAGCAGAAGGCTGTGGTCTGATCCAACAGACAAGCTACTGTAGCTCAAACTACTAAAAAAAAAAGTGAATGCTGGTTCTGATAGAAAGGTGTCAGAACTCACAGTGCATCGCAGTTTGTTGTGTATGGGGCTACATTATGGCTGACAGCATACAGCCAGTGGACAAAATGCAGCTGCTCTGTCCTGTACAAACACTTATAATGCCACTAGAGGTCACTGTAGATAAGGTTTAACATAAACCTGCAGCAGCTGACCTTCTCAAGTATTTTGTTTCTCTTCTGCCAACTATAGACTAGACTGAAAATACATTTACTTAACTTAATCTACTTCTTTTAACACAGTTATTTATTTTTACTTTCATCACATCTACCATATACAGTAAAGAAAAGCATTGTTTGTGACCACTGTGCACAAAGTGCAGACATTGAGTGCACTGAGTCTTCTGGTCACAGTAGTCTCACTCTTGTTTCCGAGAGGAGCGTTTGTTTCTGTTGTGTTGATTCATTCTCTGTGTGAGAATATGCAGATGTGCAAAACCTTTGGCCATATTCAGTGCACGGGAGAAACCAGGTTGGTTTGTAAAAATGGAGTCAGAAAGAGAAACTGCAGCTGTAATGTAGTGGTGTGGGAAATGAGGTGGAAATAGCTTTTCCAATGTTGTTACAGTGTCATATTAATATATAATTAAATAAAATAATACATAATACAATCAACATATAATTTGGTCATCTCTTAGGTGACAAATTTGACTTGTTATTTTATTTTCTGTTTTATTTCCACGAAATGAAATGTAGGTGTGAACTTGTGATTTAATTCTGAAAAAGACAGTTTGTCTTCTACAGCATTTTATCACTCAGACACCAGAATGTCATTTTGATAACTGTATGGAGAGTTGTGTTTTATATCTCTATCAGAGGGGACATTTATAGTGCTCACTTCATTTTGATCAGATAAGTTTCACATTGAAAGAGATTGTTAAATGTGTCACATTTTAATGTCAGTGACAATGTTTATTATATAGATATTTAATAGGATAAAGGTTCTGATCATTGATCCTATTTAGCCATATTATTGCTGACAACATTTACCTGTTTTGTAATGATTAAAATGTTCTATTATTACTACTATTAATAGGTTAAGGTGTGCTTTGGTAAAAGCTAAGCACATACAGGCGTCACTTGTGTGCAAAGTTAAGTGCATAATGAAATCAATATTAAAGCAAAAGGTAAGATAAAGGTTATAGATGATGACAAATTGTGACATTTAAGTTGTGTGAGAGATAATCTACCTTTGTTGTTTTATTTTTGCAGTTCTCTTCTTATACTTCCCCAAACTATTTCATCACAGGGTTTGTGACTTTACTGGCATGCAAGTCCACAGTTCACTTGAGGATAGGAGATCTATGCTGTCGAAGCACCACATGAATTGCAGAGGTTGCAGAATTGCCATCTTTGCACTCTGCACCAACTGATGGAGGCTCTGCTGCAATTCAGCAGGAGAGAGAGAGAGAGAGAGAGAGAGAGAGAGAGAGAGATATGTTATGAACAAAGAGAGAAGCATGTTTTGTGCAAGGGGGAAGTAGGACTGATGCACAGTATCTAGGCTTTCTCGAAAAAGTGAGTGTCAAACAGTGAATGATTATGATATGGATATTACTCAACGGGGTCAAAGACAAACCTGTGATGAAACTTTTAACATAGTTTAAAAATCTGTGGGCCAAATAGAAATAACAATACATTATATGAAATGAATTTAATTTTAAATAAGGGGGCTTTTGTGGCACCTGTCTTGATAATCTAACACCTGGGAGATCTTATGGTATTTTTTAAAAAAAAACCTGTTCCCCAAGAGAATATGAGTGTTACTACTGGCCCTAATAATACACACACGCACACACACACACAGAGGGGGAGGGAGGACCTAATTTCAGTAACGGGAATATACTGTAGAAAATACCAATTCCTATATAAGTAACTCACACACTGGGGAAGTCCGTTATGTATCTCTCCTTTCGTTTTCACATCGTAGTCTCTCATAATATGAATCATTTGTTTATGTGGCTTGGTTGATACAATCTCCTGCAATTCATTTTGAGTTTGCTCCAACTTTAAATCCACTTTGTCCCCTCAGGTACAATTATTAACGGTCTAGCTCGGTAGCTCATTGTTAGCACAGCCCCCATTCCCCCCCACAACAAACAGTAGTTTATATTCTGACTGGGAGCAAATAACATTTCGATTTTAATTATTTGCTTTCACTGCCAAGAAACACATTAAAAGTGAAAGGAAGCTCAGCCTCAACAGCAACCACATACTGAATATAAACAGTCAACAACAACAGTTAGAATAATATTATAGAAACATTGCTGTATGAGTCCGTGCCTAATGCGTCTGCGCGGCCGCCATATTGCGACGGTGAGATCCGCTGGTAATCAATACTGAGAGATGCAGACTTCGCCACACAATCGACTGTAACTCGCTTTATTCTGAACCGGTTTTCACGGAATTTATTTTTTGTAATAAATGTGAGAAGCTGAGTGTGATACTGTTTACTTGTATGCATTAATCCATATTAATTTCCATGTAATATGACATTTGGAAAGCCTACAATGTGTTTTTACCTTATCTATACTGTTAATGGTTGATACTGTATGCACCAGCTCACACACACTAATATACATGTATTCATTGTTTTCATTTTGTACTGACTAGCAGTGGTTGTTTGTTTGTTTGTTTTGAATATTTTGTTATTCTGTTTGTACATCCACATTCTGCACATGCCTGCAGCTTTTTTCCAAGCGGTGACTCTTGACAGTCAGGTACCCAGTATCAGGTTCAATTTCTCATGTTTATAACAAATCAAATACAATAAATGCTAATAAAAGGCTACTTTCTAGTATATTATCCTGCAATCCACAACAAACAGTATATACCGACTAAAAGCAAATAAAATGTCTCCACATTATGATTATGTTAGATCATTAAAATACTTACAGTTTAAGGTCGATCACAAAGGATGCAGCGTCCTGCTGACTGAAGCTCTTGTTCAGGGCTGAAGCAGATGGAGGAACTGATTCCATACAGAGGATGTAGCTAGTTAAAAGTTAACCTTTATAATGTTTAAAACAAATTAACCCCTCGTGTTGCAGCATATGTAGAATGTGAAAAAGCAGCACAGAATACAATGCAACCCAAACACACATGGTTTGGAGGCACGTAGGCCTCCACCTGCGAGTTAACCACTGAGAAAACCTGCATGTGCATTCAGAAATGTGTGAGGAATAACACTGTGAAATTGAGCCATGTTATTCACAATGAGCAGTTTTCCTTTGGACACTTTGCATTTTAGGGTCGATTCCTTCTATGTTTCTCTTAACTTTTACATTTAATAAGGTAAAGAAGTAGAATTCTTCTCTCTATAATAAAAAAAAGGTGACACACAAATGTATTGCCTTTTCTTTTATAATGGAAACAATATCCTTGAGCATATAAATTGCATAAAAAATAAATAATGTATTATAACTTAAAATACTGGAACCTTGAATTGACTTGTTGTTTTCCATTTTACAGTATCTTTCTACTTCTTACACATGTCACTTTTTACGGAAGTGTACCAGGAGCGCAAATGTCATCAGTGTTATGTTACTCATCTGACATACTTTCCTTCTTCCTCTAGAAACTAATATATTATAAATCACAAGTTCAGATTTGGAATACTTCACTAAACTTTACATTTTTTACTTCTAATATTATACATTTCCAAATAGGCTGAACCTTGAATTTCTAAAAGATAAGATAATTTCTTTGAGGCTGCACTACAGAGCATCACAGTGTGCAGTGGATGACTTTCTCCACTGGAGGGCACTAAAGATGGTTTATCTTTGTGTAAAGCAAAAACATCTACAGTATGTATTTGGACAGCCTTGGGGATCCTGATAATGTCTGCTTGCACATGTAGATTGGAGTTACTTTACACTGTGTATCAGTCCTTTTCCCCCTGTATAAGTGACTCAGTATTTATTTGTGTTGGTGAATGAGTGTCACCAAGATCCAAGTTTTGCTTTACTTGGCACATAAAGTGAGTTGTGGAACACAATGCAGTTCAAAACCATGCTTTCAATAACAGGATACTAAGCCATGACTTACTAAAGAGCGACATTCTTGGTAAAGTTAAGAACTTCAGTTATTCTAATCAAATAGATTTCAACTGGCAAACAATGTCAAAACTGCTTAATCTCATTTTGTATTAAATGTTCAAGTTTGCCTTTTTGTTATGTCCTTAGTTTAATTTTTGAGCCGCACACGTCTGTGCTGTAACTTCTTTAAAGTCAAATTCATATCATTAACCTTTTGAAAAGTTCAGTTTGATTTCCCTGCACTTCACAGTCTGAAGTGTGATACTGGGAATGTATTTATGTATTTAATGTATTTACTTGTGAAAATAAAAATATAAATTAAACTTTAAATTATAGAAATGTGATGTAGTCCAGTAGAAGTTCTTCCAAGAATCCAGACAGTGTGCCGCCTATTTGTTAGCTTCTGTAAAACAAGAGAACAGAAAAAAAGACAGCATGTATGTTTGTGACCTTTTGCCAGTTTTTCTCATATCTCAGAGGGTGTTCCTTGGGGCAGGGTGTGTGTGGTGTGTTGGGGGTAGTGTGCGGGTGGGGGGGGGCTTTGCTCTTTCTAGCAGAGGTGGCTGAAACAGCTCTCCTCAGGTTGAGAAGGGGATTTATCCCTCTCGAGGACTGCAGGCTCTCGTCGAGTTGTTCTGTGAAGTGACCCGCACACTGAAGCAAAGTGGTGGAGGTGTCTCTACCGTGAGGGTGGCGAGGGCGGTGGTGCGGTCACATGTTCAGAGGTGGTGGTGATGGTGGGGGTGAAGAAGTTGACTGTGTGTGTGTGTGTGTGTGTGTGTGTGTGTGTGTGTGTGTTTGTGTGTGCGCTGGGGGGAGGTATTTGGGTTGTAGTAGATATGCAGTCTTGCAGCTGTGCGTGTGCTTGTCCATGTCTGAGTGAATAAGGGGAGGAAGGGGCAGCGAGGGAGCGGGGCGATTCAGGTTCAGAAGTGTTGAAGCATAAAATCTCTCTCTCTCTCTTTCTCTTTCTCTGTCTCTCTGTCTATCTCCCCCCTCTGTTGCTGGGCCAGACGCAAAGCAACAGCAATTTGTGCGATTTCACAGCTCACCGGATCCCTAAAACTCTGACAGCCTTGTGCTGAGGTGGGGGGTAATGAGGGAGGGGAGGGAGAGATGGAGCAGCAGAGGCGATGAATGTAGCAGTGACAGTGGAAATTGAAGATGGACAGATTGGAGGATGAGCAGGAGAGTTGAGGAGCTGATGGCTGATAAGATGGAGAAGATGTCTCGAAGAATAGCAGTGTCTCAAAACATACCGGCATCCACTACATCTTTGTTCTGATGAAGAAACAGAAAAATGCTTTGTTCAACTCCATGTGCTTCTGACCCCATCATCTATATTTTGACCAAGCAGGATTTACATGCTTTTACACAATGGCCATGGCCAAAACACTTGTTTCTCATTAGTAGGCAGGTGTCCATTCAAAATCATGTAACAGGCCACAAAAATTCAGCAGTTTATTAAACATTATTATCCAGTGTACAACAAAACTACTGATATTTAATAAGGAAGCACGCTACTCTCTTAAGTTAGACTAACTCTCACTGTTTAAACAGACCTAAGGCAGGGTTAAAATGACTAAAAACAAACTTTAACACAGAACAATTTTACAACATGATATTTTCTGTCGAAGTAGCCAGAAATGACATATCTCTAATGGCTGGTTTTGTATGACACAAAATATGACATAATATTTTGTACGGAAATGTATATAATATATAATAATATAGTTCAACCCCAATCTAGACAAATATAACTGATAATAACATTTTCATTTTGTTTCATTTCATTTATTCAGCATGGACAGATATGAATTCGAACTGACAAATGTTTTATTGTGCAGCAGTAATAGTAATATATAAGAGGCACAAATTTTGTGTGGTAGAATGATCCTGATGAGACCTGATGTAGAAAATAACTTTTTTTTAAACTTTTTTTATAACTTTTTTTTGCCTTGGTGTTATTATTTCGCATGTGTAGACACCCCATTATGTATTCTTTTTACTTGACTTAAATAATAAAGTTACAGAAAAAGGAGCTGGCTGGATAATCAGACTAAGTTGCCATTTTGTTTGTACTTCATCATTATTTTCATTATTTGAATCCATAGGTCTGGAACCCGGCTAGGATATTGACTTTTTAGAAACCTAAGTAATTATGTGTTGTGTCTGAGAGCCCATGCTACCTCAAATCTCATGCAGCCTCAGCCCACCAAAGAAGGCACCAATACCAAAAATAATTATCTAAATACCTAATCTCACATTTGGATTATACTGTGAGGGTCTTTACTGATTGAAAGTAATCTTGGATTGTGCCCCCTAGAGTGATTTAATCCATTCATTGTCCATCGTGCCCTTCTTAGCCTTGAATAAGGCTCCCATTGGGTGGCCATTATTTTGACCAAGACATGACTTATAGTCCTAAAAAGGGTCACAACCTTAAAGGGCCACCACCAACCTCAGAGGACCTCTTAGCAATCTCCATATAAAGTGTTTATTTCCTATTTTTATTGAGACGTGTGATTCAAAATCCTACATGCAGTGTCTTTGCCCGTGCCTCTTGACCTTGGTTTCCTATTTGAATGCACACTAAAACCAAAGGGCAGCAGAGTATTGAGAGTGACAGACTCATTTCCATGCTAAGGTCATTCAGAAATCTGACATGCTTGGTGTCAAAGGACCGCCGATACCAGGAGCCCTCTCAGGACCAGAGGCAAGACAGTGGGACCACGAAAGAGAAAGAAAGATGTACTGCAGAGGAGATGAGATACCAGAGATACCAATTCAAAGAGCGGGTGAGTGCTCTTGTGATAAGAAATGTCACCTGAGTGCTTTGTTTTGGTTGTGGGGTCAAGAGAGAGTTTGGGGAGAAGGGGTATTTGAGTGTGTGTGTGTGTGCGTGTGTGTGTGTGTGTGTGTGTTGGATATTGGTGGGTGTGTGGAGGGGGATCAGGACATCTGTGCAGGCTTTGAAGAGGTCAGCCACGGGACAGGAACCATTCTTAATCCCCCCAGCTGGGCCTGCAAGAGAGGATTTGGACCTCTGCTTGCCCTCCGCCCCCACCCACAACAGTAGCTAATTGAGCTCCAGTCCTCTGATCGCAGTACTTCCATGTAAAGCCCCGCATGCTTTCACAAGGCTTTGGAGTCTGACCAGGAAATCCCTTTTACTGTCTACCTGCTATCGTTGACGATACCTGGCATAGGATTATGATACAGATGTATGCATATGCATGCCTTTTGTTTGATTGATATTGTGGATAGACAGACTATAGTGAATGCAACAACTTGTCGAAAACAGCACAAAAACAATCTGTAAAGGAACTAATAAAGGAACCTATGTGAAGATAAATGTTTAAATCACAAAGAGTCTACAGCCATGCTAGCGGCTGTGTGAGGTTAGAGGCAAAGCTATGCCATGAGCAAAACAAACACAACAATGTTAACTTTCTGATGTTTACCAGGTAATGTTTATCACTGTTACCATCTGAGTTTAGCATGTAAGCAAACTATCATTAGATAGGATTGTTACTGTTACTGAAATTATGTGTGTGTGTGTGTGTGTGTGTGTGTGTGTGTGTGTGTGTGTGTGTGTATTATTAGGGCCAGTAGTAATACTCTATTAATTACTAAGTAATACTTACCAAAAAAAATTCCCTAAAACCCCCCCAGGTGAAAGGAAAGCGGGGGAAAAAAATTTTTTAAAAAAACCTGACATAGTGACATCCTTTAACGTGTGTTTATTTCATTATTTCAGCAATTTTGTTTATTGTTTATGTAGCAGGGGCAATGCACAATACATGTATTGTACCAGATATAGCTATAACATCATTTTCATCTGTAGTCCCAGGCCAGAAGCCATAATACGCAGGATGCAGAGATAAATTATCAGATGTAGTAGATCAGTTTTTTTTCAGTTTTTTAGTGATACACTAGACAGATACATTAGATTCTTGTAGTTAAGTTATGCTTTATGATCCCCAAAGGCAAACGTGTTCGCTTCATTTGACCCATCCTAAGTATTACAGAAGTGGGCAGCCACTGTGCAGCGTCCTGGGACCTCCTCCAGTTGAAGGCCAGTGGTCAAGGGCACTGATAGAAGAACATATATGTTTTTGGTGGTGGGGGAAACCAGATCACCCACATAAACACAGAGAGAACATGCAAACTCCACACAGAGAGACCCTGCCCCAGCTTCTCTTGTTCTGGACATCAGTTGTATTTTGGACATGATCAGACATAGAGAGGCTACTGGCCTTGAGCTCTGCACGCATTTTCTCCCCGATCAGTGACCCTCCCCCTATTAAAGACATTACCATACAGGCTGAGGGGGGTCAAGTGAAGGTTCTCGCCCTGATCAGCCAACTGGAAAACTCACAGTTTCAGAGGTCATGGATAAGCCGCCCTATTGGGTGATTGGTCAGACAAATCAAATTAGCATCCCTTGGTGATCCCCTCCTAAACTGCCACCCATGAAGAATTAGATGAGGTGGCTGCACATTTAATTTGATTTGTGGTATTAGATATGTGGATATGTTGAGAAGATAATAATTAAACATATCTTGCAGTTCCAACATCACACAGGTGTAAATGCTGTGAGGTGTCAAACTGTACAGTACATGAAGTTCTGGTGTGTTTTTAAATTGTTGTCATTATGTGGATAAATTATTTATACCAGTGTCAGAATAAACTTATTTAGGAAAAGGAATTGCATAATTATTATTATGCAATCAGCCACTGTGATGGGCAGTGCTGTGCTCATGACAAGGTGATGACGTCCTTCCAAAAGAAAATCAGAGGGAAATGTTGTCAGACTTTCTTATAACTGTTCATTCACAGTTGCACCTTTTTTTTATGATGGGAAAGACATGAAACATGCAACAAGGGTCCTTCACCGGACTCAAACTGGGGACATTGCAGTTAAATGGTTAGCGTCTTAAGGCCACCAGGACGAGGGGCATTGTAGCACTCATCAAAGTCAGTAACAATAGCTGCTCATGTTATGTGTCTCTGTACACCTGTATACTTTAGAAGAAGAATCACTGCCTTTCAGCCTTTATTGTCATATTCTCAGTATTTTTACATGCATTAAACATAACTTTGCCTAAGCATTTGAATTTCAATCTGTTTTCAAGAAGAATATAATGCACAATACTCACTGTGCATAAAACATTATGATTGTCATCCCTTCCAGCCCCATTTTATGACCCATTTTATATTTGTTGGGGGGCTTTTATTGCCTTTTAATTGATAGTGACAGCTGAAGAGTGACAGGAAATGGGGGAGAGAAAGAGGAGATCATATGCAGCAAAGGGCCACAGTCTTGGTATATGTGGCCCCAGCCCTACCAGATGAGCTACCGGGGCACCCCCAGCTGAGCTCATTCATCAAGGAAGTGTTTGTTTTGCACATGTTTCATTACTTCTGCTAATATGAGAAGTTACAGCCATATTTAGCTGTAGTGTGAACAGGCCCAAGAGTGCTAGGTTCATAAACATGTCAGTTCTGTTCTGCTGAAGTGCAACTGTTGCTCTAATTACTCTGCACCGGAGAATGGAAGAAGGGAGAACTGGTCAAACCTGACTGGAGCCGTGAGAGGATTATTCAACATGACCAACATCTGTTGAGTCACAATATTTTTCTTCATATGGACAAATGAGGAAATATATTATAGTTCTTTATTGTATCAAGCTAAGACATATAAGACAGTACAGACCATGACCTCCTCCATGTAGATAAATGCATACAATCAATGGTTGTCTTCAATCTCTATTTAAATAGTGTGTAAGCACCAACTCATAGGACATTGATGTTGGCACTCAGCTCGACCCACTATCTCTATGATTTCATTTTTATCTCCTTCCACAACTTTGACCTTGCACACCAGCAGTATTTGGTAAGCAATGATTTATCTGCCAAATAAATGTGTTGGCTCCATTGGAATGTGTTTAAGGTGTGGGGTCACTTACTAGGTCAAAAATGGCGGCTCATAAATTGAAGCCAAGCGTGTCTTAAAAAGGCAAGCGAGGAAATAGTGATTTTGAAGGAAAAGGTTTCAGAATGAAAAATTAGATGACTTAAATAAAGTAAAACAATCTAGAGAAGAATATGGTGCAATTTTGAGATGCATAAAAGCAAGACACATAAGGGGCCATCATTGGACACCTTACCTTGAGTGAGATCCAGCACTAAGATGGTATATAAGTCATTTTGACAGTGTGAGGTTAGAGGGCTCATTTAAGAAGTGAAGGCCGGTGTCCCTTTCAGTGATGTGAGATCACGAAGCTTTAGTTGCAGCTCACCTGTCTGGAAAATCTACTTACCTGACTCTCATTCAAACGTATAAGTCTTGTTGAGGCTAGTGTGTGCTGTCTATTGTGACATTGAGTGTCACTGAGCAGAATGATGAGTGACTGCCACCTCTGGACAGACTACTTTGTGAAGGAGTGTTTGAGGAACTTTGTTTGGAACTAAAATTCTTCATCTGTTCAGACTGGTATTAACACTTCTAGTGCTATTTACTCAATCTTTAAATATATTTAAATTAGGGTCAGATCCACAGTGTAGCCCATGGAGCTATATATGTTTCTGGTGTGTTGTCTGTAAGCTTTTTTTTTTGGCAGAAGTAACTTTAAAGGTCCGGTGTGTAACATTTAAGAGGATCTATTCGCATAAATGAAATAAAATATGAATGTATGTTTTCATTAGCGTAGTGTAAATTACCTGAAAATAAGAATTATGTTTTTATATACAGAGGGAGCTTGTCCTCGTCTACGGAGGCCACCGTGTTGAATCACCATGTTTCTACAGAAAAAACCAAAACAAACTCTCAAACCCTTGGAAGGCGAGTGATATTCAGTTGGTTGCAATCTGCAACTTCACTGCTAGATGCCACTAAATCCTACACACTGGTCCTTTAATAATAAGTTGATGCGTGGTCTACATGACATATTACACAAAGTCACGTTAGTGGTCACTGTCTGTTGAGCTATTACAAAAAGGACAACATTGCTACTTTTACAATTAAGAAGTTCAATGGGATCAATACATTATTTGGTGATTCTCCTAGCTTGCATTTCACTCATTTTCAATTTTGCATGCGGTGCAGATAACAATTACTTCCACACCACTCCCTTCAGGAGCTACTTTGCCAAGGTAAGCACATAACTGTATAAGGTATGAGCATACACATGAAGACAGCATAGATAGATTTTATGTGCCTCTCTGTATGTAAATTTCATCACGTATACGTCCCATTAATCTACAGCTTTGTATTTTAATAGATAAGGATGGTTAGAGATCCTGAGACGATAAAAACACATACAATCGAAGCTTCATTAAGCAACACTTTGCAATGTTAACAGGTAAAAATGTTGGTTAGTCGGCCCACCACTTTGTTCTAACATCAGCATGTTATCATTGTGATTGTGACCATGTTAGCATTCTGACATTAGAATTTAGCTCAGAGCACTTCTGTGAATACTCTAAGTACACCCTCACAGAGCTGTTAACATTACTGTAGTGTAGACTCAAACTCTAAGTCTGACTCTTGTGTTGTGGATGTGGATAACACCCCAGTCTGTGCAGCTTGCAGCAGCTGTCATCTCACTGACACTCCTAATAGAAAATCACGTCACTGATTACCAGTCCAGTTCCAAGTGACGAGGAAACAAATTTAAATGAGTGACAGGTGAAGATAAGGTTTTTTGTTTTGGAGTCACTATTCCACAGTGGCCAAAACTTAGCAGTGACACAATGAGGTTGCTATAATCACCATAATTTATTATACTAGTGTATCAATTGAAATGTAAAAACAATTTCACAGTGTTAAAGGGGTGACTGGTAGAGATGAACTTCACCTGAATCTGCAGCTTCGTTCAGCCTTAGGTAACCATATATTGACTTTCAGCTCACTGTTACACAGTACACCACCTCTGTATTACCTATTACACAGACAGACATAGTTAGAGATCTTAGCATGTTAGCATTTAGCAGGTAAAGAGCCAGATATTTCCCTCAGGAGTCTGTAGAGACCAAAAACATCTAAGAGAGAGTGAATATTGTATTTCTATTCACTGGATCAGCAGAAACTTGACTCCAAATGAATGATAATGTTGCTCCATGACTGCTGGATATGTATAAGCAACATTTTGCTAACAAGTTCATCAACTTAAAAAGTTATGACAATGTCAATGGTTTGTTAACAATTAGTTTCCGCTGCCTGCAAAGCATTTTAAATACTAAAAGTGAACACTGTCCAAGTTTTTAAATGCCTAAATAATTGCTATGTAGCCCAACCTTGGTTGTGACATAAAAGACGGAGCATTTCCCGTGCATGAGGCCTGTTGGCGAGAGCTCAGTCTCAGTCTGCCTGCAATCAGCCCTTTGTTTGGTCTAATTTGCCACCTGCAGTCAGGCCACGACTGAGGTGGTTAATACCGGTGCCATTGGTCTATTCACACAGCTAGGGCCACACTGTGGTAGGAGATCTGAGAGAGTGCGAGTGACCAGTCCATGGAGCAGATGTTGGGAGCCCAACATTAACAACGCCTAATCACTAATTAGGGCGGGCTTCTGATGAGGCCCTAACAAGAGTCCCAGTGAAGGTTTGACTCTGGCAAGAAGGAGGGTAGACTGTAAAACAGCTGTAATCATGCAAAAATAATTAGGGGAATTCACGGCTGTAGTTGTACATAAATACGTACATGCACTCACTTTTGCTGTATGCTAATCTAACAAGGCAATATGCACTGAGACTCTAATAAATGGAAGGAAACCCAAGCAAAGAAAACAAAGCTAATGCTCTCTATTGTTGTCTTTGGGTTGAGTCATGGGTGCAGTGGCTGGTGGGGATTTGAACTGTACACGACCTGAGGGTCAATCTCAGTGTTTGTTTGTATTGGAATATGACTGACTTTGGTCTGATGATGCATTTGCCCTGTGGACTGTTCGCAATGAGGAAATCAAAAGCGGGGGAGCGCGAAAGAAAGAGAGGACCAGATGGGAGACTGAGATGGATTGGCTGGGCTAACAGGCAGATGTTTATGGGCCATTATTTACAAGCTCTTTAATCTGGGCTATTTCCTCGCCCTTGGCAATGGATAGGTCTATGGGTCATGCTGCCTGAACCCCTCCACCAGTGGTCATCCATCTCCCTCTCTAAAAGACAGGGAGTGAGGGAGGGAAAGAGAGAGGGGGGATGGGGTGAGGGGGTGAGGTAGGGCAGTTGAGAAAAATTAAACAATTGCTCTTTTTTCATGAGATGTTTGGATTTTATTTAAGTAACATGAGAAATGTGAAATTACGGATTGTGTATATATTTACTCATAATCACACACAAATGAGACATGAAACATTTTGCTGCTGCAACACCAAAATGATTTCCAGTTATGTCTCACCTTAAGCTAATTTAAATCGGCAATGTTAGTTTACACTTCATAAGATGATTATTGCAATTCAGTATTATCACTAATTCTTGCTGATATGTGTGTATATATATTGTCCGACCAGGCATTTTTACCTGGACAAAAAGAACAATTTGGATATCTCACAACAAAAGGATTAATCATTTTGGAAAGGGGAGAAAGGAAAGAAGTGAATAAATAAGGAAAGAGAGATTATATATATATAAAGGCAGAGAGAAAGTGAAATGCACGATGAAAAGAAAAAGAATATCGCAGGAGAGGAAGAAAGTGCCAAAGCCTGACGAGATGTCGCTTCACTAAAAAGCTTGTCACAGGTATTTCCCTGTCATCTATTCACCACTATTCAGAGCTTTTCCCTCGCTGTGCATACATTCATCTAGAGGAGTCTGAGTGATGCCATGACCGTTAGGCCAACAGCGTGTCTCTCCTCTATCTCCTGCAGGCAGACTTGCGCCTAATTTTCCCATCTGCTCGATGAATATTAGCCCAATTGCTGTCTATATCGATTTGTGCTAAGGTTAAAAGCCTGCAAGACCTTGGCTTGAATATGGGTTGCCTGGCAACTGCTCCATTCAACCCCCTAAACCCCACCCTGTTCCAGCCTGCATGGACAGCTTCATATAGGATGTGGATGAGGGTGAGGCTGAAGGTGATGGGGGGCGGGTCCGGGCCAGCCAGATAGCAGAAGCCTGGGCCTTGATTTCTAGCCCCATCAGTGATTAAAAGCTCCCCCTTCTGCCTGACATTGTGACCTTAACCCCCGGACCTCCGTGCTCCAGGGTCACTTAACCTTGAACCCAATTACAAGATAAGGTTACTTAAGTGTGACCCGCACTGTGCTCCTCACTCAGTTAATAGGACAGGCTCTAGGAGAAAAGGGCCAGCGTAGCTGATACGCCTCTAGGTTAATTCGCTGGGTTGACAAAGGTCGCGGGCAGCGGCCATAAAGAACGGGATTGCACTTCGATTTCTCATGCAAAGTGAGACTCAGCAATACGATATCACGGCGGGAGCCAAAGAGCAGAGGCAGCAGAGCTTGTGTTCTGATAAGATGGTTTCATCGCCAGGTGCCATTGCTGAGCCCATAGTTTGGTCCAACTATGCAAAAAGCTTCCTGTGCATAGAATCACTCTTTCTAATAACTTCCTATATTTCCCTATGGACACACTACTTTAGTTTTTCTGTATGAGTGTGCTGTTTGAAAAGTTCATCCTCAAAGATGGACATATATATATTCGTCCACTTTGAATTCAAATTACATAAAGATTTACATAAAGACATTTTCTTCGCCTACCCACAACCTCTTAACCCCTACCCTACACTAACTTGTCCATGCTTCACATTTTTATTCAATTTTGCCATTAATCCTTTGGTTTCGAATGGTGAGTCTTATTTTTGAACAAGCAGATCATGCATGTGATTAAAAAACAAAATCAGATCAAAAGTATATTATCAGCTGAAATGTTGCTCATGGGCTATGTCATATTTTGTAATATACAGTAAAGTGTCTTATGCTGTGTATTATCTCTTCAAATTTTTACCAACTAGTCAGAAAGTGCAACTTATTGTGAGTCAGTGTGTCTTAGCTAAACTAAGCCAATAATGTGTGACTGGTTTGTTTTGTCCTGTGTCACGTCCAGGCTGTATCATGTGGTAAACTCTTACCCTGCCTCTAACCCCTTCAATCTGGCATTATCCCTCTTGGATCAAAGCCAATGGGCTGGCTTAACAAGCTGGGCCACATCAGAGCAGACAGGCGGGGAGGTTAGGGGTTGAGGGGTGAGCACAGAAAGCAAAAATGCACTGTGTATCGTGACAAAGCCCGCTGTGATATTGGCGGTGATTTGGTGACGCCAAAACAAGAGTACCCGAATACTTACTCGAGCAGTTGCTTACTTAGTTGTTTTTCCACCAGGGAGTTTCCTCTTCAGCAACAAAGTGGGTGATAAAATTCTTCCAAGACCAACAAAGTGGAGGTCCAAAATACAATAAACATCAGGAAATTAAAATCTCCAAAAGCTATCCATTTGAATGGAGTTCAATTCATTTCTTTCAAATATAGGCTACAATACCCGGTCAATTAAAGTGATTTAACCATTTTGATATCAATAAAGCCTTACCTCCACACTATGTTTTGTTCTCAGATAGTAACATTTGGCTGAACTGTCAGGTCAGACAGGAAACAGCTGCTTAAAAATAATATCTAGTCTACTAGTCATTGTGCCAGACATGAAGTGGACAGTCTGAGATTGTGTTAACATTAATAGAATGACTCAATATAGTGAAAACATGTTCGGACTATTCAGGATGAAGTTAACCTTTGATTTATAACAAGTACATATTACCTCTGCTACTGCTGCCATTGTTACTTATCATACATTACAAAGTGGTATTGAATAGAATAAGCCTAAGTGCACATTTTTCAAGCCTTTAAGCCCCATTATCTAACTTCTCTACCTTAAAATAACAGCTTCAAAATAATTCCAACGCTACACTGCCTTATAACGGGTGAAGAGTGTCATTCCCACTCAGCGCCTGTACGCCTGTTCTTGCACTTGTATGTAACTTTGTGCTCTGGATCGGTACAAGTGCAAAACACTACGTCAGCAGTCACACACCACCAACTACATCACTGATTTTGGCTAAACTGGGGAAAATGTTTTCTGGTTTTCCCTCTGATGTCCTCTGCTGCTCCTCTTCAACTCTCAATGATTTACAGAGTGTACTGATGGACAGCAAAGTAACTGCTGCTAAATGTAGCTGCTGTTAGGTAGTTAGCTTTGCCGTATTGCCTGGAATGGGGAGCTCAAAGTACCGGGAGAGTGTTGGTATATTTACACCGCTAACAAAGGAGCTTTGGACTGCTGGGAGGAAGAGTTTTTCAGACCTGGGGTGAGGTGGAGCCAGTGGGGAATAATGACATGGAGCAGAGCTGGTGTTGTGCCAGAAATGGAGCCGGGTTCAGCAGTCTCTGCGGATATAGCCGAGGCGAAGAGACTCAAGAGGACTTTGAAAGAGGAAGAGTAAATCTCGGGCTGGTTTTTAGTCGGCGAGAACTTTGGGACATAAAAAGGCTGCAAGACAGACTGCAAGCTGGCCTTCTTGCGGGTTGGACTTATATATAGTAATAGTAATATTAGCTTGCTTGCTATGTCGTGTGTTGTTGCACTTGTTTAATGCTTGGCTGTGTGAGCAAAGTTACTCAACGCTCAATTTTTAATTTATGATATTTTTGTTTGGCTGTTCACATTATTTTTTAAATGTGGCATAAATCAGATTCCAGTGTGAACAGGTGACAGTGCTGAACTGATGTCTGTGCACAAAAGAACAATAATGCATCATATGACATCCCATGCAGCACGCTGCTCGGAGGCCACTGAAGACTGAGAGGATGGAGATGAGTAGAAAGAAAGCCACATTTTTAAATATGGCTTTTTGTAGAGCAATGGTTGCTACTTCTGTACTGAGGTGTTGCAGAATTGTGATCATTGTTGATCTAGTGATGCAAAAGTCACATGAATTCTGATATGACTGTTCACACTCAGAAATCAGACCTGTATCACATATCAAATTGGCCAAAATCTGAATTTTAAAAGATCCAATTCCATGGCTGTTCAAAATGTCATGAAAGTATCAGATCTGAGTCACAAATGAGCCAAAAAAAAGTTATATTTGACCTGCAGTGTGAACGTAGCCTGAGACAACATACAACTCAAAGGAACTGAATGTTTCTCAGCCTTTGCTGTATTTGGTTTTAATTTTGTCACTCAGGCCGGCCACTTTGCGTGGCTCTGCCCACAAATAAGGCATTCAAATCGAGTCCCAACACTCTCGGCACCACTTTGTTTGAGGTCAGCTGCTGAAATAGGTCATCGTTTTCCTGTAATGAGAGACAAAGGGGTTTCTGATTAAATTTTGCAGCCATAACGGTCATCAGGCTCACGGCACACGCTAGTCAAGCAGAAAAGGACTGTATGTCCTCATCAAAATTCCAGTCATAAAACCAAAACAAAAGCTTTCAGGTTCATTTATATGATGTGGATAAATGACCTGAAAAAAAAAAAGGATTAACGTTGAGTCAATTCAAGCCAACAAATCAAAACTTTTGGCTTTCAGTGACAAGCTGTTTGCCTTATGCACTGAAAAGGGGAAATCTGAGTAAAAACATATTAGGATAAATACACTTAATGGAACAAACAATTTAAGGCAGGCAGATATCCTGCAAACCTGCTGTTTCCTTTTACATGCTAATCTGTTTTTACTGTATTAACTTATTTGTGAGCCCCATCAAGATAAATTCACCTTGTGATGTTTTTTTTTTCTTAAAGATAGTATTATGAATGTTAATACAACATCTTGTTTTTGTAGACTCAGTTCGCCACCTGATTGCCCCACAACCTGGGTCAAACAGAAGGCAAAAGATCAGCTGAGAAAGACAGAGAGGAAGCATTTGAGTGAGCATAGAGAGCTGTATGTAAAGAAAGGGAGAGTGAGTGTGGGTGTGTGGGGGGTTGGTATTAGAGAATCGAGAGAGAGAGAGAGAGAGAGAGAGAGAGAGAGAGAGAGAGAGAGAGAGAGAGAATGAGGCTGCTCTACAGTGGCCCGCTGACCGGCAGTTGAACCTCTCTCTGAACTGAAGATGAACCCTAAACTTGAGGCTCTTCGGTCACGGATCTCCCTGGGAGCTATGAACCGCGGCAGCTAGTCCACAAAATGATGCTCACACACAGACACACACACACACACAAACACACACACTGCCAATGTTACACACAGATAATTCCTCATCATCACTGTAGTGTACACAAATTCACTCAAAACAATTCTACTGATGAGAAATTTGCACACACGCAAAAGCACAAAAACACCCACACATACAGAGACACACACATTGATCCTCTGAACATGCATGTTAACCTTGCCCTTCGCCCTATGTATCTTTTTAGCTGGCACTCGCTAATCCATAAAGTTTTGCAGTCTTGTAGAGATGTAACATGCAGAACCTAAAGGTGTGCCATGTACATATTGACATGCACACAAAAAAACACACACACACACACACACACACACACACACACACACACACGCTTTTGTGCATATAACAACTCCACCAGACATGTCAGAGGTTGTGGTAGCGCTTTAACCACCCCCACTGTGGCAGACCCAGGAGGGCACAAGAGAATGCACTGTGGGGTCACTGACCGGTCACCACAACACATAATGATCCCGGTCCTGTCTTGTGCTCAGCTGACAGACAGACAGACAGACAGACAGACAGGAGAGGGGGCGATGATGGTTGAGGTTAGAGCACAAACAAAAACACATTACCGTTTTTTTCCTGCATTAAAACCTGGTAGTAGAGTTTATATTGCTCTTGTACGGTTTACGGCGGCAGTAGAAGATGTGGCCCCAGGGCGTAAAATAAGAAAAGCAAGGATTTATTTGTGATGAGATCGTTCAGAGCCCTTACCCTCTCGGGCCACTCCTAGCTTGTCAGGTCTGGTTTAGGACTCGCTCAAGATGTCAACACACCACAACAAAGCGGATACACCAGATCCACACTGTCCTTCCAATCTCTGACTTAGATTTCTCTTTATTCACCCGTTTATTTGTATAATTCTGATTGGCTGATCCTAAAATGATGCTTGTTTAAACAAAGTTCAGACTGTAGAAAAGAGGCAGTTTATAATCAGGTTGAAATGATTCAGTTATTCACAGACAATGTGTAATGTAAGAAAATAGAGGTGAAATGTAATGTGATTTCCACAATACTAAGATGTAAGTTATATATTTGCAGCTGAATGACCTACCATGCCGCACTGGTATATACAGTACAGTAGGATTTCATTAAAATCATCTGTTCACATCAATATTTTAAATCAAAAAATGCCCCCTAAGGAAATGAAAATTGAATTCCTGTAAGTTACAGAGTGATGTGCGCTTTTCTGGCTTTTAAATGACCGACTTCACAAATTAAGCAAAAAGAAACATTTCATATCAACAGAAACACATTAAACGGCTCCTGTTATGGGACAAAACTACCCCTTCACCTTCCCATTTGAGCTGGGGAGTAACCTGACTTTTACATTCAGCACGTTGGCAAAATAAAGACTTTCCTCTAATGACTTATTCATCTCCCACAGGTACAATGTGAGGAAGAAAAGTGCCAGGAGTGGATGTCTGCATTTCTACAAATGGACCTTAAAAGGAAATGGTAAGTCAGATGTCAGCGTTAAAGAAATTTCTAACCTTTATCCCGAGCAGCTTTCCGAGCAAGCATGCTCATTTTCAGCACCACCATACCTCACAGTACTTTTACACACATTCACTCCAGGGAGCTGCTCAGTACAACCACAGCCTATGACTGCAGGCTGCTGAGCAGCTCCAGCCTAGCAGCTGGGGGTCAAGGGCATCTTGACGGTAGTTGTTGAGGGGCAGATTGGCATCTTAGTTATACAAACATTTCTGAGAGGCAAAGCTTCTGTGGAAGCAGAAAAAATGTCCTTGGTTGAGGTAAAACTCAAAGTGCTGAAGCAAGGCAAGTTTATTTGTGTAGCAACTTTCAACAATAAGGCAACTCAAAGTGCTTTAAAACCTAAAATGGCACTAAGACAAGATATAAAATAATACTCATAAATAAAGGATTAAAACATAAAAGCGAAAACTGGATAAAGCAGATAGGAGGATAAATATGATACAAATGAACAGTCCAAAATTATTTTGATAAAAAGCAGGGGCAGAAAAGGTTTCACTCAGACTTTAGGGTGGACCAATTGGGAATGAGTGTGTGAGAGAGAGAGCACAGTGTGTGTGTGAGAACAGCTATGGAGGCTGGCTGGCTGCCAAGTTGTACAAACCTTTTTTTTGTCCTGCCACAGACAAACTCTGAAATAATCAATACAACAATATGGCGGCAACAATATTGTTATGGTTTACCCCTTGAAACAGATGTTGAAGTTTACTGGGGGTTTGTTCCAGAAGGACAGCAGTGTGTTGGAGTCACTTTCATTTTGTGCAATATCTGTGTGAGCAAACATTAAAAATAATTAGTAATATCTTAAATCTCGGAACCCATCAGTTATCATCTGATGATGATATAGCCTGTGGGGGCAACGGGCAGTGTTTTGGGGTTTCCGGTGTAGCCAGCGAATATCCGGTTAACGGATATCTGGGCTTAGTCTTCCTCCTCCATTCACTGGTCAATGTTTACAGTCTGGTTAGGAATTTGAGATGCTGGAGACTGGTAACAGTTATATGCATATGAATGCTAAATGTTGTCAGATGATAGGCGATGGGTTCCAAATTTCAGCCAGTGCAATCTGCCTCTGTTGCTCTCCACACGCAACAAAAGCCCGTTCAAACATATATGAGTACTACTTGGACTACAAACAGAAACCAGAGTGCTACTTAGACTGAAGGTTTAAATGTTCCTTTCTATTTGGGTTTTCTTGTAAAAATAGGTACTGGAAAATCTGAATTTGGGAGTCTCTATTTTAGCTTTTTTTGTTGTCTGTTGATGATGAGCCATATGTGAGGAATGGCAAGTTTATTTGTGCATCACAAGGTAAAAAAAAAAGGAAAATAAAACCAATTAAAATGGAAGAAAAGTAGATTTAAAAAAAAATACATATGATTGCCTACTGTAAAAGAGAACATTTGTCCCTCTGAAAGATAAATACAATTAACTGTATATTCAGACATAAATTAATTTGTGAAGATGACGAGAAATAGCTTCAGTAAATGATTGTAAACACTGTTTCTAAGCTAATTATAGAGGTTATTGAGAGGTTAGTTCTGTATCATTCCCCTCGATTACACTGTTGTTTGTCTAGAGACTGTAAATCCATTACTTGAAATGATAAACACAAGTACATTTGCATTTCAGACACGTGCTGGTGGTTATTAAGATAGTCATGTGGAATGAAAAGAGGATTTCCCATTGATCCCATGTTGTTTCATAACTCTGCATTACCACTGTTCTCCTGTAAGGTCACAGGGTGTGTCAGCCAGAGATCACGGGGACACTGTGTGTGTGTGTGTGTGTGTGTGTGTGTGTGTGTGTGTTTGTGTCACACATGGACCACATGCTGGTCTCCAGCCTGGAGGGCATCACAGAGTTCTGCCAGAACAAGTTGTGTTACTTGTGCTACCACACACATTGTATGTGAAAAGGTCACAGAGCTGTCCCTGAAGGAATGGCTGGGAGACCCTGGGTTGTTCATAGACTGACATGGTGTCCCAGTTCCATGATATATGCAAAATATATGTTTGTATACAAGAAATGAATGTGTTGAATTAGTCCCTCCACTGTCATCAATCCCTACAAATATACATTTAAAGCTTACCTTTTGTTTTGTGAGCTGTAAGGCTGTAAACTTGTATTTATTTATTTATTTTACTTTTATTAGATCAGGAGTAATATCCATTGTGTGTTACTCACGAACGCTCGACACCCCACTGTACTACATCAAAACACTTAAACATTAAATTATGCAAACATTTTAAGGATACTTAATCTGCAGCTTTTGTTATATTTCTTTTGATGTTTCATCCTTTGAAGCAGAAACACTTTTATTATGACTCTCGACCACATGTGATGTAATAATGATTGATTATCTGACTGATTCACATTTTTCACTGGATTTAACAGTTATAAATAGGACTTCACTCCCTAGGACAACAAAAGGGAAAAGTAAAGAAAAACGTCCCTTTTCTTTCTGCCCTTTAGATTATCCTTTGGGTTTTGAATTTTGAATGAATCGGGACAAACAACTTTCCCAAAACAGCCTCTCTCAACCTGGTGAAAAACAACACAAAACCACACCAACATAGACTGTAATTTCAGTGAGCCATGCTTTGCAAATGCTTAAAAAGATAGTTATTAAAAAAAAGGAATTTTTTTTTCATCTTGCATGGCAAATTCAGCCTTTGAGGTTTTTCTCTTAAACTGTTTTGTTTAAAATTTTGCACCATCTCATTTTAAAGGGTGTCCTTGGGCACAGAAATATGAAAATTAAACATTAGACATTTAAACAAAAAAATAAATACATATTGTATATATACAAAAGTAATGATAATAAATTAAACTATCCAAAAGAAAAAAATTTAACATCAACAGACAAAAACAAACAAGAACATACACATCTGCACAAAATTAAGACTCAAGAACAAAAAAAGTAAACAAGCAAAGACGTCTTGAAGTCATGAAAAGAAGTAATCTGAGTGGGTTAAGAAAATGGTGCTTTAAAGATTGTAGGTACAATAAAAATGGTGTGGAGAGTGTCTAAGTGAGTATGATGAACTTAAAACTGTTAATAAATGCATTTGAAAGTGAGTATCCAGTGAAAATGATTTCTTGTTGAAGGCAGTGACCTGGGTCTGAACTTATAGTTGACAGCTCTAAGTAAATTGGCCCAGACGTGGGTCAAATCCTTGTCAATATCCCTTGTTAAACCCAGGTCCGTAATGTAAAGAGGATTAGTCTACGTCTGGGAAATCATGTCTCTATCTCTCAATGGAAGGATTTTGGACAGATCATGCTGAACCACTCTAGAGTGCTAGAGCAAAATGTTACAGGCTTTAAACTTTTAAATCCTCCCAGGCTGATGCCCCACTCCTACACTATTAGTGGCTCTTCCATTAAAGAGAATTGGGGGAAAAAAAGTGTTACAGTCGGTGTTCCCTGAGGTCATGACAGGTGGTGGCATCCTGGGGCCACAACAGTGGAAACAACTGTCATGGAGACCAGATAGTGAACTCCCAGGCCGGGTGTAGACTGACAGGTGGTCAGTTGCGGGGGAAGGTCGGTGTCAGCACCACCTATCATGACCTGGGATGGAGTTTCACCTCTAGGGCCAAACGGAGGTCACTGTTTCCAGGGCCAAGAAGTTCCCATTGTCTGTGTACATTTTTGGTTTTCATTGCAAATTTCCATGTGTATTACTTTGTTGGTATAAAATAAAAATTGGTTCTAACCATATGGATGAATTACTGTCCTGATGTTTCAATCACTTTTTTAATAATTTTTGATGTATTAATGTCTTTATCGGTGTATCATTTTTAATGTTACCTGTCATTGTGGGAACAAGTTAGAGAGGGTACACACATGCTGTCCTAGCAAAAGTTTATTATTCATGCATATGTAGATATTTTAAAAGAACGTGGTTTGATATGAATTTTGGCCTGTGTTTGGAAAGTCACAAGGGGATATTAATCTAATGAACATAGTATTTGTTTCCAAAGAGATAGTATTGCTTGCTGTGTCTATTGTATTTAAGTATTCAAGCTCCAGAAAGGTGTGGAAATTAAGTTAAAGACACCCTTTTGAGAATTTGACCACTAGTAGCGCTATTGAGCTAATGTTGGTTTTGTTCTATTCCACTGACTTTAGTAATGCACCTACAAAAGTGGGGTGAAGAAGAGGGTGACAAGTGAGCAAGCATGCGTATAAATAATGCACAATTCAAAATATTGTTTTTTAAATTGACTTTGAAAATGTTTTATGAGGAAGGAAATGCTTTTAACATGCTTGTTAGACTTCAGTGATACACGCAGTGCATTTTTGTGGGAAATACTGGATGTAAACATAACTTTTGTTTTTTTACATGAAACAAGGCACCTTTAACTGAGTCTGTGATGTAATGGAAGGCCCTTCCCTTTGAAAGAACAAGCAAACACCAGAGAAAGGCTCAACGTCATCCTCTGCACCCTCTCGTTCTATCCACTTTTCCTTTTTGGGTGTTCATATCGAGAGTTTGAAAGAGATGAAAGATCTATTCCAAACATGTGCAGACTTATCATAGCTTACCCCAAAATGGAAACTGGCATGTCAGAGAATGAAAGAAAGTTATGTAGATGAGTTCTGTCTTGCTATACTGACTGAAGGTTTACCAAAAAAAAAATCACAGAATTTAGTGAAATGAGTGATTTAGAATCATAACTTTGTTTTTGCGTTATTTTAAATATCCTGGTTTCAGATCTCTGAATCGTCACCCAGATTTCCAATTTAATTAAGCCTGGTGTTTTGCCCTTTGATAACTGTTTCCACAAGTTGTAAGGAACCGACCACTCAGAGCTTTGTAGGAAAGATTAAGAAGAGGGACGTCGTCTTCCAACAAAGCCAGCTCGTTATGTAACTAAATCCATAAAGTATAGCACCACCTGCACATCATTGTTTTCGGGATGTTACACATGTGCAGAGGACAGCTGAATGAACAGTGTCAGAATCTACAACTTACTTATGGGAAAGAGTTGTAGGAGTCCCACAGTCTACTTGTTTATTTATACCTTTAACCTTAATCTGGTTTGCCCTTCACTGCTGCAAGTGAGACTTCATGCAGAGAGACGCTCACACAGAGAAGTGCAGGTGGAGAGGAAGCAGTTTGGGAAAGAGCCAAGCTGAGTTTTGATCTTCCCCTTACCTAGGAATACTATTTCACTCTGATTGTTGCCACTACTAAAAAGATGAAGCTGTGTCTGTGTGTTAACTTTTTTTTTATGGAACAAATTCCTTTCATTGGCGGTTCCTCTCATTTAATATCTAATATGTCCAACAAAGGCACTCAGTTTGTTGAGCTCATGCCTTTGTAGCTTCAGGACAGGAGAGGGAACTCTGGGTCAAGCTGTCAGCCGCTAACACTAAAGAACGCTTCATCGGAAACACACAATCAGCAGCCTGCAGCAAGAGTACACACATTGCTAATACTGTCCATACACAACCTGTGTAATTCAGAAAAAATGTTCACAGATTGTACTGTACAGACTCACACACGCACACACACACACACACACACACACACACACACACACACACACACACACACACACACACACAGCTGCATCACCCAATTGCCACAGCTGTGACCTCACACGTCCGGGTCAGTGATTCCCACAAAACAGACAACAAAGAAACTTGTCCTGGAATCTCAGCTCCCAATTACTCTGCACTGAGCTCCCCGGGTGGACAATGCTGCAGGTGAGAAGTTGGACTGGGGCTCTGTCACAGCTTGGCAGAGGCACAATGGAGCCCTGTGGCATCGCCTGGAACGGCTACAAGCCTGAGTGCCAGGACAGAACTTATTTAGAAACAGGGTTTTTAAGGTGGGATATCTTTATTCTATACTCTGTGTCTTGTCTTTATAAGGTTATTCCAGTGTTTTTGTGGTATATGTCTGCTTAGGAGCAACATAGTGCAGATGGTTCCAGTTCATTAAGCCTTGACATCACATACTGAAAGTTCTGGAAAATAAGAGAGTGAGTTTTTCTTTGTTAACCTTTGAAAACTTAAGAATAGCACGAAGAAACTTCATTTTATCTAATAAAATTATTTGTCAATATTATCAGTGAGTAATTAAGTATTTTTTCTGATATTCAGATTAGCTGGAAAATGGTCAAAAACGAAAACATTATTGTCAAAGTTCCTTGTGTTGTTATGTATTATGAGCTGTTAACACTGCTTATGTAAATCAGGCCAACAAGGAGACATGATATTAAATAGACTGAAAGTAGTACTGATACTTAAAATGTGTTAAATTATTTAAGTACATCTGAAAAAAGCAAAATTATTCAACAAAAATGAAGCAAAAGAAAATAAGATAAAAATCAAATAGCTGTCAGTCTCACCAAACTTAAAGCCACAAAAACTATAATACTGGTGTTCTTTACCTGAAAAGACAAATAAGAGGTAGCGATCCTATCCTTAGATATTGATCACTATGTTTCAAATGAGGTACATCTTCAAAGCTAGAAAAAACTGAAGAAAGCCATGGAGAGGTAAAATGAGGGAGAGAGAAGAAAGGAATGAGCTATTTAGATATTGTGGGAATGCTGTCTTTAGGAAACAGAACAGTGGTATGTGTTGCAGAGAACGGTTAAGGTCAACAACAGAGCCCTGCATTGATTCCACATATGTGGTAAGGTCAAAAACTATCATGGGACCTTTGCCCCTGGGCAGTTTCCAATCATTCTCTTTCTCATAATCTGTGGAAAACTTGTCTGCTTTTCACAGTTCAATGACCACTCATCTCTGCAGCAATTACAGTGCCCTCTTTACACCCTGACAGTTCAATGACATGAACTAGTGATCTAATGTGATTTAGCTTTCCCATTGCTTAGTGGATGTTTTAAATTGTGGTGCAGGACAATTATATTCACATTAAATGTATTACATGTGAGTAAACTAATAAAGAGTTGTAAAAGATTGATAATTAATATGCCTTTAATACACAGACGGCTCCCTAAGGAACCATATGGTGTTTTAAGAGGTTTAGTGGCTTATTGATTTGTAAACAAAAGCAGTTAAAAATTAGCTTTTTGCAAAGTACCACAAAGTGAATCACCTAACTGGTACATTTTGGCTAGATCCTGACATAACAGCCAAAACTAACGTACTTTTTATGTCAAAACAGTCAATAGGTGTCCTGTATATTATTGGAAGTGTTAACAGTCAGTTGGCAACCAATTATGATGGCCTCCTTCTGCACACAACACTCAATTGATGAAACCCCAGGGGCCATGTGAAGATGACTTAGTGGGTCAAATGCAGCCTGCAGTTATCACAGATAGTGAGAGAGATGCACACACACACACACACACACACACTCTCTCTCTCTGTGCAGAGCATTCACAAAGTGGAAACAGACGGCTCTAAAAATAAACCATCTGAAATATTTAACTTACTGACCCAGAAAACAGCTTCAGTGTAATATGTTTGCACAAGCAGAGGACACCACGTAGACAGAGCCATGATATCATTAGGGCTGACGGTAACTCTTCATAAAATGTAAGCTGCATGTACTGTCTGCCTCAGGTTAATGCATCAAAGTCACATGCAAATGAACCATGTGTGTCATAGTTGTTTAGTCAATTATATAAGGCTGATCAAATCAAGCAAAGAGAGATTAAATCAGGTCATTTGGCATCATTTGTTCTTTAAGGGGAACACCAACAATTTAATACTGCATTTCAGTACATTTGGGAAGATCACAGGAGGCAGATTAAGAAAAGAAATGGTAAAAAATGTAAGCAACCAAGTCCCTAGTATGGGCCCAGCTCAAAAAACACTGAATCCCATAATACAACCACCTAATGACTCAGAAGTATTTTTTTGTGTAATTTTTATACACAATGATATTCATGCTACAATAAATACAACAAATTATTACTCTGTGTGTGCTGGATTGAACATGTTCCAATCCAGTGCTCCTAGAATCCAAGGATTACGTTTTTTAAAATCACAATCAAAGAAGTAGAATGTAATCTACCTGCAAACAAGATTAATGGTGATGGTTTACACAGAAAGCCAAGCAAATATTTTGTGCGGCAAAATTACATATAAAGTCAATGCAAAGAAGCAAAATATGTATCATTTGGTAAATTGAATATATTCAACTTGAACGCATTTCGTCGGGCTTTGCAGAGTGTTGTGTTGGGCAGACCAGGCAGAGAGGAGAGATAGAGCTGCTGGTGGCTGAAAGTAAAGAAAAAGTAAAACTGTATTTATATAGCGCTTTTCACAGCCATAATGTAGGCCACAAGGTGCTTTACAAAGGCAATGTACAATAACGAAGGTACAACAGGCAATGTTCAACAAAAACATAATAATAACAGAATATGGAAATAACTACCAAGAGTTATTAAGATGTCTGAGTCTGGACCAAAGCGGTGCACTGACGAACAGACAGACTGATAATGCCATTCCTAGAGTCATGGCTGGAAAGACTAAATATATTTTCAACCATCCTTACCGCAGATAAGACAGGTGAAATGATTTCAAAATGATTCTTGATGGGACATCTTGGTTGGATCTCCTCTGAAAATAATCTTTAATCTCACTGGGCCTGTCTGGGGTAAAGTTCATTAGAAGAATAAAATCAAATGAAGTGACAGTCAAAGTTCCTCAATGACTCCAGACATGCCCTTCTTAGGTTGGTCAGGCTGACGAAGAGGACACAGTGATTGGCATGGCCCCCTGTCCTGCTTGCAGCTAAACAGCCATGTCCATATTCAGCAATGATATTGGCCTCTAACCCCCAGTCCAGATGCCATTACCATTTTAGAGTCATACCGAGCGTCCGGGCTGGTGCACAACACTATCAATATTAATGTTCTGTGACTGAGGCGGCTTTGGAAGAACTTTCTCCCACATCAATATTGATGGTGTTGCCATACATTGGAGTCGGGGCCCTCTTTAAGGATTTATAAGAGGAATGCTGGTTGGGGGTGGTGTCTGTATGCGAAGGAGGCCAATGCCATTTTTGGTCGGCACCTCAATGATGTACATTTTCCTGCTGTTCAGAGCAATTTCCCTGGGAGAGGGGTGACTCCAACCCACGCTTGATGAGATCTGAGTGGAGAGGGGTTGCGCGGGGACAGATCCAATTCCCCCGCAATGCTTTGCCGGAGATGATAGTTATGGAAAAATGAACGATTCATTTCAGGGGATCTGGGAATGCTAAATGGGGGTCTGTTGATTCTGGAGATGGCGGTATTGCTTTTGGGACATCTTCACAAACAGTCCACTGTTGGGCCACACACGTAGACACAGATCCAATTCATTATAATATTAGCTTTGGAGATGCATTGCTCTATATATCAAGTGTCAAGAGGGCGTGCTCGGTAAAGAGTTTCAGGCCTGGCTCTTTTGTCATGCATTCAGATATAAATCATAGAGAGTAAAAAAAACAAGAGGAAATTAATGAAACTCAACATGAACTTTGGCTTTGTCTTGTTCTCATAAACCATTTACAAAGCCTACACTGGTTGAGATTTTCAGCTGCATTTGTCATTCTGCATAACATATTATGGGATATGAAAGCTATGCAAAACTAAAGAAGGATTGTTTTGTAAAGCAGTGACATAGCAGCAAAATAATTTTAAAAAAGCATTACTTAATTGAAGCCATTGAATATCACTCAGTAAAACACACATCTCCGAGCTTTGTATAAGAATGGGTGGAAGCTCTGCTAATGATTATTATCATTATCAATTAAAGCAGTATGGATTTTTTTGGCCATTATGAGACAGCAGAAAGAGCTGTAAACAACATTAGCATTTAATAATGAGTTATTTATTTGAACCATAAAAATTATTTAGATTTTTAATCAGTATTGAATTGAAAGAGAGAAAAATTAGGAACCTTTTAACTATTTTGCTTTTTTTTTTTTTACTTGATAAATGACTAAAACAATCATCAGAAATTGAATTAATGTGGTTTCTGTCCAGCAAATGATTGAGTAATCCACCGATTGTTAAAGCCCCAGACTGCAGTGATTTCACACCACCCACCTGCCACAATATTCACCCTCACAGATTTTTATTTTCAGCTGAGCAGAAAGTCTCCATAGTCAGTCTGTTTAACATTTAGATAGAATTAAGCAACAACAGCCTCATCACATCTCATCAGGTTATTGATCCTTCAAAGAACGGACTTTGTCAGTGTCAAGCGTACACCTTCTCTCAGGACAATAAACATGTTGCAGAACAGAAAGTCCCGCTGCTCTGACAAGACAAGGGTCACAGATACAACTGTCCAGCATCCTCCCCCTCCACACCCTCCCTTTTACTTAAAACCCCCCTACATTTTGATGTTGAGCCAGTAAGTGGGACCTCTTTGGGGAGACAACAAGTGACCTCAATTCAATCTGACATCCCACCTATCGATCTCGGCTGCCGTATCCCCCAGAGACAGACGTCTAGCTCACCCTTGTATAGTGCTAACATTTAACAACAAGACAAAACATGCCTTTTTATTAAACAAAATCCGTCCATGTCTCACCACCTCTACCGTAGTCTAAATTACATACCCAGCGACCTGCTTTCACGGGCCTTCCTCCTCCCACGTAGGGCACTGTTCATCTTCGGTGGGGCCCTTTTGCTAAATTGAAAGTGTGTCATAACAAATAGAGGAGGTGTCTGGCTTAAATGCATGTGACTGGCGCCGATGTCATCTCTGTCAAAGGAGCATCCCTTGTATTTTTAACAGGGGGACTGTGACATGGACCCAGGACAATTACTGTCAGAGCACACAGGGTGATGAATCTGCCGCCTTATTGTGTTTGTCATCTCGACCTCTGGCTGCAACCTGATTGGTATAGTCGCCTACCTACGGACGGTTCAGATGGATGCTTTGTTCCTCTCCTGCATGTGTGAATGTGTGCATCATAGCACTTATACTGCGACTGAATTGACTCTCCCTTGGTTTGCTGTGTCAGGGGGGAGAAATATGGATGTCAAAATGAGTCATCCATTTAGAAACAAATATAACACCTATGCTTGCAAAATTATTGGTTGCATACATTTTGTGTATTGCCTTTAAATTTAACTTCACATGTTGGCTTTTACAGTGTAGATATAGTGTAGAAGATTTTTGTTTTTTTATATGGAGCATGTTGGAAATGAAAGTCCCATAGTATTTTGCTTTTTACTTCTTTTGACAAGCAAATTAATTTAAACAGATTTTACATCCCCATACAAGATAAATGTTTTGTCTGGTGCAAGAAGGTGCTGTTCACCATATGTTACAGTGGAAAAGGTCATCTTGCTATTGTTCTGAGAATATGTTCTCTACAAATAGAGAAACATGTTTTCCCTCATATTAGTGTATAATGTAGACCTACTGTAATAACCACATATTTGTAATATGCAAAGTAATTTGCCCACAAAGACATAAGCTGTAATTGCTGCACCTGGTTCTGATATTTACTGGCTCTCATTTGTATCTTGAAGCAACGTATTTTGCGTTTATGGTCTATGCTGAGCCCAGTGTTTGCCATAAATGGCAGGTGTGCAAAATTGAAGTGCAAAAGTAATTCAGCTCCTGCCATTCAAAGGAGCTATGTCAGTTTGATTTACCTGTACACATAAACATGCACACACACACACACACACACACACACACACACACACACACACACACACACACACACACACACACACACACACACACATACACACACACACATACACACACACCTTTGGGCCACATGTGTTTTTTATATTCATATGGTGAAGGAAAAAAAAATGTGCGCCTCCAAAATGGAGGTTGAGGGGTCATGGTGTTTGGCCAGGAGTGACAGCTCTGAAATGAAGGCATAAGTCAATCGGCTACTCTTCATACGCACACACACTCACGCACACACACACGGGTTGGGGCGAGAGGCAGGACGGCGGTGGGCGGTTAGGATGGAGGGTGGGGATTGAGGGATGGGGGGTGCTAGTTGGAGGAGGGGAGGTTGGGTGTAAGGGGCACAAGGTTACTGTGGGGAGGTGTGCTTGTGTGTGTGTGTGTGTGTGTGTGTGTGTGTGGTGAGAGGGAGGGAACTTGACATCATGTTTGAGACTCTAAAAGCACAAACCTGTACTGTCTATGTTTCTGTCTTTCTCTTGTCAAGCCTCTGCTGTGGTCTCTGTAACTTTTAACACTGAAAGCTGGCCGCAGCTTTATTCACCCAAACTTAAACACCATGCACACACAAACACCTAGTGACACACCTTGAACCCAAAGGTCAAAGACCATGTGTGTTCTTTCTCTCTCCCCCTCTCTCCCACACGCACAAACACAGACACACACACCGGGTCATGGTGTTTGTTTACTTCTGTCACACACTAAGCAGGCCTGTATCAACATTTGGGCTGCATCCCAGCATGAGTGCAGGGAAACCCCTCCTTGGTTTAAAATCATTGATTGATCCACAGTATTGATTGACACATGTGCCTCTTTCCCTCATTGAATCAAAGTTCTCATTGGAAAAATAAATATCTGCAAGCCAGCAGTAGCATTATTTATCCTGAATGATCTGAGGTGTTTTATTGGTGTGAACAATAAAAATATATATTATTCATAGCAGATTTCAACACGGTCAACAGCAATCAGAATCAGAAGATAAACATTTTCTTCTGGATTGGACAAGAGGCATTCCACAAAAAATACAATTTAAAATAATAAAGATGTATCTTTTGTAATTGTACATAAAGGTAATTTCAGACAGCGGGTGGTAGCTGTCGCTGACACTTCCATTGTTTTCAATGTAAACACAGTGGCCAACCTCATCAGCAGCGGCAAAGAGGGCCCAGGTGGCTGCTGCTCTTATGAACATGCAGTTATTTGCCACTACATTCCCGGTTTATGATGATTAACCATTTTCAACTTGCCACCATGGCATGTGACCATAGCAACCACAGAAACCTCAGTAAGGGAAACAACATAGGATCTGATTTTACAGGCATCCAGGTTCCAGAAATTATACACCTCTTCACAAGCAGAGAACAAACATCTATGAAGAGTCTGTGAGCAGCATCAGCTTCAAAGTCTGATTATGTGGGACAATAAAGAATATTTATGGTACTACTTAGCAAAACCTGCTCTATTATTCTTGTCATTATGGTAGTTATTTCCTGTATTCAAGATACAACCTGCTCTGTTCAGCTGTGTGTGATTATACTTGGTGGATGTCAGCAGCCTGTGGTGTACAGGCTGGTAGGATCGGAGATAGCGGGGAGCCACAGCAGCGAGATTGCGTGCTGCATTCAAAGTCCAGAACATTGTCATTGATGGTGGGCAGCTGCCACAGCAACCACCTTCTGTCTGAAAGTACCATAATGGTTGGAGCGCATATAACATACAGCTGAAGTTTCAGTTCTGGCCAGAGATACATATGAAACCCATTTCGCTACACTTTTTTTCCTTTTTGCCTCACTGTCAAATAAAAGCAAAGATAGCAACACAAAATAAAATAAAGTAATAGAATAGTTAAACACTGTCTTAGCAAGGATATATTTTAAAGGGGAACGCCACATTTTATACAGTTCAATTTACTGATCACAAGGAGTAATATTCAGCCTATGTTATATGATGTATTCAGTGGCTCTGGAAGGAGCTTTTTTTTTATGTCTGAGGTATAACCAAGATGATGTCCTCAGGTTTATCTGAGCAAATTCAACAGAAAGCTTGTGTTACAAACTGGAGGTGTGGAGTTTATGAGGCAAGGAGGGTCTAATAGAGTTGTGAAATGGGATAGAAGTCCCATTTATTTTCCCATAGACAATGTTACGTGATTCACAGTTGGAGAATGTCAACGGTTTCAGTGGGAGTGAATCATCAGTACAAAAGATGAACATCTGTATTAGAAAACATTTGGTTTTTTGATTAAAAGTCCAAGATACAAGCCTGTGTACAAAAGTACCTCTGGGAAGAAGTTTACTTTAACTTCTGGCAAGAAATGTCCCATCTCTGAGCTTAAAATTCTGTTATGTGTGCACTGCTGAGAAACCTATCAATATCAGTCTATTCAGAGCTGTTCACCATGTCAACCAGACAAAAAACATGACTCCTCAGAAAGAAAGTTGAATTAATTAAAACTGATGGCTTAAACTGTAATTACTGGGGTTAAATAAATGTACAGGATCGTTACGATACCTGGGAGAATTACGTGTTTCTTTGTTGACCAACATTAAGGAGAATGTTTAAAGAAAAATTTGAAATTGGAATACAGAACACTTTGACTATATAAATCTCTATTAATCAAAGATTATTTTTGGCTTTTTGTTAGCATTTTTTTTTTGTTTTGCTAGAACTGTGTAAAGGTTTAAAATACTAAGAATAGTTTGTGCTTGATTACGGTTATACAGACTGCAGAATAGTGAAGCCAATAACCAAACTGAACTTGTTTAATTGCTGTTTAACACTTTGTGTGCTGCTTTGAACAAATGTATGTACTGTTCTAATTATATGACAGTAAAAGACAGCAGAAAACCTTCTGTGAACAACAGAATTTTATTTCAATTAATGGATAATCCATATTTCCAAACAAAAGGGGATAAAAACAAACTCATAGAAACTTTCTGTGAATTCATTTATCAACAGGCAGTTTTCTAAGGTCCCAGATGGCTTTTCCAATACCAATACTTGATGCTGATACCACAGTGCCATGTTGGAAATGTGAGACAGGTTGTCAAAACAAACTTGCTTCCACCAACAGGAAGACAAAAAAAATTAAAATAGTCCTAAACTAAGTCACAGTCATAAGTCCAACTGGGATAATATTGTAACATAGACTGAGGTTTTCAGAGGTTAGTGATACTTTTCTCTACGGTATCGTTACGATAAGCTCAAATGACATGAGTCGAGGGGGTTTTCCCTACATGACAATATCATCAGGAAGTGGAAAAGAACTCGCATGAGGTCTAAAAATGAAAGTGCTGATGATGTTAAAGCAGAAATATCTGTGCTCTTTCACTGACAACTGACACATTGAAAATCTTTGTATTTGTACTTTTCTATGACTTCATGTGCACATTAATCATTTTCACATCATGTGAGTTCATTTCCTCTACTGACAGGACATAATACCTGTTATAACAGGTAACGAGAGATTATGGCACAGTCATAAGATAAATGCTCAGTGACAAAATCTTTGTTCTAAGGCAAGTACAGCTAGTTTTGTAAAATGCTCCATCCCAAATCCAAAAGCTCCAATATTGACAATCATGACTAAAAAACAACAATGAGGATGAGTTTTGCCACTCCTGTGATAAAACATGTAAGGAGTTTTAATGGGCCTTTTGAATAAGTAAAAAGGTAGATCGATCAAATGGCATAAGGGTAGCAAAAATCTACCAGTGCTGTGATTTTACAGGAGTGAATAAGTGTAGGTTCTGACTAGGTTACAATGCAAGTGCCTAAGCTTTTATTTGTATTTTTTTTAACAGACTCCTTTTCTCCCCCTGAGACCCAAAAACAAGCATATAGTCAAATTATAGACAAACCAAACATTAAATTTTCATCACCAACACTACCACAAAAATATCCAAACAATATGCATTTTTCAGCTTTGGCACAGGCTGCTGATAAGTGTAAATTTTGCTGGGTTTGTCTTTTTGCTCTTGTACTGATATTGGCATGTCTGTCTGTCTGTCTGTCTGTCTGTCTGTCTGTCTGTCAGTCTACCCACCCATTGAACCTGAGCTTTTCCCATTGAACCCTAATACGCTATAGATGCCTATGAATCAACGATATACTGTACATATGGACACAATCATGAGTTTTCTCTCCATATAAACAGTGCTAATACAAACACACACATTAAAACATGTCCTCTGCAAAAAGTCAAAGACATTTTGGCATTTGTCTTTTTTTTTTAATGGCTTCTGGCTTTATTCAAAAATTGGTAAATATACAATGGGCCTTGTGCTCTTGGTCGTAGAGTCCTATTGGCAAAGCCCTTGCTCAGTATTCGCCATACTGGGATGCTTGTACACAGCCTCTGTAAATATAGGCATAGCACCAAGCACCAACAATAAAGCAAATGTTTTGTCTTTTGCTGCCACTGTTTTCATGTGGTTTGAGACTGACATCTGAAGTGAGTCCAACAGACCTGCTGGTGAACTGCGCAATAACCCGTTCTACCAACCTGTCCATCTCGTGCCACATCTCAAATGCAGACTGCACCATCGGCTGAGGGACTGCAAACGGGCCACCTAGTCTTTGAAATGGCCATGGTGAATGATTGGCTGGCTTGTGTAACCGGGACAGTAACAGATGATACTGTCAGTCTGTGTTTTTGAGCGGAATGGTGGAGGGAGATGCTTCCTCTAGGAAAACTGAGAAGTTGAATGCAGAGAATGAAGGGAAGGAAGGATGGATGAGTAGTCAGATGGACGTTCAGTCTGAATATGTCCCGCAGCTTCTCTTTCGTCTGTCTCTCCACCTCAGGGCCCGTTCTCGTTGTAGTGGAGGGAGATGGGCCGGTCGCGCTGCACGGTGGGCATGTAGGGCCAGTTGTAGCTGGAGCCCGAGAGCAGCATGTCGCGAAGCAGCGTCTCGATGGGTGTTTTGCCTACCAGGCGAACGAAAAACAGCTGCTCGATGACCGGAGAGGAGACGATGCGCAGGGAGGGCAGTCGGAGGAGGAGACGTCCAAAACGGTTTGGCTGACTGGGGTACTGGTTCCTTACATACTCCTCCAGGGCACATTGGGACTTTTCCTGGATGCTCTCCACATGGGCAACATCTGACAGTCCCATAGCATCTACAAGAAAGGAAGAGAACATAAAGATTTATGGTTTATCAGTGGACATAATTCTTATTATAGTGACTGAAAGAACCAAGAACATAAACTGAATCTACAAAATATGAGCAAAAAGTAGTCCCTGCATGAAATTGATGGAGATGGAGATGCATTTGGGTTAAATTAATAAAGTGGACCTCTATTACAGTTCAACAAAGTTTTTAACAGCTGAAATGCACAGATATTGCCCTGCTCAAGTGCAGTTTTATATGATGGATAGGGGTGGCTAGTTACTACAAATCCCATTTGGATCAATTTATGTAGTTACTCCTTTTTATTATCTTACAGGGAGAGAAACGAGAGGGATTGTGTCATAAAAATACTCTACTTTAGCATGTAACAAGAGAAATGAACAATTAACACAGGGACACAGGATTAGAACTTAGATTTTACGAACCCTTAGAAAAGTTCCCATGAAAACACAAGTTAGAGAAGTCATAGCTTGTAGTCATAAAATCTGATATATTAATCTTTCCGTTGAGGCCTTGTGAAGTGCCATAGACACAGAAGGGCTTGTGTTCCTCTATGCATCCACTGCATGGAACAAATGATAAGCTGTCATGTCCGATGTTTATCTATCTTTTCTATCTGGTTGTCGTAGTCTGAAACTTTAATTTCACAAGAATTGAACCTAAAGATTCAAAATTGTACTTTGATACATTGCAGACTCAGAGTGGGTGGCTCATTGGGAAGTCTTGAACTGATTCTGTACATGCACTTTAAATCTCATCTAGTTGATTAAAAGAGATAAACGAGAAAGATGACACAGAAGGATAATAAAGTTTTTTTCCTTTCAAATCCCTTTAAACCTGAGAAATCTTGCTCAAACTTGAGGAAATAGAGGTTGTCACAGCAGAGATACGTATCTGCTACACCCCTGTGGTCTGTGTTCACAGCACACTACACCGTTCCCATTCCCCGCAGCTGGAGGTCATGTTCTGCCTCCCGCCTCCTCACACCTCCCCTCCTGCCGGCCCCCGCTTTGGCAAGAGTCTCGCACAACCGAGAGAGTGTGTAACACTGTGAGGGATACTTTTCGCACCCTCTGTGTGCAGGGGAGAGCGCAGGGGATTTAGCAAAGGAGGTCAGGGATGTGTGAACTCAAAACAAAGACACATTTTACTGTACTCCGCCACATACTGTACATTCAGTGGGAGAACTCTCTGACTCTGCCCCCTGAATGAACCCTAATTTGAAAGGCAGGTTTTCGATGAGGGCAATTTCTTCTCAAGCTCGGTCTTTAGTCTAAAAGCGCTGGCCCGTAGGTTTTAACCTGTCACCTTGCATCGTAAGTCCCCTTTGTCATCTCACACTTTGATCTGTCCCCTGTGTAAACCCTGCCCTACAGTTCAGGAAACAAAAAAATTTAATTTACCTCTATATTTTAATTGAGTGTGTCAACCCCCTCCCCAACCCCAGCGGCAACTATTCTCATCATTCTGAGTGAATAATTGCTCCCACTTCAGCTGTATTTCTGTCCACGCGGGGAGCAGATGGACTGCTTTTTTGTCGGGGCGCCATTTTGGGTCCTGCGTGACAAGGCAGTCACTGGCTGTTTGGGATTAGCAAAGCTGTCTATGTGACTGAAACCACTTCGCGTGCCGAAGCGACAGCTCTGTGGGCGCCCTTCCACGCCAAGCGTCGTGTTCTTTTGTCTGATCCTTGGGCACACACCGGGTCAGTGGGGGCGAGGGATCAGGGTGGCAGGACTGAGATGCCCGTACTCTGATGTGGCTTGATGGGACTGGGCTTCACAGAGGGAGAGGAGGGAGGGGACTCAGAGGGAGGTGAGAGACGATTGGTGTTTGTCTGAGCCTGTTAGCTCATCCTACCAGGTCTGCAGGAGTAAGGTTTATTAACGGGTCTATCTAATGTGTGTGTGTGTGTGTGTGTGCATGTCTGTCTCCATTAAATTCAAATTTCTGCATTACTATTTGCACGTTTCACCTAATATATAGTCTTCTTTTGGCAAGACACTGTGCAATTTTTGTGTGTATACATGTGGGTACATCTGCCCGCACACAGGGAAGTCACATGGGATGCTCAGGGCTACAGGGGTTATGTAGGTCACGGCCGGGGCTGTGGCGAATCCTTCGTCTCACTGGATCCCACCATACATAATTCAACTCCCATGGTGGGGGCAGGGGTCCCGGGGCCTGGGCAGGGCTTGGGGTTGGGTTTGGGGAGCATAGGGAGGAGGGGTAGATGACTGGTTTCAATAATAGATGGGATCATGAAGGAGAGATGGCTGATGAAAGCAAGGAAGAGAAGGGAGAGGTGGATTCACAGCCACCCACATACATGGAGGAGAGATGATAGGTACATGCAGAATGAATCTGACAAGCCATGCAAGGGAGAAAAGAGGGGAAATGCAATAAAAAAAAACACCGATAGGAGACATCTCGGTGTTGGCTTCTTCACAATCCGTTTCCCCCTGGGTCACAAAGCATGATCTCTTAGTGAAGTATCCCAGATGTGACAGTATTTTGGCTGGCACTGGAGCCCAGTGACTGTTGGGATAAACCTCAACAGGGTTTGTATATAAGCAGTATCAAAACAATTCCTATCTCATGGGTTTCCTCAAGATGTCAAACCATTATATTTTTATTTAATCTCATTTGCAGCTCAGTCGGGAGTGTCACACGGTGTGGGTTTCACACCATCATCAAAAATATAAGACTACAGGTAATGTTAACTAAATATCACAAGGGAGCAATTTTAGCAGATCATAGCTGCTAGTGAGATTTTTTGATAAAGATGTATACACATATGAATTGGTGGGTTCAGATAACATGTGTGTATCTATACAATAACAATGTACTACATGGGCAGAAATTGAATTACAGCAAAGGAGCACTCAAAGATAAATAGAAAGGTAAAAGCTTCAAGTAAAAGCTTACGGTTAAATCCATCACAGAAGTGATTTAAGTAAGGTACAAGCAGCTTCTCACGGGGTCAATAGTGGCCTTTTACAGTATGAGGGAGCGATCAAATTACAGTCAAATTCATGGAGGGCAGAGACCATGACTGACTAGTGGGAGGACTGTAGCAGCAGCATTTACATATGGAGCCAATGAGACAATATCTGCTGCAGCATTAGAGGTCAAGTCTCGGTCAGGCTCAGAGGGGGTGAAAAGGTTGTGGGTTAAGTACAGTTGAAGTTGGATTCATGTGTCTGTGAGCTTAAACTGGATTGCAACACGTCAGAGGAAAGAAATGTTTCTTGTCACTAATAACCTCTGAGTAACTTCTTATTCTTCTGTGTCAACTAGTAATGGTCAAACTTTACAGGAATTTGTTTTTTCTTGGTGTGTTTGTCAGACCCTACAGAACAAAATGAATGCTTGCAGGACTTTTTGGCATCTTACTTAGTAAACAATAATGCTGCTAATTAAAACTTGAAACTGAATACAAAACATTGCTGGCTTCATCTGTGTGTTGAATGTCTTTTTGTCATTTAGACATAGGTGTCTGTTATGTAAATGTTAATTATATTTTCTCACAGCCTACCCCACTGGATTTGAAAACTTATTTTGGCATTGAAACTTAACGGCCGCTGTCAGTGTGAGAGATGCTTGCTTTCTCTTCTCACAATGGATCCGCTGAAATATTTTACTCATTTTATGAGATAGAGATTTCTGCTGCCTATTTTATAACGTCCAACAGTGTACAAGCATAGAATGACAAGATGTTTGGCTCACGTTAACTTCTATTTGCTGGATATTCATGCATGTCCCGCACCACAGGCATCTTTGATCTGACATGAAAAGCATATCTTCACCAATTAAAATTCATCTGTGTTGGTTCCTGCCTTTTTTTGTGCAAAGGAGATGATGATTGAGAGATACATTTATTACAGTGCTCTTAATAAGGCAGAACAAGACATGCATTTAATGTAAGAAATCAGCCTGTGCTGCTGCCTTTGCCTTAATCTGATGGCATTCAGTTCAGACTCGAGACCAACATGTGCCATCAGATTTATGTGACAAGGTGCATGTCTGAAAAGGGCTTCTGTTACACATTAAAACACTGAATCTGAATTAGTTGTTTAGTGTAAATTAGCTTTGAGCCCAAATATATTTTCTCAAGATTGTATTAACAGCAAGTATTTTCATGTGTCTTAGCAACAGCAGCACTGTTGCACGATACAGCAACAACAATATAAGACGATAAAAATGCCTTTTAAATTCTTAATTCTATATTTTCAATAAGCATTTATCTACATTTATTATGTATTATAGAATTAAATTATAGTACCCCCCCCCCCCCCCTTATAAATATGTCATGTTATGACCCGCCAGTTTACCATGGCTATGTGGCTATGTTTAAAATAACCCTTCCATTGACCATTTCTCTAACTCAGGTTAAGCTGTTTACATGTACTTTGATACTCTGCGTGATTGTCCTCATTAACATAAATAAACCAATTAGCAGAATGTTCCTGCGCCAACGGAAGTCAGCTCACCCACCTACTAATTAAAGTAAAGTTCCTCACAGGAGAAAGGTGGTGTTGAACAAAATCGACCTATAATCCTCTGTGATCCTCTGTGGTTAGTGTAGAGGGAAAAGATCGAGTGAAAGGACTGTTTTCTTTTGCAAATCAACCTGAGTTAGTCTCAACAAATTACTGACATTAGCTGACATGATAATTTTACTATTGACTGTTACAACTGTCTTTTTATGTTTTTTGTAACTACCTTTTATCCCATGACATCAAGTTATTTGTTTTCTTAGAGAGGTAGGGCTGGTTTAGGAACCACTGCCAATGAGGGACTTTAAAGCGTATTATGATATTGTGATTTTAGGTTGTGATATTACTGTAAACATGGACTTGGCTTATCAAACCAAATTATCTAGCATGCAATCTGTAAATGTGTCCATGAGATATAGAATCCATAAGAATAAGGTATGAGTAGACCTGCATCAAAGTCCCACCAAGTGATACCAAAGATTTGACATTTTTGTGTCATTAATAATTTTAAACTTTACTCACTCTGGAGCCATCCACCACTAGTTAAATCCTGCTTCAACATCCTTTTCAGTGATTAACGTATCGTTATAGACCCAAGCTCCTTCACCACTGACATTTCATGGGGTTTTCCTGTGACTCTCTGCTGTTTGTATGATGCATGTGCTTCATTCAAACTCACCGGAAGTAAAGAGCACGATGGACTTGAGACAGGAATATTCAGCCGTGTCGACCTGCAGGGCCTTCAGCTTCTCCACCTGCTCTTGGAAGACGCGGATGTGGTCCATGAAGGCCACCACGCGTTCTGCCGACATGGGCGATGCATGCAGGCCTGCCGCTGCCAACAGAGGGGCCACATGAAGCGGCATGGAGCACTGGGCAGCGTTGAGGACGAAGAGCTCGCTCCATGACATACGTAACAGCGCCACCTAGGACACAGGTAGTATAGAGTGGTTATTATTGAAAGGAAATTATAAAACATCAAATCAGATTTAAATCAAATGTGGTCAAAAGATCTGGATTTGAGATTACTACTATAATATACATATATGTAATTATAACTATAATATAAAAAACAATTGATTCCAAATACTAAAGGTACATTTACAGGGTCAAATCAATTTAACTTGATGTATCTAGCAGCAATGGGGTTTACATTTTTTATCAAATGTTTGCATAATTAAATGCAAGTTACAGTACAACATGCTTTAGACCCTATTTCCACCAATCATTAACATTATTCAAACCGTAATTCAAATTTTGGAAATGGTCAGAATCTGGTCATGTTATCAGAGATTAAATGCAAACTACTACAGGACAGGAGCTTCATTCATGGAGGAAGGAAGAAGGAAGTATACACAAACGCACATTAAGCTCACAGAGAGTGCCTAACTGTCACAAACTAGATTGTAAGGATCAATCAATATGATGAAGTGTTTATTGTCAGTTTTAAAGGATGTGACAAGCCGTGTTATGACAAGAAGAAATATGTATTTAATATGTAATATGGAAAAATAGTGATCTTACAGAATCTTGCAGGTTGACAAAATAATGTAAAAAATCCTCATAGAAAATAAACTTTGAGTTGATAACAACTGAAAATGTCAATCGAAGTTAAATGACAATTAGCATTATTTGTATTCTTTGAAGTAATTTGGCAATAAGCAATTTGGTATATTTTAAATGTAAAAAAATACAAAACACAAATTATCTGTGCAAATTACAGATCGAAGGGACCTGCAAAAGTCATGATTTTTATATATAAGGAACAGCAGTCACAAGTTGAAGCTATTCAAGGATATGCATATACCCACAAGGGGTTGACATGACCTGCAACCGGCATGCAACCTTAATATGAACCATCTTTGAAGCAGTTTTTACTGTTAGCGTTTACATTATTTTGTCTTTCCTCGATAATCTAATGTAAGATTAAGATGCAGTTAAGTTACAAGACACTTGATAGCATGTTGAAAAGAATCATGAAAGAAATCAAAAGCGGCTTTATAGAAAACACACACACAACGTACAATACTACTGAGAGAGACAGGACAGATATATTCTGCATGTTGACATGACGTTAATGATATATTAATGATATTGTGCAGCTATAGCTCAACATATTTGTGATGGCTATATCTGCCAAATGTGCATGTGAATATTTATAGGTCAGACGATTTCCGTGCCAAGACTTTACAGCTGGTATAAATCTACACGTGCGGGATTGATGTCAAGTCTATCCATATTGAATGTCAAGAGTGCCTGTTTCTGCCTTCGGTGCATAATAACAAAACTGATTTGCTTTTAAAATAAAAATTTTCAATTACTTACAGACTTCTTTTTCAAAGTGTAAGCGGAGGGTGAGATGTCATGTGAAAAATTATGAAGCGTTGGTTCATAGGATTACAGCTTTCTTTTGGTTTTGATTAAGAGGAACAGTAGAACTGAATTATGTTTATGACATCAAAACTTTTTTTACTGGCTCTACATTTTCTATAAAAGTAGACATGAACTGTGATGTGATGCAAAAAATGTTAACATGTTGCAAATGTTTGGGTTGGTATATACTATATATACTGCATATATGAGCATGTTATTAGCATCCTAATGCTAAGTTTCTACATTTGGATGCAAAAAGCCAATACTCTCTCTTAGTATGTTCTCTTTGCATTCTTTATTGTAGGAGCAATTCGACATTCAATTCAACACTTATTTGCTGTCTTGGATGTTTTCAGTGTAAATACTAGTTAGTCATCAAAGTGGCCAACTCACCTGATCCATGAGCTGCAGGTCAGGGAAGAAAGGGATATTCTTGGCCCACTCAACAGCACTGAAGAGCAGCCTGGCCGCCAGCTCGCAGATGTTCTCAATGCCCATCAGGTTGTTTCCCTGCATGCACTGGGCCCCGTAGCGAGATGTGGGGTAGGGCTCGGCACGTAGCAACAGAGAAATGAAGCCGGATAGGTAGGGCTGGCCATTGTATGGGTCGGTGCCGTTGGTCAGGTATTGTCCTGGGCTGCTCTGGGAGTTCGATGTACGTCCTCGTTGTACAGCTGATGGAAAACAAGACAGAACTTTTAATCTATAAATATGTGACATTTTCTCAGTGTGTCTGTTTTTCTCTTTGCCTATATCTTCATCTCAGTTCAGCTGACAACTGTTAACAGATGGAAGTATCTGTTATCAGGTTGTTATTACACTTGTATGATTTAGAAGGCCTGCTATAACAGTATGAGATACACCTAAACCCGGCCTCAGCACAGTCTGCATGTGGAGTGAAGAGTAACATTCTGTTGCAGGAGCAACAGAAGGGAGAGGAGATGGAAAAGAAAGAGTGAAATTGGGCATGTCAAATGTGTCGGGTGGGGGGTTTACAGAATGGGGTCAAAGGGGGCGAAAAGTGTGGAGACGGGAACATTTCTCTGACTCTTAAATATGTCAGCGCTCGTCTTTTCAGTGGAGCGGTGGAAAGTGGCCAGGCCAAGGCCCTTCTGCACTGCTGTTGTGCATCAATGAGTAACGACAAGCAGCAGCTGGTAAAGATATAATACTTCTTCACACCTACATATGTTATGCACCCGCATATGCATACACACATGCACACACCGCACATGAATACATAAGGTAACACCCCTGACCCCTCCCTGTACTGGCAAATGGCTCAGCCTGAGGCGAAAAGGGCATGCGGAGGCCAAGCACTCGTACACACACATCTACACATACACACACAAATGCCCAACCCCCCCCTGTGGGGTAATGATGATGCGGCGAGTGCTCAAAGGCCCATTTGGAAAACACCTGTTCAGTCATCCCCACTGTCTGACTAATAACTCCATCTACTGTTACACAGAGAGAGAGAGAGAGAGAGAGAGGGGGGGTGAGGGAGAGAGAGGCAATGAAAATGCAAAGGGGGGGCCACGTGTGAGGGAAAAAATGAGGTAGAAGGGTGAAATGGCAAGATAAGGTGGAGAAGGAGAGAGTGAGAGGTGATAAGTTGAGAGACAGGAGATTGAGGGCAGGGAGAGGGGAGAAAGAAAGAAAAAAGGTGCAGAGTTCAATATGTTTGAATACAGCCTGAGATGAGGCTTCAGATAGAGAGTGGTGGTTTACATAAAGAGACAGGTGGAGGCAGGAGGTGGAGAGAGGGGTGAAAGAAAAAATAGAAGGAGGGGTTTGGAAAATGCTTTTCAACTCTGAATCACCTGTCGCCTCACACACAGCAGCTGTGTCAATTGGACGCACCGTGGCACGTCTAAAAAACGAGAGGTCAAATCACTCAAGAGCGTTATAAAAATGCCTTTAATTCTAGCCTGTCTTCTGAGCAGAAAAAATACCTCTGCACAAAAGGTGTTGACCTCAAAGTACTAGTTTTCTCTGCGAACTTGTGTCAACCCGTGTACCCGGAAAAGAATGTGGTCTCCTTTGGCAAACAGCGCTGTCTCACTGGGCTGGGCTGAGCTATGAAGAGGTGTTGCCTGTCACAAAGATGTTGCACAATGGGACATTCCTCATCACTCGCACTCCAGCAACTCTTGTCTTGCTTTGCAAAGGACTGCTGTCAGATTAGCCACACGTGTCTCTGCAGGATTTCACAAACCAAAGAAAATAAATCACTGCTTTGAGCAGCATGGGGGTGAAAGTAGTCCCAGAGCAAGGTGCTGCATTTTCCACAAAGATTACCTGGTCAAACATGTTTTCAGTCATAGACTGATTCTGTCTTTTTCCTTGGGAGGGCAGTCTCCAAAGACTCTTCCCTGACTGTCCATTTCTAAGTCAGAGCACTTCCATAACCTAAAACTGTCACTCTGTCCTGGCTTGTTAATGTGTTTCATCTAAGAAAAATCTCTTCTACGGGGGTGGACAACCTGGTTTCCACCTCTTTTGGGCTTCTCACTAATGCACTGAACAAGCTGTAAAACACATTGTTCCTCATGGAGAATTTATCATATAATCAAAAGTCAATGACGTTCCACAAATTCTATGACCTGTTAGCACTCTGCTGCTTTTGATATGTGAATTCACAGATATTAATTCGCTCTCATATTGATTAGTGGTTAATCCTGCAAAGAGTTGTGAATCTACTTGATCCACTTGACTTTTCAAAAGCCTCATTGTGGGGGTCATTCGTGGCTGAGAGGCAGAGCACTTGCGTACTTCTGACGGAGACACATCACTCTCTGTTTTTCCTCGCCTGCAGCTGGCTGACGAGACAGAGGAACAGAGAGAAAGCAAAGGGTAGAGAGGGGTGATTATGGAAAGGTCCAAAGGAATAGAGAGAGAGACAGACAAGTGTAAAGACAGAGAGATGTAGTATCTTGACATAGAGGAGGGCAGCGAAAGAGCGAGAGAGACAGAAATGACATTACAGAGAAACAGATGCCTGAGGATAAGAAAAAAAGGAAACCAGGGTCAGAGATAGAGAATAAAAGGGGGATGGGAGTATGAAGTCAGATTTGGGTGTCTGCCATAAGCTGTTTCCTGCTTTTTAATTGGTGCACCAAGGCTTAGCGTAATGTGATTGACTGACCTTATCATCTGACAGTAATAGGAGAAAAAAGCTTGAAAACTTAACAATATACAGTGACAAATCTGATACCAAATTTACAGCTGAAAAAGCACTAAAATCCCTAAAACCCCAAACAAAGCAGCATCCCGTGTAGGTAAAATGAGGGCACATGAATGAGGGAGAGGAGGAAAGTGCATGCAAACAGAGGTACCATGGGACATTTCAGCTGCGACTTTCAAAATGCCACTTCAGCAAATGGCAGCTGGCAGAGTGCACAGTTCGCTGCCTGGCTGCCCTGGATTAGCCTCTGGGTCAGACTGTTAGTGGAATTACAGCAGCTAAATACAATTAAGGCCTATCAACATTTGGACTAAAAGGTCACGGTGCTGGGGCAACACAGACGCATTATAGATTTGGCTCTAGTCTAACAGTTGCGTTTAATAAGTAGCTTTTCCATTTCTAAAGCTTCCATTGGCGAGTGAAAAATAAACACGATACCCTGCATGAACCTGTGCCTGTGTGTCCACGTCACATCTTGCCACTGCTCAACTGAGCGTGTGTGTGTATAAGGGAGAGAGATTAGAAAATTCTGCAATCAACAAAACATCAAAACTTAGTTTTATCTGCTGAAAAAAAACTAAAGTAAAAGAGTGATATAATGTTAAATGCTTCAGTGTGTATGTCACTGCAAGCCTATGTAGATGTACATGGGTGTGATCCTGCTCAGAGGGCAGTGTGTGATGTGACACATGGTTAATATCCATGTGGCTCTCGTAGTTTTATTTTGGCCCTGAAGTTTGACCCGCAGGTCACTGCTCTGCAGCAGGGCAAAGCTCGAGAAGAGAGTCAGATAGGAGGAGAAAGGAGCTAATGTGTAAACCAGGTGAGAGATAGAGATAAAGAGAGAAAGAGACGGCTGAAAAATGTAATGGTACTGAACAGAAAAAGTAAGGGAAGTGTTTATCGATTGAAATACCTGGCAATGGGTTTAGTGTTAAGCTCATGATTCCAATATGCTTTTATTTAGAAATTATCATATAGTTTGTCAAACAGCAGGCAGTTCTGTGATGCTCTTTTTTGAGCCATTGTGGTTGGTACGCTGTTATACAAAACCCACATTTTTTATATTATACGCTACAAGACCGGACAACCCTCTTTCTCCAAACACTGCTTTTATCATAACTGCTTTTGTCACATAACAAGGTAATTGCAATAACACCTTAAAATGAGCCTTAAGTGTTAATATTTAAGTTTAGTTAGCTCATGTTTTTTTTTACTTATTTCTCTAAAATGGACATGAGATGTAAAGATTCTGTGGACTGACTCAAACTGTCCATGGTGCACAGTATTTGCCCCATTGTGTGGTATTGTGCAAGAGCACACGTTTTGTTTATTCTACAGAAACATTTTGTGCTGCCCCCCCCCAACATTAAACATCAACCCAACACTAGTTGTGTTCAGCACTTCTATTACATTTGGAAACAGTTCTCCATTAAAGCTGTAATAATCAATGGTTCATCTGACTTCTTGTACGTGAAAGGGGCTGTAGTGACTAATCTAAAGAAAATCATTACTGACCCTTTAGTGTCTTCCAGCTCATTGTTTTTGATTATCTGGACAGTAAACTTTACTGTTTTGATTCACTCTCACTGCTCTATCTTTGTACACTACCTGCTCAGCACCAGACAGACACAGTTAGCAACTATCTGGTGAACATAGTGGAGGATATAGCAGCCAATGAGACAAATACTTCCCTCTGGAGTCAGTGGAAAGCAAAAGCCGGATGTGTAAATAAGCAGCTGTTTGCTAACAACTTCGCCATATAAACTCTTTATGTCAGCATTGTGTTAGCTGTAGCTTGTTTCCGCCACCTCCAACTGACAAGAAAAAAAAATAAAAATACACTATTGTAGTTTAAAAGATAAATAGAGCACAGCAAAATATCTGTTCATAACAATACTACTCTCCTTCTTCACATCTCCTGAGAAATTATTGAGAACAAGCCATCTGCACACATCTGAAAGAGGACTGGCTCCGTCCCCAGTTGTGTGTCGAACATGAAAGAGCAGAGGTATGCAGCCAACGTGAGAGACACAACAGAACGAGAGTGCAGAAAAACCGGAGGCAGTGCAGGAGCGGGAGGGAAAACAGTGACACAGACAGAGAGAGACAGAGACATGGAGGGCAGAGGAGGTTTGCGTGAGGAAGTTTGGTAGCTTTGCTTTGTGGATACAGTTGCCTCCCTCTCCCTCTCTCAGACTTTGATGAGGCAGTTCCTGCATTAATTAGTAACCAAATTCACCCCGTAATCAGTGACTCTGATTCACGCTATCCTTATTTACACTTACACACACCCCCTCCTCCTCCTCTTTATTACTTTATTTATTACACAGTGGGCCCAGCATGTCATTTATATATTGAGCTGTGTTCTTTTAAACAGATCTTAGCTTGTGTTATGATCATCACAAAGTGAAAATAGTAGCCATGATTTGAATTATATGAGTTTTTGAAAGCTGACGGTCCTGGAGCTAGTCAAATGGGCAATACATTTAAATGGCCAGTTGACCCACCCAAAACATATACTCGCACTTATCCCCTGTGGCATCTAGCCAGCTATGCACATATTTTGGGTTTAATTTATTTGGGATTAGGAGATATCTTCCACTGAGACTGGATTTTAGTTTTAGCTTCACATCAGTTCTACAATTTTTTTATTAAATTATTTAATTCTCTAACTTTCTGTTGTATTTAATTTATCTACATGGCTGGAAACTACAAGGGGTTAAGTTGGGTAAAGAGGGGTGGGAAATTGGTGAAATGACTCTTTAGTAATAACTATGGTCAGAGAGAGGAACCTCCATTAAATTTGAAGTGAATGACCAACCAATATATTTATTAAGAAGTCAATAAAATTCTGTTGATGGACAAATAGGAAATGTTTGTTGCAGCTGCGCATTCTGGTTTCTTCTGCTTCTTACTGGCATTACTACCACTGCACTTCCACTCAGACAGCATAGATAAGATCGTCAACTAAATGCCTAAAATATAAATGTGCACATATTCCCCACAGTGCTATAATACAGAATGTGTGCCAGACTGAAGCAGAAACCTTGTTGGGGGTTAAATGTTACTGACAGTGACTGACAAATTCTGTGCCTCTCTCACCACAGTGTGTTATTACAAGTGACCTGAGTGACACACAAAAACAGGTTGAGCTACTTAAGTCACAAACAGTCCAGAGTCAGTCAGTATGTCAGAGTGATTGACTAAATACACCTGAGAAGGTCACCTTACGTTTACTTTTGTCACATTAGTGATACTGTGAGATGTGCAGGAAAAAAAGCATAACCTTTATATGGATGAGGTCATTGAAGCCTCCTCACCTTGATGTGTCCAAAAGCATTAAAAAACACCATCATTCATCTATTCACCCACATGCCTTAAGTAATATTAAAGTTAGCCTTGAAGTGCTTTAATGGAGGCTGGGCAGTACAAAACGATATGTCAATGGAAGCCATTTTCCTCTGAGAGCCCTCTGATAATGACTTAGCCAACGACTGTGGTGACAGGGGTTAAGTATTTGAATTTGTCAATAGCTAAATTACTGGGATAGGTAAAGGTTTTTCAGAGCCAAAGGAGGCCAGACTGCTGTGTTTTGGTGTTAAATTGCTCGCTGTTACAAGCCCACTGTGGAGTATGGATTAGTCAATACACGCTGTCTGTTACACTTTAGTGCACCAGTGGGGTATTTACTCACTGGAGAGGCCCTAGTTGGTTCACACATTTGGACTTTGACTTGAGCCTGTCTGTTATTAATGTTTTAGTTTTGGTTGACCTATATTTTCTGCTGCTGTTGGTATTTTGTCAGAGAGCAATATGGGTCAGAGGAGGCAGCAGCCTTCCAACTACGCGTGTTGAATGTGGGAATTACAGATCCATGTGCTACAAATGGATGTTGCTATCGCTCTGCTCTTTCTCTCTCTCTCTCTCTTTCTCTCTCTCTCTCTCTCTCTCTCTACTGTCTGCATGTTTATGGTGAGCTCATAGCTGCCCAGGTGTACGATTCAAGACCTACACAAGAGACATTATCACTGTGTACAGCACAGTAAATTATACCCAAACGTGTATATTGGTTCTCAGTGAAGACAGTAGCTCATCCTTGTGGGTTGTTTCAAAATTAAAACATTCACTCCAGTTCAAAGGAGCTGTCAGACTGATTCTTCTTGCCTCCCTGCTTCCTATTCAGCCCAGAAAGTACACTGACAGGGAAACAAGTGCAGGTTCTGTGTTGCTGCGTGGTGAGACAATGACACTAACGCTGCCAAGGTTTTAGGGGTTTGACTCCCACTGAGGCCAGCACAGAAATGTTTGCTGTCATGGTGCTGAAAGGTGCTCTAGATAAAAGTCTCCAACAAATGATATGATGTTCTACACAGCAGTCTGCAGAAAGAGGTCAAACGTCCCCTTTGGGAAAAAAAAAAGAAAAAAGAAACACTCACTTGAAGGAAGTTCTAAATGTGACGCGGTCCACTCATGAAACTTTTAGCGTGTCTTCACAGGAAGCTAAATATTAATTTAGTCAGAAAAGTCACGCAGCAGTGTTAGTGATATTAAACGATGCTGTAATTTTTAGCACTGAAACACTTTTTTGTATGAGTTACAGAAGATGCACACTGAGTTAATCACTAACAGGGTTCTGCTAAAAAAATTTCTTTACATAGCCTAACTTACCTAATTTGTGAACGCTTGCTAATCATTATAACAACTCCAGCTGTACTTTCCCTCAAACTTAGTTCCTACTTTGTTGAGATGTGAAGTGCATTATGACCTATATGCTATGATGGAGTACATTTCAAAGTAAGTAAAAAGGTTTCTAAATAATTAATAGCATGCCAAACTCTTTTAGCTCAACAAACAGCATTTTTACTTGTGAATCTTCCAGATCTTCTGCTTTATTTTGACAGTAACTTCTCAGTAACTTTTGGATATTGTTGGAAATAGAAAGAGAAATATCAGATGCATATTTTACCTGGATCATAACTGAGAAAATGCGTCCCCTTGACAACCTTAGGTGAACCTGTTGAATAATGTAGAGTAAAACATGACTTATGTATGACCTCTGGGGAGAAAGATAGCGGCTGTGTGCTTTAACAGTCCTGCCACTTTTCAGTTGACACCCTCAATCTTTGCATTCAGTGTTTAATTCACTGTAGATGTTACAATAAAATAATGATGCCAGGACTTTTTGTTTTAAACATTCATAAATATTTATGTTAAAACAAATATTCAAGTATTTCTTTGTTGTTATTTCTGCCTTGTAGAATTTAACTTAGAATTTAAAGTGCAAATTATTTAGAATTAATTATGATCACTACCTTTCTCACCTGCTCATTTCACACTATTTAACTATTTATGACAATAAATACAGTTTTTTTTTAATTTTCTACTTTTCCGAATTGTCGTTGAAGTTGCTGGACAGTGTAGACAAGTAGACAAATGACCTGGTAAACCGAAGTCAGTCGACAAAGAGGATTTAAGGACACCGTTTAATCCTGCTGACCTCAAACGCACCAACAAAATGAGCTCAGCCAATGCAAGTTGACCTGCTCCGAGCCTTTTGCGCACAACTATAAGCCAGCACTGCAAAACAGTTTCTCTATTAAGAAGTCAACAGACAATTACTTTGAAATCTTAAACTCTTTTCAACTTATTTATCCTTGAGTTAGATGACATTATCTCCTTTTATTTTGACGTGCTACGCCACTTTTAAGGGAATTTTGGAATCTGAAATTGAATTGACTGAAACGATTTCTTCCAAATGGACTGATGTTTTTTTTTTTTTTTTAGTTATTAATCAAAAAGAGATTGAATTACTTTTTAGGATGAATACTTGTAAACTAATCTACAGCCTATAAGCACATCCTCATAATGTTATCTCATCTAAATAGCCAGACTAATCCCTTTTCACGCCATTCTCATTTCTCATGAACAATATGCAGCTCTCAATGCTGATGGGTCGGCACTGCAAAAAATGTCACTTTCAATTAAAAAGAAAGTGAAATAAATCTCTTATTTAGCTAAATAACTTTTCACCTTATGGGAACGTATCTCCAAATAAGACAGATGAGATGAGCTGATTTTCATAGAAACAAAGGGAATGAATCTTTCCTCTACAAACACGTTTTCGCCTGTTTGGATGTTAAAACATTAAGGTTCGTTTTAAGTCTCATTATCAGAGTCAGATGGATTTTTTTTTTTTGCAGTAAAAACACGCTGCGGCGCGTTAGGCGATTTCCTCGGGTTCATTCAGTCGGAAAGGAGCAAGACCGAGTCGATGTGGCATGCGGGTATTTTACATGAGGTAAGACTGTGTGTACAGTGCACACAGACTCACACACACACACACACACACACACACACACACACACACACACACACACACACACACACACACAGACACACACACACACACAGTCAGAGAGGCATAGCAGCGCACTAGCGGGAACCCTTGAGGGATCTTCTCAGGCTCTAAGGAGGACGGGTATTTCCACCGTCTGTGTATTTACATTTTGGCTCAGGCTGAGAACAAAGGGCGGTGGGGTCGTTGTGGAGACATTGACTGCCCTTCAACATCCCCTACCGAAGTGTCCTTGAGCAAGATTGCTCACGGGGGATGCTGCTGTTGACCCTATTCTGTCCTCTGAGAGGGAAAATAAAAGGGGCGAAGTGTGACATCTTCATTACAGACTCAGACTTTTGAGGGTAACTCGGGTCATAAGTGGGTGAAACGCACTTTTGGCACTCAGAAGGCAATTAAACCCTCATTCCCAGTGGCTCACCTGCGTCCAGGTGTGACAGTTGGCGGTGTACACGTTGCTGTTGGCATTTTTCATTCATTCCCCAAAGATTTTATACAGAAAATCTAATGTTCCTACAGTCTTTGGCTGCCTTTCGACCATAAAACTAAATCAGGAGGTTCTTTAAATGATGAATTGATGGCTGGAGTTCAGTGATCGTATCCAACGTGCATAAACACAAAGAAATTAACCTATGAGTAACGTTGCCGACACAGATGTTCAGGGGAAGAACTTTGGGCCCCCTTTTGGTTCACATTTTAAAATATGCACCAATCGCATCGCTCATGAATGGGATCTATCTGCTGAATGATAATTAATAAGGGATGCGCTGTTCTTCACCAACACGTTTCTACCGCTCCTCTTTGGCACTAACTGACCCGTTGTTAATCACATACAATACAACAAATGTAGCGGCATCCTCTTATGGTCAGCTCGGGGTGTCGGTGAACAAACAGCATAATTAAAACAGGGGGGGACAAAGGAGGGATTTCACATAACAGAGCGCACCAGGGTGAATGGTTTAGATTTGGTAAATGAATGTGAAATAAGCATTGTGGTGCCGCAGGTGGTGACTGATTATTTACCCATAACAACAGAGGCTTTGATATAAACTGTATAGAGCATTAGATCAACAGGCATCATTAGGCATATTTTAGGCACACAATCTCTCCCTGGCACTATTTTAGTTTGTTATGTGAGATGACATATTGCAAGAACTATAGGAGTGTTATGTTGGGGTTTTTAAAAGTATTATCTTCATGAGGAAATCTGTCAATGTGGTAAAATAACTGTTTCCGAGTATTTTTTGTTAAACTTTTCCTTTCTAAAAAGGAGATCTGACCTTTTATAATGTGTTGCAAATATATAGTTTCTAAAAAATAAAAAAAAAGAGCAATAAAATAAGAGGAACTGCTGGAAACAAGCACCCCAGCCAATGTGAAGAGTTAGTCACTTGTTTTAAAACAGTAAAATCTTTTACGGCTGAGTTCCAGACTTAATGGCCTGTTAAGATTGATATTTTACAGTGAACAACATTACGCACAACGTTACGCACAGACACACGTTTAGTAAACAACTGTGTCACAACCACACACTGACAACCATCACACACACCTACGGATCACAGCTCTCTGGCCTTACCTTCTCTCCTCATGCCGACTTTGAGGCACTTCTTCAGGCGGCAGTACTGACACTGGTTCCGGTGGTGCTGGTCGATGGGACAGTCTCGGTTCCCCCGGCAGGTGTACGAGAGGTTCCGCCTCACTGAGCGCTTAAAGAAGCTTTTGCATCCCTCGCAGGTGAACTGACCGTAATGCTTCCCACTGGACTTGTCCCCGCAAACCATGCAGTCCACGTTGGGGATCTTGTCCCCGGAAAGTACGTCGTTCCCTGGGGTGGAACCGTTGGGAGTCCCCGGTGCCCCGCCGGGCTCCTGGCCGCAAATCTGGAGCTGAGACCCCGGATCTGCCGAAATGTTCTCTGGCCACTGGTTTACTACCATTGCCATGCTATCCCCAAACACTTTGGTCTTTGTTTAAATCGCAGAAGGAGAGTCAGACTCAGAGTGATACAGATCCGTCTTGACGTCTTGGGAGAAAAACCGAGGGAGGGCGAAGAGGCGCTTCCCACTTCCTCCAGAGGTCAGTCTGAGCTTGTCTGAGCTTGTCTGAGCTTATTTATTTAAAACGTTGTTCTATATTACTGAGTTCTTTCTGTAAACATCTATCAAAGTTTACAGCAACAGCGAGGTATCAACATGATCGATGCATAAGCGCGTAGCCTACAACTCCCGGTGTTCCTCGCTGCGCAGCAATCCATAAACACGTTGCTCCTCAGAATGTAACCTCTTGGAAAAGTCAGTCCAGTAAGTCAGCGTGCAGGCAGCGCAAATACAACGTTATCTTACGTCTCGCTCCCCTTTTAGAATTTGGAAGAGGGCAAATTACACGGAATATAACAACACAACAGTATTTCGCCTCTCAGCCGCTCGCTCCTGTCTATCCACCCGCGCTCAACACGGCACTTAGACTCACTCAGGATAAATTCTGCCTCTTGAATCAAGCTTTATTCAATACTGACCACATCTCACGTTATTCGGTGGATGGTTTGTTTAGTCCCAGCAAAGCTCTTGGAAACAGCATAACGCGCAGTCCCGAGCAGTCGGCGATCCTTGTTCCCCTTGTTCTTGCGCACCGCGGCGAGGTTTCGGATAGCGACGTCAGTGTGCGATATTTATTTACCCAACGCACAGCCTAATATCCTCCGTGGTCGTCAGCGCTGGGGAGATTAAACAGAGAGAGAAGAACAATCTTAGCCGCTCGAGTGTATCGCTTCACCCTTCGACTGCCTGTCCCACCTCTGAGAGTCAAAGCTACAATTTGGGGGAAAGTGTCACTAACAGACTGCCTCGTACTGCTGGCCCCCCTGGCGGCGCTCCATATAAGGTCATAACTGCCAAATAAGGTCATATCCCCTCCCCTCAGCGGGAGAGGTGAAAAAAGAAGGCTCGGTCGTGATTGGCCCCAAAAGTCTGTTAAAAAAGTAAGGCGCGTTCTGATTGGACGGCGGCCGATTAGGGATGCGTTTGACTGACAGGAGCGGTTGTTGTGATACAAGTACTTTAAAGTGGGACTACATCAGTGGGCCATCGGAATTAAATGTGCATCTCGTGAGTCCAGTGTAATAAGCCCGTTGTTAATATGTAATTATAAGTAACTTTTAAAAAGTTAAATAAGCTCTGAAAACGAATTGTGTGGAAGTTGTGCTGCATCTGTATTAATTTTAATTAAATCCTTTAAAGGATAATAAAGAGAAGAATTTAAACTTAATATTGTGTTTTTTCTTTTTGTTACTTAATTTGGATGTTTGACCTTCACTGTGCAGGCTGATGAAGGCTGGGTTCACATTCATGTTCTGAAGGGTGAAAGTATATTTTTGCTTTCCTTAAACGATTTTTTTTACATCCAATCTGTTTTTGAAGCCAGGCATGGTCTAATATGCACAAATATGATGTAAATAGCTAAACCTTTCTGTGAAGAAAACTGGTTATTGTGTGTGTGTGTGTGTGTGTGTGTGTGTGTGTGTAAACTATTATTCAAAGCAGAGTACTTTAATGTGTCTTTAAACATGTGTGTGTGGAGTGGATCTTTCAGATAGCCTATAAGAAAATATGTGTGTAGGCCTACTGTCTGCTTCTAGGGTATTTTAAGGGTATTTTGATGACATGAAATAAACATTTATGTTTTCTCTGAAAATATAGCGTCTTCTTGTTTATTATTTTGCCCTCTGATCAACGACTGGAGGTCATAGTTTACCAACCGTTTTATCTACCATGCAGCCCTGCCTTGTAATCAATCTTGTGTCAGCTGTCTAGTGCATGTAATCCCACTGATGTTGTCTAATAAGACTGGTATCAACAAAATCCTATTTTACCCCACGTACAGTCTTAAATATTCTACCTTAAACTGTGCCAAAAAATTAAAACAAAAAACAAGAAATCTTGCAGGTTGATGGATGAACATTTGAAATATTACATAACACGTCTCGCAGCTGCACAGAGTCAACAATAACAAAAGGTGCCAAACTTCTCACTAAGCCATACAAACTCCCTAAATCATTTACCAGTCGAGAAAGTGTTGATTTTGTCGGTTTGTTGCGTTATACAGTCTCTGCCAGCGCACAAAAGGCCACTGCGGTAATTAACAGTGACAGTGTTGTTCTCTAATGGGGTTTTGTCCACGCCGAGAGCAGCGGGGACCTGATTATTTCTCCAGATAGGCTCTTGATTTGTCATGTGAAGGTAATTCCAACAACACGGCTGCCAGGGGGTCGAGTGTCCCACCGCCCCGTGCTGCATGGGACCGAGGTTTGATAAGTGATAATGTGTTTAGACACGCTCTCACACTTCCCCTCTCAATGACATGAATCTATTAAAATTGACTCCCAGGTTGTCCTATCTATCTATCTATCTATCTATCTATCTATCTATCTATCTATCTATCTATCTATCTATCTATCTATCTATAGTTTCTTGTTTCATTCATTAATAAACGGGACGTGCGTAAAAGATACATACATGTTGTTGTATTTTTTTGCCATTAAAGTGCACCCACACATTTGGTAAAGTCATAATAATAATAAGAAGAAGAATAAGAATAATAAGAATAATACAACCCACAGATAAATGGAGAGGAAGCGTAAAATAACAGGAAAGTGAAAGAGTTGATCCACACTAAGTCATATTTCCGATATATTTATATAACCAGAGCGCAACAAAAGCGGCTGAATACAAAACAACAGGAACTTAAAGGCTACTTACATAATCCTATCTATCTATAGACAAAAGAGGGGAACTGTAATTCCCAACTTTGTTTCTTCCCAAAAGGAAAGAAAGCGCTAAAAAAGACAAAACCTCACTTAGGGGTCCTGAGTGCAGCGCCGGGCTCGCCGGAGGCCATAAGGTTGGCCCTGCGCTCGGCTTAATTGCTGTCACATGTAACCTTACCTGTCTCCCAATTAGCCCTGTGACTCGCTATTAGGAGATTCCATGAGCTGTAGGCCAGTGACCAAGGGCACCTCAGGGTTTGGGGGCCTAATAATTAGAGTGTAATTCTATACAGCTGAGGCTTATGATGAATTTGACCAGGATTTCACCGAAAAAGGGGTTAATTAAATGAGGATCAACTTCAGGTTTAGTAGTGTATGTGATGTCCACCCCATTAATCCTTCAATAAAGACAACCCACGCTGGCATGTATGTGGCCATTCTTTGTTTTAGGACATAAAGTGTTTTTTCTTGAACAATTATCCCCCAGAAAGGTAAAGCTAAAATTAAATTACATAATAAATTACTCTGGAGCTGCATCCAATGACAGCCAACAGGAGGAAGGAGGGAAAGAGGACCCTCATGTGAGGAGGAGAATGCCTATAGGGTCCAGAATTTTGACCTATACTCTTCATGAGGATTATAGCTTTATTTGGGCATTCGAGATTAAACATCTTACATCCAAGCAGAAAGTTAATATTTGGTCATATTAGCTGACTTATACTGTAGTGCAGCAATGTTTTCCTCGCATATCTCTGAATTAAAATATGACCTAAATAGGGAAAGAGCAACTAGATTCATTCATTTTTACACAGAGAGATGGCTGTGGATTTTGTCCTCCTTCACTAACATTAGAATTGTATCAGGAAGGGGTCCCTGCTTGGCCAGTGAGGACATGAGGAATTAGAGCACCCAAACACTGTTTCGGTGTACATATGGGGATGTGAGATTGTTTTAAGACGGACGTGATAAAATGTGATATTATCCTTTGAGAGGTTTTGCATGAAGATGTAAATTTTTGTTTCAAAAGCCACTTTCCAACTCGAGATCATAACCTGTGCGTGCCAAGCAAACCTGGATCAAACAGCACTTGCGAGTCTTGTTTCATCCTCCATCAAGGCTTACAGGGGAGTCAAGGCCACATAGCAACGTGAAAATGTTCCACAACAATAAGTAGAAAGTGGACGATGAATTTCTTTTCTGACTGATTGAACTGATGCACCTTAAATTCTCTAATGACAGTAATCTTAGCCCGATTAAAAGCATCTTAAACAAATGTATAGAATAGTTTGATGCGCATTGATGGATGGCTGGACCAACTGGTGCGAGAGGCTCTGACACACGAGGGTGTCAGGGTGGGGGCAAGGGGTAGTAAACATGACCGCACCGGATGGCCTAGGAAATGCAGAGGCCACCGGTTTTCTTGTTAATTTATGGATGGCCTGACAACACCAGAGCCCACAATGCAATGCTCCGCTTCAGCCAATGCTAAATATGATCCCATTGAGGAAAGGAGCCATCAAGTGACCAGGTATGTAACCTGAGCGTGTTACTGAAATAGAAATTCAAAGCTAAGAATGACATGTTTGTTAGGGGGTCTTACGTCTGCAGCCCGTGTCTTGCATGACCCGTGAACAGATACTATCTGAATGCTCTTGTGCTCACAGGAGGTTAATCGCTGATGTGCTGCCCTAGAAAGGCTCGCTGATGGATGGACAAAGAAGACGTACATTTACAAAAGAATGTGCGTATGCTTGTGTACACCAATGAGACATCATGTGAATAAGTGAATGGTGTCTAACCTAAATTTTAGCATCTGAATCTCCTTCAGAGACATTGATGAAGAACTTAAGGGAACTTAATTTTTTGTAAAGCACGTTGTAATTAAATTCTCATTATGCAGGAGTGAATGGCCCCACGCTTCTATACACACACAGCACTGGTTTACACTGTGCAAATGTGCCAGGGTGTTTACTCACTGCAGAGACACAGAGCTGAGGTTTTGAAAGTCAGCGCCGTTTCCTTTGGCCGATTGGGGTTGATTAAGAGGTTAACTGCGGAGAGGCATGGCGTCTTTAAGGGAGATTTATCTGTTCCTGCTCTGACCCCTCGGGGGTAGCTTCCCTCACCCCCAGTGTCCCCAGGATTTATTTAGTTATTTGTTTATCTGTTGGAAGGGGTCACCCTTTTCTCTGCACTACATCTCAGCCCTGTTTGTGCATCTCAAACCCATTTTTCATCTCGTTTCTTGTGGGATTGTGGCGCTGGTTCCATTTGCTGACTAAGCGAAGAGGACACGAGCGAAGGCCCCGCCGAGTCTCGTGACCTTTAACATTTGGCAGCGATACACTCCCAAAATTGGTTATTTTCATTTAACACGTATTTTGCTATCTGTTCAACTTTGGCCCCCATTTGGAGGAATTATGGTGTTTTCCTAATTGCTTCCTGACAGTTTTAATTCAGCTCCACTTTAATTTATGGTCTTTTATTTCCTATTTTTGCATTATTTCATTCAAGTGCTTGCGTATGTTACACAAAGGCAGTGAACCATAGCTTATAATCCTGACAGATGAAACTTTAGTTTATCATTTGACAAAGGAAAATGTATAACCTTCCCAGAGTTTTTTAAAAACATCATCAATACACATCACCATTTTATTATTGCAGCCCGGCATCTTCTGTTTATTTACTTTTGCTATTTAGATTCATCACAGTGTCAGAACATCGAAAACAATTTCCGAGAAGTGAAATATATTAATTTATTTAATTTCAGATGGTTTTTTACTGTAAGTCAATAGATTCAAAATGATTGCATTTGCAAACACAGCTTTTTAGGTAAATATCAGGAATTCACAACCATGTTAACATATTTTACTACAATGCTACCAGATTAGACCTCATTTTGTATTTAAATCTTGCTTATATACAATTTTACAGTTACATTTCTGAAATTGGTTGGCAGAGAACACTTCACAAACCACCCTCGACAACGTAAAATCCTCAAGTGATTGCTAGTACTCACTATCTCTCAAAATGTCACACACACGCTTACTCAGCCGCACATACTCTCACACCTCTTGTGTAAGGAGGTTTGTCACTGTTAAGAGGCAGCAGGCCTTTTGCTGGGGTGAAGGGGAGGCAGGGCGGGCTGGTGGGGGCTATACAGGGAATGCTATGTGGCTTGCATGACCTGACATGTCTCTGAAGCTGGAGGGGGTCTCGACCTTTGACCCAGGGCTCCAAAACTAGGAAGATGAAAAAAGGGGATAGGGTGGGAGGGTTTCGCCTCTAAACAAGGGCTTCTGTTTCGACCACTCCAGGAATGTCAGTTCCATAAAAAGATGCCTACAGAGAGAAAGAGAGACAGAGAAAAAAGGAAAGAAAGACGTGAGGAAGAGGTACAGAGAGATAAAGAGGGACAGATCTATCTATCTATCTATCTATCTATCTATCTATCTATCTATCTATCTATCTATCTATCTATCTATGCAAAGAACAAAAGTTATATCATAATTAATTTCCTTTTCCCACACCAGAGACATACTGTCTTCTTTGGTCAAACAACCCTGATTATAAACTATCAGGCGTTCAGACTGTGACCAATGCACTTAACCAAGCGGTGTACTCTGTAGGCCACACTTTCATTCTCCACCCTTCCTCCACCTTCATAATGCAACGTTTACTGCCATTTTTACTCCAAACTGTGGTCATGCGATCAGGCAATAAATTAACCTCTGGACCCTGGCTGAAGGCTGAGCCCTTGTGACTCGCCGGTCGAGGCGAGCTGCAGCCGAACAGTGTTGACGCTGCACTGCAGGGGTTGAGTCAGGAGATAACCTTGTTTTTCACAATGTCTTCCTGGTCGCGGATTGAAGTCTGGATGAATGCCCAACACGACCCAGAGAGAGAGAGCCTGTAATCTGTTCCCCTGCAGAGAGAAGCTTGACATGGCAACTGCTGTGTATCTCAGAGAACTTGTGTCTTCATACAGATGTCATCTTTGTGTGCGCTCAGGCTGTGATAAGGAGGCCAGTAAAAATTAGGCAACAAGAGAGCTCAGTGCAGAGAGACTGGAGATAGTGGAGGCAGTTTTGAGTCATCTTTAAGTGGCTCCTGAGTGGGTTGAATCTCAAGATCTGTCTGGAGTCGGCTACATCGAATGTATTTGATCACAAAATTGTGATCAAATGTAGTGCCCGAACAATTACTTGATTATTTAATTGACAACAATTTCAATAACCAAATACTAATTAAGTTAAATATCAAGCAAAAACATGTTCACTGTGAGGGTTTTGCTACTAAATTAAAGATGTTTTTAATAGATATTAAAATATTCTACATGAAAAACTATTTGCATCTGATATGGTTTTCTCACAATAAAGTTCAATTACGTTGTTAACAAATCTTAGAATCACATCTGCTCTTTCTCTGTCATTAAAAATGCTTCTATGAATAAAATATGAAGCATTTTTTGTTTCAGAAGTTTAACTGATGCACTCAAGATGTCTCCTACTTCACTGCAGTGAAGTCCATCCTCAGTGTATGTGCACTGGAGGTTTACAATTTCCACAACACATTTGTGTAAGTTGCATATTGGACCTTGATTAGCTTCAAAACTAGCTATAATGTCCCGCTCCTAAATACACCTCGTAAACTCAGGTCGAAGGCGTTAACAGATAAACTTTCCACCTTCAGCAGATAAGTGTCAAACTCTGCACATACATCATTCTACACAATGAAGGTCAAACATCCAAATGAAGTGACATTCAAAGAGGCTTTTATTATCTTTGTGTTTTAGACTGTTGGTTGGACAAAACAAGTATCCTTATCACCTTGGGCTTTTGGACATTGTGATACACATTTTCTTACATTTTATATACCTGTCAATTAATCTGAAAGATAATAATTAACTATCATAATAATGAAAATAATTTAACGTTGCAGCCCTCCTCTTCTACCTTTGACTGTAAAAGTGACTTTTTGTAGTTAAGTGCAGGTGAGATTGACAACTGGTCAACAAGCATCTTGATGGTGATTTTGATGAAAGGTCAGAGGAGCTAACTTGTTCCTACAGGTTCTATTTGTGGATCATGAATCCCTATTGACTGTGCCAGCAACTAATCAGAGGCTCATATAGGGTTTTCAGACTTGCCTCGGACCGATCGTAACCTCTGATTGGATCAGCACTAATCCTACAGTATGACGTCCCTCTGATGGAATTTCCACAGGCCTACCATCCGACGGTAATTACATGACCCAAGAGATCTTCAATACCCTGAATAAGCAATGCGTGTGACGTGAGGATCTGTGCCGATACTCAACTTTACTGTCTGGTTGCTGTACAGCACTAGTATACAATTCTCAAAATCATGTCCTGAAGCTGCTGAAGTTGAACTGACCCTACAGTGCCATGGGGCGTCACTTCACTTAACTTCTCTGCATTTCAACGTTAGGCCGCTAGCACACAGGTCTACACAGAGCCTGTCCTCTAACTGCTTAACGTGTGTAGGGGTGGAAAAAGGCCAAATTCCCCTCCCTGCAGTTAAAATCTCAGACGGTGGTCTTTAACGCATACTCCCACTCCCGCTCCCTCCCTCTCGCACTCCCAATAAAAACCTCTGACCAACAGTTGACCTTTTGCATAGCCCCCTTCTCACTGCTCCCCCTTCCTTCTCCCTTCTTTCCTTCGCTCTCCTTCTCTCCGTCCATTCCTTCTTCCCCTCCGCCACAGCGGCCCTCGGCGGGCCAATGGGAACAAGCAGCTGCAGGGAGAGAGGGTTGGGGTTTTGGGTTGGGCAGAGGGGGGTGTCAGGGTCATGGGGGGTCACAGTACTGGTAAAGTCATCGCAGGGGCTCCGCTACGGGGGCATCGCTTCCCCCTTCAAAGGCTGCGCGGTGACGTCCATACACCCCTTGCACCCCTTCTCCTCTTCCACCCCCAACCTCTCACTCCCTTGCGGCCCCCTTTGGCCCTGCTGTTCCTTGGCTCTCAGGGGTCAAGACAGCCGAGGGTTAATAAAGTGATACCAGGTGTTGGCCAGAGAGAAGCGTTTTTTCCCCCCTTCTTCTTTCTCAACTCCCACCAGCAGCAAACTGTGGGCCCCACATTTCACACCACTGAATCCTGCTGGGACGTCGAGCCTGAGAGCGAGCCCATTGGAAGGGGTGGCCGTGCATGTCAAAGTAAAAACAAGCCTCAGGTAGCGTGCAGAACATGCCCTCTCTGTGTTTGTGTGCATGTGTAAGTGTCACCCGTTTCCTGAATGTGTGTGTGTTTGCACATGTACGTGTTGCAAAGAGCTGCCACCACAAGCAGAGGGGGGAGAGATACTAGCAAGCTGAATGGCATCGGAGCTCTGAGGGGCCTCCAGGACAATACAGGGTTAACCGACCCAACAAAGTGGCCGATTATGTCTCAGTTGAGGAACCTTGGAAGCAAAAAGATCCCAAATCCTACCACTGTCATTCCCCTTGATCAGTGGACACACAAACATAGGGATGGGGAGGGGGAGGGGGTACGGTTGGCTTTAGGGCTGTGCAAAGACTAGAGGTGGAATGGTGGTTTCTTCGCTTGACCACTAGAAAAGACGAGGCTTGAATAGCTGCAAAGATCAAACCCAGTGAAAGGGACTCATTGTGGCAAGAGCAAATGGCTTCTGACAACGAGCACAGAACAAACAGAAGGAAGCCGTCAGCGTACATGTGCTAGCACCAACGAGATGCTGAAATTAACAAGAAAGTGCTCTGGTTTGTTTGTGCAAGTGTGAAAGAGTGTGCATGAGAGTTTGGCCATGTGTGCACAAACATGAACCAGGACATTTGCTCTGCCTTTTATCCAACCTGTTAAATGAAGGGGGTCCTAATTAACGCAAATTAACATCAACGACAAGTTAGGGCCATTAGTCCAGCTAATCCCCCGTTTACATTTTCCCCTCTCGCTGGAACCCTGCTGGCCAATTCTTACCCAGTCACAGAAAGGACGCATTGTTACCGGCCTCGGCATCAAAGATACGAACCCCCTCAAAATGAGTCGCCTCCATTAGAGCCTGAGAGTTGGTCCTGATCCGAACACTCTGCTCAAACAGCCCGGGGAGTGGAAGAAGGGAGGAGCAGGGAGGTCAAGCCCCACGTTTACACTGCTCCCTCCTATCCATCAATGACTCGTTTGCACTCTTTCATGATCCCTGGCAATGTCAGAAAAAAAACTACAGCAAAGCATGAAAAGGGCAGTAAAGGATCTGATTCTGTAAAAAGACTTGAGTGTACAGGCATTTTTAAAGTGTCAACTTCCCATATAGAAGAAGTAAAGGAAGTGGGGCATGAGTGTGTAAGTGGATAACATGTTCATGCTTTTGAACATGAGTGCAGGTGCTGGATTGAGCAGGCGTGTGCAACAGTGCAGTAGTAACTGTGAAACAAAAGCCCTGCTAGTTTTAGAAGTGTAAAAGTGTTGGAGATTGTGATTGTGGTAGTCCTAAATATATGTCCGCACACATACTGATGCATAACACGCACATACAAAGGATTGGGCAGTGTGTAATATATTTATTTTTGATTTCTTTGTTTGTGTTAATAGCTTGTGCTACAGGAGGCAGAAACTTCTGACACATCTGTTGTGTCAAAACACTTTAAATATCTGCTGTGTGAATAATTTTCAACCCCTTAACATACAGTGTTCCCTTTTTGTTTTTCCTTAAAGGAGCATACCACCACATATACACAGAAAGGTCAGTTTTCTCACCATTTTAAGTACTACAATGCTGGTAAAAATAGTGCATTATGTCTTGGCTCTGAAGGAGCTTTCTAAAGTCTGATTGCCTTATTCCAGATAACCCTGATGATTTCATCCCTGATGATTTCATCTGGGTTATCTGGAATTAGTCCTGAGACTTCAAATAGCAGCATCTTTTAAGCTTGGTTTACAAAAGGGACTAACAGTCAGAATATCTGGACCACTCTTGCTTCGATTTTGATTTAATCACTGAATTACCATTTTCCTAACCTCACTGAGCCAGACAGTATGTTACACAGAACGCCCTGGGAATTCGGCACTGGAAACTATATAAAAGGCACTTTCAAACAATACTTGGCAGGGGATTGGATGAATCACCGTCTATCAACCCGACGGTCTGTCAGATCAAGGAACCACTACTGAAGCCAGTACCTTGAGTCTAATCCACTGGTTCAGACACAAGCACATACAGTTTAAAGCCTGGCGAGATGTATTCTCGCATCATGTGATCTCGCGAGTCTAGCTGCCTTGAAAATGGTAACCTTATTTTTCAGTAAAGCCCAATTAATGCTTGTGACATCTGTGCGGCTGATGGGGTCCACTCCATGTTCCACAGCACCCAAAATTGTCTCCACACCGACTGAAGTTACTACAAGCAACAGTAGTGCGCAAGAAAAGCAAAAAGTCTCAGGCACCAAAGTACTGGGCTCCCATCCCTGGTCCTGTTGTTGTTAAGCGGTCGAATACACCATTTTGTATTTTTGACTTTTTCATCATTGTTCAGCCAAATACAACAAACAAAGGAGCTCTTTTTCTTGCTGTCAGAAGGGCACCATCTTCTTTTTCAGCGCACATGTCGAACACATCTGTGTACACAACTGTAATATATATAGAAGCGCATGAAAATCTGCAGCTGTCTGTGCCCATATTGAATCATAAACAAACCTTCAGTAAAGTTAAGGTTGATAAATTAATCTCCCTCCATACTGTTTTTATGACTGCACCATTCAGTCAAAAGGAAATATTCTAGATGTCTTGTGCATCATTTTATACACATTTCCCTCAGATTCAGCTGGACAGCTTTGGTATCCTTGAGAATGGTGAGATACGTAGAATGTAATACTATATATATTCTGTGGGTTTAAACAATATTTGGCTGCACAGCATGAGTTTGTAACGGCCAGTGCCCACAGGCTGGGTTGTTAAGGGGCCAGATTAATTTGCATACACTACTTGCATACAATATTTGTTCTGTGTGATTTAAGTGACTCTTTGACCCTGGTTTCTCTCCTGAAAACAGCAAACGGGACAGAGAGAGAGTGGACTACTTGTTCTGAATGCTGCTGTCACTGCACTCAAAGTATGGTACTTCCTCTGCCCACAACAAAAACCACACAAACCGCGGAGTGCCAAAGGCATAAATCCACAATTCACATATTGTGAAGCAGAATATAAGGCAAAGCAAGTGTCATGAGCAAGTTGGTCAGTTTTCTTTGTCACATTAAAACAGCTGACAAAGAGCTTTTATTGTGATTTCTGTAATGTATAGCATTTGTCAGACGTTTTTTGCAACATGCTTTGTAGTTCACTGATCTGCTGCAAAGAGCTACTGGGTCAAAAATCAAGAGTAGAAGTGTTGTGCATTGAAGCGAAAAAGATCATGAGATTATGAATGTTGCATCTTTTATAAATGAATCTGAAATCTGTAAGATTTGGCGTAATTATTCACAAGACATGACCCAAGAACAACGCTTTCATTACATATGTGTCTTTTGTATTTAAGTGTCTCAACACTGAAACACTTAGTGAAGTTCCCTACAGAGTTGATACTTCCTTCCCTTTACTCCCTCTCCCTAGTTTTCATGTAACATTATCATCCCTAAAGAAACTTTTACATCACGCCTACATAAATCACTCTCTGTTTTTCAGTTTCATAAAAGCGCTCTCGTTATCTCCCTTAACTTTTCCTACGTGCTGTACCACTGCAGCTTTTTTCCTCCACATTTGCTTCTTTACGCTTTGGAAAGTAAATACAATAAATTCCACCACATAGCCAGAGCTGGGGTGTTGTGTTATTTTTCGGCACCGCGGGTAAGCACAATAGAAACACAGCTGTGGTGATCAGTCGGGGCTCCCCAGGAGCAACCGGAGGCCTGGAGCACATGTTCGTTAATGATCAGTTACAAAGGCCACAATGGGAGCTGCTAGTCGCTGAGGTCTGTACTCCTTTGCATCTCAAACCATTTGAATGATTGCACCTTCTGCTAAATGTTTAAACCCAGGATGTGTCTCCCTGGATTGATTGCGGTTGAGTCGACAGTTTAAAGTCTTAATGAGTGAGGTGTTAAAGGTTTTTGTTGGATATAAAGAGACTTGAGACTTCTTCAGTCAGTGAACTTCTTTGTTACTGTCCGTTGAGAATTTTGGATCAATTATAATGTAAAAATGGTTTTAACCTGTGTTTAATACAAGTTTCATCCAACCTCTTTGAAACTGTTCAGCCATTTGAGTCAAGGAACATAAAGCATACATGATTAAGATCTGTCTATCTTCTCTTCTGCTCAGTTAAGGAGGGCTAAGCTTTGATCCCTCGGCTCTGTTTAAACTCACTTTGTCCCTGAGGTATTTGGCTACAATAGGCAGAATACAGTATTATCTGAGCAAACCAAGGTCCTTGATCCTAACAAGCGTTACCCATTATTTAAAAAACTACATTGCAAATAAGATGACTGTTAGCATAAAAGTAAACTCAGACTGTTATTTTGGTAAGAACATTTTTGCTTTTTACAAATCGTGACTCCTGACTGACAAACGACCCAAAATGGATCTAAAGCATTTTTGGAATAGATGTCTTTCAGCTGCGGACGATGTGACATTGAGGTCAGAGAGTTAAGGTGTTGCCTTATGATGGGTGAGTCCTCCAAATGACTCCCACCAAGCAATAAACATCAAGAGAAAGTTCCAAATGCTCTGAACACTAAAGCTGCGACAAGATGATTTAAAAAAAGGAAAGCCGGAACAAGCTTACACATAAACACATATTTGAGCGCATGCAGGCCGAGCATACATGTATATATGTACTCATGCACACACACATACGCAGGCACCTATCCCTCTAGGGCGATCCACGACCCTCCCCCACTCTTGAAACCCGATCTGTCGGCATGCAGCGCGGAATTCTCCAATCGCCCTGACTTTTGACCTCTGCCCTTTTTGGCAGTGCATACAAGAGAAGATGAAGTGCCCAAGCCTCTCTCTTCCCCAACACAAAAAATCCCCTGTTCTAGCAGCCCTCCCACACATGAACGGGCACGCACACACACAAACATAGTAGACACACACACACACACTGATTCCCATTTGGGACGCCTTGAGACCAAACACTCTCTGGTACCCGTAAGGCACATGATCAAAATGATTCTTGATATGTAGGTAGCAGATATGTGTGTATGTGAGTGTGTGTGATTAGTCTATGAGAGGAACTTTGACTTTTAAAATCCCTTCAGTTCATCATTCACATAGTGAAGACACAACAGAGCTGTTAAAGCTTTGAGGGTTTTAGCGAGGGGACAACATAACAGCCAGTACTTGTTATCATTACCATCATCATCATCATCATCATCGTCACAATCATCTTCATTGTCCTCATCAACAGATTGGAAGAGACTGAAGAACGAGTCAAAGACACAGACTGTCACAACCATGTGTTACTGTCATTTGGCCTCTGACTCTGTGTTTATATGGTGTCTGTGTGTGTTTTGCGTGTCTGTAAATAACATTTCTTTTGTGTTTGGAGTCTCACCTGCCTCAAAATCTTCATCCAAACTACATTCCCAAATGGCTAAGACGTCACAATGAGAAAGCTTATTCTGATGATCTGGTGTAAGTGATGTATCTTCCTCATTAATGGCACTGAAGGTTGTTTAATCTTGACAGTATGAATGTTGCACACAAACTAGTGTTGTCCCAGATTTCATTGATCCAGGGCTCTGAACTTTGTATCACTACCTCCAGATTTTAGATAAGATTTTTTCTCTTTTATCATTTGGTCATGTATTTAATTTTGGTTTTATTTGCCCAGTCTTTGAGATCCCTGAGATTTCTGGTTACTCCCAAATTCAATGGAAGTGCAGTTTTAAAAACTTAAAATCTTTAAATTTTTCAGTTCCAATGAAAACTGTTCAAATTAAGATCTGTGGGTTATTGTGACACTTGTCACTTCAAACAGGCCAGGGTATGCTTGAAACAAACTAGTTCATTCAAATTTTCATCTGTCCATGTCTGAAGGCACAAGTGCTTATACCTGTTCTGAATGGCCACAAATAGCATGCCATCCTAAAGAAAGCCAAGACGCAATGAATCTTGGAAATGGGGATCACAACAAATATTTGCAGACAGTTTTTACTCAAAGGCATTTGTGGGGTTTCACTCCGTTAGACACAGAAAAGGGTGTTAAATATTTGTGTGAAGAATTAAAAATGAAAGCTTGAAGAAGTCCCAATCCCAAAGACATTTCTCAACTCCACACACCTGGCTAATAACTGTATAAAGAGGGTGTGCTTGTCAAAATGTTGGTTTCAGAAAGTTACAAAACAAATGTCTGGTGCAGCCCCCCAATTCCAACATTGGAGAGGTGTTAGGAGAGTAGTGTTTCAGCCAACGTTTGACGCTCAGACTAATTACTAATTACTAATTTTAAGTGTACTGATGCTTTTATTTAAACCTGTACAAATAAAACCAGAATTATCTGCATATATATCACTAGAGGTAACCAAAAGAAATATGGTGGGGAATTTGGCTGAACTGACTGAAATGGCTGTAGTTAAGATATTCAGGAATAACTGCAGGATTTAAAACCAATGAAAATTACAAAGCAACAACAATCATAACACCAAAAAACAGCTTAAGCTGGCAGTTTTTAGGTGGCTGTTATAAGAGCATATACTATCAACTTGATCTCAGAATTCGTTACAAAAAATAGATGCCCCCTGTTACAAGGTTTAAATCATCTTTAATCTGGTTTTTAGAAATACCTGAACATGTTTTGTCTTTTGATTGTAAAAACCTCTTAAAATTGAACCTAAAGCCATGAACGTAATTTCATAGTTCTAAAGATTTTACATAGATTTTGGTCACTTGCCTGTTTGTTTTCTAAAGCCCTACTTGTAAACAGATGACCTTTTAGCAAAAGTAGTTTTTTGTGATATTACTTTTGGGATCAAACTCCCTCAGATATTCTAAAGTTGTTTACATGCCTCTATGTGATCTACTGTACTGTATGTTGGGTGTGAGAGAGTTTCCCATACGTATGACCCTGTATCCCCAAATGCGTCTTTAAATTCCCCGGAGCACCACCTCTCTCCTCCACCATCTGACCGCTGCCATTTGTGCATTGTGTGTGTCCGGCATGACTGCTCTCGTCATTTTCTCCTTTGATTGGCCTTCACACAATGTAATCAGTGTTGCAGCTGTCTGAAAAGGCCTCTTGTGCAGTATCTGAGCAATGCCGATCACCCCGATGCGTCCACAACTTTGCTTTTAGTTCCATTCAGTCTCTGTGACAAACGGCAAACTGTCTGGTGAGCATGTGTCAAGCCACTTGATTTACTTCTTTGTTTGACTGCACTGGCCCTTTTCTGAATGTCGCCTCCGTCTTGTATGGCCTTACTGTATTGGTAAAAATTGCCATGGCCGTAAGCTTGAAATTCTAATGTACAGACAGACTGAAAGAATTACCCCACTGTATGTGTGAGTCATTTGATGTACTTCCAATACACAAAAGCTTACTTATTCCTTAATTTTCTGTTTTTTGAACATGGATGAAATGATTGACTGAAGAATCAATCAGAATCATCTTTGGTCTAACTGCACAAATTGAGTCGGCTCTCAATTTCTACAATTTCTACATTTTGAAGAAAGATCCAAGCGAGTATGTCTCAGGAAGTGCCATGTGGTTTGAGTCATATTGTTAGTGTGGTGATGTGCTTTTAACTAGGTATAACTCAGTGTGCTGGCCCCCTAAACTGTAGCCAATCCATTAAGACAAAGCTCTCTTGATCCCTTTCTCTAAATCCTCCACCATGGCTGATTAAATGTAGCCGATTTTCACGCCTGTGCAGTGGAGGCCTTGAGGCCTGAATGGCTCCTCACAGCGCGACCACGGTGTGCTGTCACTCCAACAGCCTTAGGAAGAAAGAAAAGGTAACCAGCAGACTGCTTAGAGTTGAACAGTGGGAAGGTGGGTATTTTAAGATCCTTGTTAGACCTTGATACTTCTCTCCAGATATACTTGTGAAACAGATTATGTGTCACCTGTTTTTTTTCACAGAAACAATCTATGACATCCAGAGAATGCTTTTTGGTCACACTAGAGGTGTGGCTCCAAGGATGGGAACGTCTGTCTTTTGGTCGGTCCACCACTTTATTGCAGACTGAAAAATCTCAACATTTTTTGAATGGTTGAATTTACTGGAATGCTACGCAGTTGGATAAGTGAAAGCTTTGACTTATGGCTTATTATTTGTTTTCTGTGCATTTCATTAAAGGAGCTATAAGCAAGAATTTCTGTTAAAGACATTCAAAAGTGAACTAAAATGTTCAACTGTTTTGATTTTAGTTATGAACCACACTATGTATTGGGGTAATTTACCATGAAATGTGGTGCAGTCATCCATGGTGCCCAGGGAATGAAAACTAAACTTTGGTGCTCCCCAGGTGTAGTGCTATTTGTTTACATACCATAGCAAACCTACGATGCACACGTATGCATGTAAGCAGTTTGGTTGTGGTTTAATTTGAAGATTATATAACCCTTGTTCCAACGGTGGCAAGTTTACATATCTTTCAGATGATTCAGACCCATTACTACTACACAGTCAGTCCAGATGCTCCAAAGAAATGCATCTTGTATCACTAATACACAAGAGATAAATATGATTACTAACCTATTACAGCACATGTCTGATCTCCTGCATTGCCTGTAAACGTACTGAAATGTACTTAAATCAAAGATGCACTTTGATGTCCTCACACTTACATTTTTACTCATGTGTTTGTGATTAGATGAGTAGAGACTTGACTAGATTTCTAAACAGATTGTATGAAAAGAATCAAAGGGTGTTGTTTTTTACACCATAACTCATAATTGGAGTATTCAAAGACTTGTTGCATAATCTTATAATATTGCTCTGATTGAAGCATCATTATAAAAGCTGATGTTTTTGACAATTTCCCTGACTTTTGTAATGGTTCCCAAATGCATTGACCTTTTTCACCTCCCCAATCTTTGTTTCATAAGCCGTTTCAAAGGAAAATAACCCAATTACAGCCAAATCCAGTAAATTCCTTCCCCCAGATCAGTCCAAACAAAGCATTACTTATGCATCACTTGACTCCCAATACGTGACCCTTCGGACAACAAACTGCCCTCCCCTCTCCCTCGCCCTCCTCCCTTCTCCAAAAGGGTGTTAAGACCTGTCCCTTCTCTCCCCAGGGAATGCTGGGAAAGGAAGGCCTCCACATCTGTCCAAAGCCTCAGGGAGAAAGACGGAGACGGAGAGAGAAACATTCCTTCATCCACAAGAAAGACAGACAGAAAGAAATAAAGAAAAGAAATAAAGAGAATAAGAAAAAAGAAAGACAGAACAGCGAGAGACAGGTGACCAACAGAAAGCAGAAGGGAAATAAAAGAAAAGAAAAAGGAAAAAGTGAGCATGTCACAGAGAAACTGAAAGGACACAGAGAGAGACGGACAGAAAATGAAAGAGTCATTTAAAGAGATTTTGTGAATGAGAGATGGATCTTGTCTCCTTATGAAGCCATCCATCACTCCTTCAATAGCCCAGTGGGCAGAGGGAGGGAAGCAGGCACCCCAGGCCCTCCTTCAAAAGGCCGGGAGGAGAGGAGGGAGGAGAGGAGGACGGCTACAATGTGCTGGTGGAGCTGTGATCTTTACCTCCCTCCCTCCTGTGAAGTCAGCAGGGAAAGTGATTAGGCCTGCCTTCTCTCCTCCTCCTCCTCCTTCCCTCCGTTTTTCCCTCTAATGCAGGTTGTAACTGGGCCTCTCAATGAGGCCTGCTGCTAATTTCTTCACCTCTCTAATGTATAACTGATGCAGACATTCTCCCGTCAAGACACGGCTAACGCACCTGCAAAACACAATTTAACAACATACTAATCACCCTGTGCCTTTCTTCTGCTTTTCCATCATGTTACAACCAAAATCAGATTTAAATATATTTAGTTTGTTGCTTACTATCAAAATGTAATAAACATGGACCCACTGAGTTTAATTTGACATCATAATTATCGATTACATCAACATTTGTTCTTGAATAACATACACTCAGTGGCCGCTGCAATAAGTATGCATGTGCAGTCTATTGCAATTCAATGGTGAACTTGTCAGAAATGTGTAAATTTCAGTAATGTTTAAACTGTATTACATTATATTGTAAGGTGCTTCACATTTTTTACCATTTACATACATGAGGGGGGAAGAATATAATGCAGTTCAGTACAAACCACTGTATATATGTGTGTATATATATATATCTTCAACTGGAGTGGGTATTAATCAAACTGGACAAATATTGCCTACTAAGCAGATGTCTTAGCCCAGTAAATCTAAGTCTCAACAATTCAAAATTTGGCCATGTGTTCATGTCAAAAGTACAAAAATGCAATCTTTAAAATCCCCAAAACGGTAAAAACTAATGAGCCAACAATCAAACATATTTTGTTTTGTTTTATTTTTTGTCTTTTATTTCCCTTTTATAACATTTTAACACTTCTATTTGCTTTTTCCGATAGTTGATGCAGAAATGAGATGTAAACACACTTTCACTCCGGGGTGTGACAAGTGTGAGATGTTGTTGACCCCTGTCTGTCCCCTCTCGTTCTGTTAAGGTCCCTTAACGTTAAGGTCACAACCTAGCAGTTTTATTGGCCCTCTAAAGTCATCAGTGCATTGGGATTGGATGAAAGCCCTCTAATGGAGTCAGTAATTGGTCCAGTTTATCAGTTTATTAGGTGCTCTGCCTGTGGGAACAGCTTTGACGTATAAAGTAAAGTATACATCATTAGCAAAGAACCGGCTCCTATGGTCAAAACAGAATTAGCAGGACTACATGTAGTTTGGAAGAAATGTTTAAAAATTTATATTTTCAGGTTTGTTTTCAGAAAAAGTGATGGAGTTATGGATTTGAGTTATTCATTTCATATTCATTTAAGACAGTGGCTCCTGTCATTTTAAAAATTACTCCAGTATTTGACATAAAAATGTTGCATCTCAATTTAAGGTTGTAAAGATCCAGGGACCAACAAGCCCAGTCAGAAATTATATTTCACAAAGGAGCCTCCCAGGAGTCAAAAAAGAAATAAGCACTTTTCTCAACTCTCAAAACACTTTTTATTTTATTTATCAATTAATTTCTTGCCTTGACATCCCCATGCACTCACTCATTATTACTAAACCTGGAAGAGAATCAGCTGCAAATGAAATCCCCAACTTAAGCTGTCATCAAGATATATTGTGTCCTATTTGTTGTCCGGTGCACAGAGGAGTGACAGGCCGTCAAAGGCTCCGTCCACGACCTCCAGTAAAGAGGAAAGCTTTGGTCTTTGGTCTTTTCTCTCCAGTTCCCCATTATCTGTGTGACCCGTCCCCTTAAAACACTTCGGACGAGTGAAAGGTCCTGACTCTGCACTGAGCTCTGGCATAGATGTCAACCTTTGCTATTCAACCTGCACGCTCAAACACCCCCACTGCAGGACGAGGAAGCACAAACACACACACACAGAGAAACCTGCAAACATGCATGTATGCAAACACAAAGAGACAGAAACACACATATGTATAAAATATATATATTTGAGGTTTGATTTCTTTTCAGGACACATCTTTACACACTCGAAGAATCCATTGAGGTTCCATAGGAACCTAGTTCTGGATGAGCTGTCAACAAAGAAGAGGAAAACAACTGTATAAAAGCACCCTCCCCCCACCCACTCACCATGCCTCTCCCCTCCTCACCCACGGACTCCTTTCTCCCACTGACCACTGTTCAGAATTGCCCCCTCACCCCTGTGACCCCCCCATTGGGCCCTTTCACTCCGCAACAATGGCTGCCGGGGGCCGTGTTATTTGAGGCACTAAAGAGCCAAACCACCCGCCCGCCCCCCAGGACAATGCCCACCCCCCGCTGAGAGCTTTCTTCCCCTCACCTCCCTAATGACAGGTTTCATCCTCTTTGCCCTGACCCCCGGGAGGGACTGCAGCTCCCGGCTCGGCCCACCGCCTTTCTGCCCACTGACCTGCTCCGCCAACAGGCCCGCCTCCCGCTCACTAATACACATATACACACTTTCACTCTCTCACATGGACTGTATACACATAGCGAGCAGAGGTGGAAAGTAACTAAATACTGTTCATAAGTACAATTCCTGTGCTGTTTCTGTCTGAGTCATAAGCATCTTATGTAGCAAAAAGGCTCAACATGAGTGTGGATTGGCCTTCTGTATACCTTCATCAGCGTAGTGGCAGTGATAATGAGAAATAAAACTATCGGTCTATTTAAATTTTTTTCAGACAGATTAAAAGGAGGTACATTCTGTGGTAGTTTTTAAAGGTCCAGTGTGTATTCAGTGGTATCTAATGGTGTAGCTGCAAATTCAGAACTCACCTCCTTCACCCTCCTCTTTCAAGCATGAGTGGCCACGAAATGTGTGAAAAACACATTTCAAATCACATTTCTGCATGAAGCATACACCAGAGACTATAGCAAAACTGTAGTTTCTCAAGTGACGAGTGTAATGTCTATGGAGCTATTACTGTAGCAAAACTATTTACAAATGTGAGTGGAGAGCTGTGTAACTGTATTTCAAGCCCTGTGTGTGTATTCAGATTTGTAAATGTGTAGACAAATCTGTAAATGCATATTTAGATTGAAAATGTGTGTGCAAATGTGTAAATGCAGACATACTGGCTGAGAAGTATTTGTTCCAAGAGCTGGAAATACAGACACGTTATCCGTTATAACTCAGGCACTCTAAATTGTCTTTTTACATCTGAAATCTGTGAATGTGTGTGGCAATTTGTATGTAGCTTAACATTCTGCTAAAGATTGACATAGGAACACACAGCAGCCTGTTCACCTCATTTAACCTCCCCTCACACACAGCTTATGGCTGATGACAGATGAAAACCACCTTCTCTCTTTTACCTGTTTTGGAAATGATTCAATGCCTTTCAAAAATCCAAAGGGTCATGAAACTTACTTAACACATTAACAGCCTCGCAAACTTTTAATTCAAGTAAGGAAAAAAACACAAATTCAGCTGGACATTCTTCCGTGACAGCGACGTTATTGTCTGGGACAGTGCGTTAAAGGAAACCTCTAAGTCATCACTTACAAGGTGTCACTCACAGGTTAAAATAGGTTACTGGTCATTCATTATCTAAACCTGAAACAGTACAACACCTTTCCTCGCAGGGGAAATCAATCTCTCTGCTCTTATGTAACATCTGTCTTTGTGATGATGATGTATCACTGTCAAAGAGACCAGCATGTATTGGCTAGTTTAGCAATTAAGCCTGTGGAAGCTAAATTACCTTGAGCCAGCGAAGAGGACCTTCTGCAGTTGATTAATGACTGATTGAGAATGAGAAAGTTGGTCATTTTCATTCAGTTACTTTCTAGATGGAGACGTGAGAGGGAAACTGTCTTCCTGTTCAACCCAGTCCTGGTGTATACTTCCTAATTCATCCCGGTCCCATGACTTTAAGTCATGATCCCATTTTAATCCTGAGTAATTATTTCCTTTGTTGAGTATTACAGAGCCCCTATCCTGAGAACATGGGTAGGTCTAAATATAATAGGCAATGTAGATGTCAAAGTGATTATTTGCATTAAATACATAATCACATATCACTGAAACAGCTGTTGTTAATAATATATTTCAGATGATAATATATGTGGATACAGTAACATATAACCATTCACTCAGTGGCAACATGTCAGGATTGTTGTGGCACTGGGCAGTACAAGTGTGAACCCTCAGGCCAAACCCCTTGAGATTGGGTTTGTGACTTTGTTAAAGGAAAGGAGAAATGTATGAGTTTGCATTGTATTCTGTCACTGGAGAAATTAGTCTCTCTGCCTCCTCTATAGTGAATTATCTCTGGAGTTTGAATTTCTGTGCAAATGGTCAGATAGCCTTTACTTTTTGATTCCAAGACTGGAAAAACACCTGAAATTAACATTTATCTGATTCAATATATCTCAACATTTGGTTTGTAATTGTCATTAAGTGGCACAGTGTCCAATTCATCTGCTTATCTTATAAGAATATATAATTCTTGAATTCTTGATGTAATAACTACTCATGGAGCTGATTGGTTGGTTGGTTAACTACTTGCTAGCCAGCCAGGACTTGCTAGTGCTAATCAGTCACAATAACTTCAAGCTTCTTTCTGTTTTTCACTGTACTGTGTCATTTACTGCCATTGGCATTTTTTCCTCAGAATTATACATAATTAAATTTTTTAAAAGAGAGAAGGGAAAAAGCTCTTCACTTGGTTTCTAATGGAACAATACATTTCAAAAAATTATTTAAGCATTTGTATATTTTACACTCAAAACTGTCTGCAGAGCATGCCTTTTAAGAGCAGCAGTTTGGGTTAAATAAATGACAGAAATTCATGGGTTAAAGTTCATCAAAGTTGAACTTGAAATCTGCAAGGACTTACTTTGCCCCTGTGAGTGAATCTTGTGGTAATTCCATTAGAAATAAATTGATTTCATCAGCAAAACTTTGCCATTTTAAATTCTGGTTTGACCAGAATTATAAAAAAACAAAACAAAGAAGCTCCAGCAATTGAAACTACCGCACATATTAAATCACAGTATTGTGGCAATATTCCAGTTTTTTATTTAGTTGTAATGAGTAGAATGTAACACAGGCCTTAGACCAAGAAACAATGTTCAGCCAGTTCTTAAACAATGTATATTATTTGCTCTAAAGCTTAAATTAACCTGACCCTTTAAGTCTTTGGAGGAAGAGAAACTGTTTTACAGGGGGAGAAGTGGAGAGTGAGTGGCAGTGGGAGTGTCGCTGCTGCCGGGCGCTGAGGTGGAGAGAGGGCGAGAAAAGCAGCCACTGTGCAGCAGTGACATGAAGGCGACAGGGTGTGACAGGATGAGCCATCAGACTGCAGGGCGCACAAGTAGGAATCTTTCACTTGTTCACACAAAGACACACACAAGGACACACATACTTACATACATACATACATACATACATACATACATACATACATACATACATACTTACATACATACATGCATGCATATATACCAATTATATATCAATTAATTCTTGATGGATCAGTAATAAGCCAATGATAAGGACAACTTTTTGGTTACCATGTTGTGAAGTCCTCTGACGCTTTCCACAAGGTAAGTGGTCTGAGTGTTGGACAGGTCTTTCTGAATTAAAGTGCTACATAAATAGACAAAGCAATTATGCTGGACGAGGATGTATACACCATCTTAAAGGGTTTTTTTCACAACCCGGCAACCCAAGAGTTGTCTGTAATAATGCTTTATCACTGATCTTTAAATAATTAATCACAACATCAATCCAACGGTTTCAACTGTTGGATTATTAAACCTTTATTAATAATTACTTTATTAATAATTACTTATTACAAGGTGGCACCAAACAATTGTTATACATATAGTACAAAGGGAAGGCCCAAGCAGTCAAACACAACTGCACACACCTGTATAAATCTGGATTTCTTTAATTTACTAGCACTTCCTACCTCCAGCACCTTGGCTCCATTAGATATACCTGCTGCACATAAATGCATTTCCGCTTGAACATATGGTCAGTTTGACAATCTGTTGTCTGTGTTTGAAACCACCTGCCGACAAGATACGCCGTCACTGAAAGCATTTCAAACTGCGAGCACTTGAAGTGGCCTTGGCTTGGACACAGGAAACTTTCCTCAGGGTGTCAGCAAGTTCACTGAACCATTCTCTATTGCATTTGACAATTTTGTCACTGAGCCTGAGGTTAGGCTGTTTATCAACGCTGGCATTTGCGTGTAGAGACAAATGCTCTTTTACTAGGAACAACTCAATTCAATATCTTTTAATTTATTAATGCATAAACACATACAAATCTATAGTTGAATGTTACATCAGAGCTCAGTTAATTAACTTGTGTTTCAAGTAAGCTTAACGTGTATTTGATCGAACAGCAGTCGGTTTTTAACCAATAAATAGGTCTTTTAGGTACTGGTACTTGTTGGTCATGGAGTTGTATATACTGTAGCTGCATGGCACCAATGCCACATACTATACCCACGTCTTCACCCAACTCTGCTACAACTACACACACGCCTCACTGCTTGTCCAGAGCTCCTCCCTGGGGGGTCACAGTGGCAAGGAGGGAGGGATTTCACGCTTGACCTTCCCCTCACAGCTTTGTGAGCCCCTTCACTCCCGCCTTGATTCTCTTGACCTACTTGGTCATCCCGGAGCAAGCCACTTATAATACCTACATCTCACCCAGCCGCACGCTCTCTCTCTCTCTCTCTCTCTCTCTCTCTCTCTCTCTCTCTCTCTCTCTCTCTCTCTCTCTCTCTCTCTCTCTCTCTCTCTCTCATACACACACATATACATCTGTCTCGCACATCTGTCGGTTGGTTTCTCCCTCTGCAGGGCTCTTTAGTGGTGGTCCCTGACTGTGACTGATGAAAAAGTTTAGAGATAAAGGTTTAATCCCTTAGTGCCAAATATTGTTTTTGACCGCTCACTGAATTCTGGGAAATGCATTGCCTTGGCTCTCCAATCCTTTTGTTTGTTTTTTAATCCAAATCTCTTGGGCTCTCTCATGTGTTTTCACATGCATGGAAGGCTGAAGCGTTCATATCGACTTATATGGAGATGACTTCCTTTGTAAACACACACAGTCCCGGGAAAAAGGACATGCTTTTTGTTGCGTTTGTCTGTGGTGGTAAAAGGGAGGGTGATAATCTACTAAAAATGAAAATTAAAAAGTTAAAATTGTTAACAGAAAATGTCCAGTAAATCAGCATAAAGTGTCACGGTTTATTCATCATGTGCTTTGCCTCTAATGACACGCCACTAAGACTCCACTGTTCACAGTTTCTCTTTGTGGCAAGCTCTGGGGATTCCCCAACACGTCCTCATCCTTTCTCACCCTCCCTCACCCCCAGAGGAGGTCAATGGAGCATCAGCAGCACTCAGCAGCATCCAGAGCCCCTGTTTCTCCCCTCGCCGAGCACTACTTAAGGCCTCCTGTCTCATACTGCAGCCTCGCCGGTAGTTGGGAACTATTTTCTACTCAGATGAGCGCAAACAAAGACATGCATGTGCAGGAGTGAGGGAGGCTGGAGGGAGGAGGAAGAGGAGGAGGCCGTTGGTGTGTTTGGTAAACAACGAGAAAGCCACAGGGAGTGGCTACTCAGGAGGAGAGGAAGAGAGGAAGTGGAAGAGAGGGAACGTGAGAAGGGGAACAGAAGGGAATCGTACACTGAGGTATGACTGACTCGGAAGCCGGTAAAGAGTTGAGTAAAGGAAATTGCAGGGGTTCCCATGTCACAATCCGCAGATGGGCTCATCACAAAGGAAGGGGACGGCACACCTGGCACTAAACAAACACACATGTATACACAGACACACAGCTGACACTGTACATAGTGCACACATGTATCCTCCTGCACATACCATATAAACCATCAGATAGTAGAAAGTGCAATCTAAAACAAGAACCAGAACTCGTTCATTCATACATTCAGCATTCATAAAGGCATTGTTCCTGCCACTACAAACACACTCAAGAGAAAGTGTGAACGTGCCTTAATGACACTCGGTAAGCTCTTCAGTGTTACCCTGAGCCTTGCCCTATTCTGAGGATATGAGGGTCGAACCCAAAGATGACAAAGTCTTCAAATCCAAGCCCACACACTCCCAGTTGACCCAGTTCTTCCCCCTGACCCTGTTGTTTTATTTGAGCCCTAATAACTCTCCTAATTAAAGCCCCTTCCTATTATTTTTTCCCTCCACTCCCCTGTAAAAGGCCTGGGTTTCAAAGTGCTAATAAAATAAACTGGAGGGGGCCCATTTCTTTATTTGTATGTGTGTGAAGAGTGTGTGGGAGAAGGAGGCAGGGAAAGGAGGGGGGAGTTGGAAGGATAGAGGTTTTAGGTTCAGAGGGGGGTAAAAGAAACAGAGGTCAGTGGAAACAAAGGAGCGTGAGACCCCTGGGTCAAGCTGCCTGGTGTCCACAGTCACCGGGCTGGCGTTGTTGCAGGGCGAATGGCCCCGCTTGTATAATCGCCGGGGTATGTTTTGTCCACGAGTGTAGGATAGAATATATCACTGCGGTGCTGACAGATGAACAATAGTTCACGTTTTGTGGAAGTCCGAGTGGAGCCTTCGCAGCTCCTTTGAGTTAGCTGGTACAACTGGAAGAGCCAAGATTAACCCTGTGTTTACTGGCCTCGCGTATGGCTGACCCTTCTGACCCGAACTGCAGCTTCAACAATATCGCTTATGGGTTAATATAGGACTCAAAGACGCCCTATAGAGGTGGCATCAGTGAATCATCCTCTTAAAAAGAGAATGGGATACAATCAATACAAAAGTGTTGCATGTTTTTGGGAGATTACCAACAACTGACTGTTTTCAGTTGGATAGAGTCTATAACCGTGCTAGTAGCTCTATGAGGCTAGGCATCAGTATGCTAACGTCCTCACAATAGCAATGCAAACATGTTAATGTTGAAGGTCCAGTGTGTAACATTTAGGAGGCTCTACTGGCAGAAATTAAACATAATATGCATAGGTGTGTTTTCATTAGTGTATATTCACCCAAATAAAGGAAATATAGTGTTTTTGTTACCTTAGAATGAACCACTTTAATCTCGGTTTCTCCTATACACTCCCCAGCCCATTCTCATTCCCTGGTCGTCAAATACTGATGCAATCAGTTTTCAGTTATTTGCGCTTACAACTTCACCACTAGATGCCACTAAATCCTGCACATTGGTCATTCAAGCAGGTATAATGTTGATCATGTTTACAGGACGTTAAAATTGGTAATTTGCAGTAAAGACAAAATACAGCTGAGGCTGTTGAAAATGTCATTAGTTTTGCACATATTTTGTCATAAACCAAAGTATTGGACAAATTAGATTTTTTAACCTGATGGAGGCGCTAGATGAAATGGTAATTGGTAAGATATTACAATTCATCCTGAGGGGGAAATTAATGTCTGAACCAAATTTTATGGCAATCCAGCAGCTGTTGAGATATTTCAGCCTGGACCAAAGTGGTGGACTAACAGACAATGCCACCCTGACATGCCACTAGCATCTCTAAAAAATAATAACACCAACATTTATGTATGTCATCTAAAACTTCAGCACAGCAGGTGCAAAGTGACACCATTGCCCGCAGGAGAAAACCTGGTGCTAATCAATTCTTTTTTATGATATTTGAAGCTCAGCCATAAATGTGCTCAATCTCTGTTAACTCTCCCTTTGGTTTTATGATGATAAACATGTCGCAGAGGAGGTTTATGAGTGTGGCTGGGTCTTTCTGCAGCGACTATAAAAGCAGCTATGTGAATATCATATGCTTCATGTGCCTGCTGCATGTTCCTATATGCTGGCTGTCATTCAAATCCCACAAAATATTCTTAAGACTGGTGTTTGAATAACTTACAACCTCTTCACTGAAAACATCAGCACTGAGTAATACCCAAGGGGAGAAGCAATAACATAATATGATGATATGATAATAGCTTCAGGCTGTGCATGAGATATAAACATGATCATATAGGGTTTTGAGTACTCCGGGGGGTTAAGTGAATGTAATCTTCCTTGAGACACAGTTCTAAAGAAGGAGAGAAAAGGGAGGCAGAGAAAGTCATATGTCAGGGTTCAGCCATGAGCAACTGGGAGCCCTGGAGAGGCTGATGGAAGATTTGGTGGAATCCTGATATCAAGAGAGGTAACATGGCGCGTGTTCAGCTAAGCTACACATAAGAGGGGCTGTTTAAAGTGTTGAATGAAAGTCGATAAGAGGTCAGAAGAAGTTTATGGGGAGAAAGGGGCTTAAGGCAAAGGGCAACTAGCCAAACTGGGTCATAGCTTGCAAAGAAAATTATGTGATTGACAGCGAGTGGGGATGGAGGGGGTGCAATCGGAATGAGGGACAGGTTCAAAGCTAGCGAGCAGGAGTGGGAAGATCACAGAGGTTGAGAGAAAAGGTTGAGAGGGAGTTGAGAGAAGGTACAGAGGAAGCCCAGAAAGAAGGCCTTAAAAGAGTCTTATCTGTGACCCATCTGTCTTGACATGCACACTCCTCTGGTTAGTGCCCTGGAGGGGAGGGAAGGGGAGCTGCATGCGTGTCAGTAACTGAGTGTGCAGGGCTTAGGGCTAAGGCCTTGGCCTGTGCACTCTGGCCCAAAAACCAGCCTAACCAGCCCCATGCTTTAACACCCCCAGGAAAAACTCCCATGACTTACTGCTGTGATCATGTGATTGACTGAGGGGAACGAAAAAAAACACATGAACAAAAAGGCTGTCCCACATCAGTGGAGATACAGATGTTACTTTCTTTGACAGTTTACTTTTTCATCTTGGCTGTCAGCTGATTTGTCACAAACTTTTTCAGTGGCGTCTCTTTTCTTTTTGGTCATTTGGGAAAGACACAGGATCACCAGATCACCAACAGGGCTGTCTGATGACCACATGAGTACTCAGGGACTTTTTTGACTTAGTGAACAACAAAACATGGATGTTTGAGATGTCATAAACTGTGATTTTTTTATTGACCGAAAAAAACAAACATACAATAAATCATCTACATCGGCAACCTTTATTCTTGCCAGTGGAGTGAACCACTAAAAGGTGACATTCCAACACAAGCCTGATTGTTTTTATGTTTTTCTCCATAACCTAACCTCTTGTTTTACCTCGTTAGATGAAAGGAAGGTGAGGTTAGGAATTACAACCATCCACCAAGTTGCTGATACATTTTGGAAACTCCTCAAAGTAATTTTCAGATAGCCTTTTTGAGCAGTTGTCGGAAGTCATTACATCACAGGACTGCAGGACAGTTATCAGTTTAGGTGAAAATAAATACACAATTAATTTCTGGCTGTATTCATATGCATTTGAAATTGAAAGTGTGTTGATCATAGAGTTGTGTTATCTGTCATGCTTTAAATACAGTCATTACTGCAAGTTATATCTATTATATCTATATCTAATTTGATCATAACACATATTTTTGGCTTTGGTCATGGTTTTCAGCAATCTCAGATAACAAGGTAAAGAGGTTTACCTGCGATTCTGTGTTCTGACAATAATCATGAGTTGTTCAGCCTGTTTTTCTGCTACAAGAAGTTGTAAAAACTTAAAATTGCAAGTTGTGATTTGGAGACAGTTTGTGAGGCCCTTAGTGTCCACAGCAAATGTCTATCAGTCCAACTTGTTTTGCAACAAATCCAACCGCCTAAGATGTTTGACTTTACTTCGCATGTACAGCACACCTGGGAGATTTGCCATAATGAATACCTGATGTGGTGAAGCAGTTAATTCCGCCTATAAAATAACTCCCTTCCTTCTTCCTGTGGGCCTCGGCTGTTGTTTATCAAACGAGGTAACGTCCTGTCATGTGACCCCTCCTCCCTCCCAGCAACCCACCTGTGTGGACTTTTCTCTTAATCCCTCTCAAGCCCCCTTTTTTCTGCTGTGCGCTTTGAATACTTAGACTACTGAGTGTAACTAATTCTCCCACACAAGGATATTGTCTTCTCCCTATCTCTGCTTTTGTCCTTCCCTTTCAAGCTGGCTATTCACTGATTTCATTAGTTGGTGGTGTGGTGTGAGAGAGAGTTGGCGAGGGGGGGGTTCCAATTAAAAGGCCTTAATAGCCTATTACCATCACCTTAAGTTCAACTCTGTTTTTTTTACAACATGAAACCAGCTAAAGATTAATCACCAGATCAGTGTGGGAGCTTTTAAAAGCCATTCTGTGATTAATACACTGTAATTAGGACTGATGAGTTTGAGCTGCCTTCTACAATAGCAACATAGTGCTATTCCAGTATCACTGGGACAAAACTGTGCTACTTTTGACAGTTTCCTTAATGACAAACCATTTCTGTTATGCAATGACATCAGGTTTAGCCCTAAAGACAATAAACATAATGAATGTTGTTCCTAGTGGGGGTTTAAATTGGGTGTTTAAATTAAATGTGTTTAACAGGCTGCTGTCCCTACACACATGCTGCACAGATCCTGCAGCTGACCAGGGGGCCAGAGGACGAAGACAGTCCCCTGGGATGACCAAACCACCCTTTCTCAGACACCCATTTGTCGTAGCCAGCCCACAGCCTCCTCCTCCTTCTCCCTCCCGATGGATGACCCTGCAACCAGCAGGGGTCAGCTGCGCAGAAGGAGCCCCCCACACCCCAGCCCTCGGTCCGGAGCCGCAGCGTAAATCAGCGGCTGTTCATCGCGGGAACCCTGCCCTGCCCGGGGTCTCAGCCCAGCCTGGCACCATCTGTCCTAGGCCTCTGACGCAGAAGCAGCACTGCCAAGGTGGGTTCCCACTGACCTGCTGCACCCTCCAGGCCATATGGGCCAGACCTGGGGCTGGAGACAGATCCATCATACTGAAGTCTGGACATGGTAGAAGAGACTTGGTGTACATTTACTGTAAATTAACTCTGACAGAGCCGATACAGCGGACAGATAGTAAAGGTGGACAAATTAAAGCAAAGGCGGACAAATAATAAAGGCATTCCTTAATAAAATACAATCCATTACATTGACACCACAAATACACCAACAGCAAGTTGGATCATCACCTTTCTGACAGTGTCTAAAAAAAAAAACCTGGTAAATGTAAGTCAATATTAAACCAAAGCTAATATTCAATGGAGTAATTTTTATTTCAAATTACATTATTAGGTCCATTCATTTGTGTGAGTCATATTGATGTAAAATTTTCAATGATTTACCAAAAAATACAAAACATAAATATCAATTTATGCAGCAGAACTTTATTTTATTTTATTTTATTCTCTCCCCTGTATATAAACAACAGTACAATGCTGCTGATATATGATATATTATAATAATATATTATATACTATCTTTCGCATGAGATATTTTTTCTACAAGGCTGAGTACTTTTACTTATAATAGCTTAAGTACATTTTGCTAATGGTACTTCTACTTATGTAGGATTTCCAACGCGTATTGCTATATTACTGTATTGGTACTTTTATTCAAGCAGTACTTTTTCCACCGCTTGTTTGCCTAAAATACTTGACATTTTAAACCAACCCTATATGTAAAACTACTGTCTCATTATGGAAAAACAGTTCTTAGTTTTGTGATGTACATACTTGTATCACCTTGTGTAAATATACACTTTAATTTGGCTTTTTTTTAAATGATGGATTTAAGTAATACATTCATAAACTGCCATTCTGCTGTTATGCTACTACTTTTTCATTATGCTGACACACCTGAGCAATGACATCTTAACAGACTCTGACATAGTGCCTAACAACTTCACCTGCATGAGAAAACACTAACAATGAGAACTAGAATGATCTAATCATGTAGAAGTACTGTTACTTGACATAAGTACGGTAACTGTGAAAGGGCCGGTGTGGCCTCCTGACTATAACCTACCGATCATCACTCTAAAAGATGGTCTCAAAAATAGTGAAGACGATATTCTCAGACTTCCCTACGAGGTTCAAAAGCTTCTTCCTGATGAGCAGTAATTGCACTGCTGTAGGCCACTCTCAAATTCTTGCCTACAGTAGTTGAGTAGATTACTTTGTCAACCTCTATTTACGTGAAAGCAGCATTACTGATCTTAGAATATACGAGAAACGAGAAAAAGCTAGTCAATTAGAGCACTTGCAATTCCACCTCCAGCCAAAAGAAGTCACAATCTATTAAGGTGACCTGACCGACCCTGTTATTTTGCTGTATAACTGCCACAGACTAAATAGGTGATGTACTACTCACACATGTAAAACAGTCCAACCTTTTAAGTGCAAGACAAGTCTCTGCACTCCACCTCATCACCCTTGACGACTTTTCCCTCTCCATCATAACAGCACCTGGAATTGTGACACGTAAATCTTATCGGCAGAGACAGTCTGCAAGTCCCGGGGCTGTACAGCCCAGCTTATTGCTTTCTCCCACAGCCCCGACCTTGCTTCTTGCCCCCTAAGGCCTGGCTCTAATGGCCGAGCAGGGGTCATAAAGTGGTTGTGTTACTGTTTTCCTTTTTCCAAACCAGTGACACCAGTTGTTCACCCTCCTCATCGGGGCCTTTTGTGAGGCCTGACAGGCTGTCAGTTCCAGGCGGAGGATGATTGTAGAAGACGACACGCATTACCTTGAGGTGACACCACATTCCACTGAAGGCCTGTCTTTATGAGCTAACAATAACTTTGAATAGCTTTGCAGCAAAGCATTAAAAGTTTGCCTCAGTTTGCTGTGCTGTGTGATTGGTATCATCCCTTTATTGTTTTGCTCTGGATATATCTCTTCAAAAAACATCTGAGGCAAATTCATCTTGCAGATTGATGATAATTGGGGTAAAGGATCTCACAGGCCTGATGAGTGATTTTTGGCCGTCATCAGGGTTGAGGGTAGGACAAGAAGACCTTCGCAGTGACACATACAACCCCAAGACAAAAATAGACGCCCACCCACACACCCACACACAGTAAAGAGTGTGTCAGAGCGCAAACTACTGAACATTTTGTACTTTTGTCCTCTGATTTATTCAACCAATCACTGTGAAGATGAAATAATAATCATCTAATAAATAAAACTGAGCAATCATTTACAGAATCATAGGATAATTGTATCAAAGATCTTTGTTGCCGATAATTACAGACTACTTTCGTGTTTTTGTGTCCTGTTTGTTGTTAACTGAAACATTTCATGTTGGATTTTGATTTAATTAAATTATTTTGAGTTGATTAAATATATTGGGTGGTTCAGTTGTGGGATTACTTATGTCATTGTATCACCAGTTTATGTTTTAGGTCAGACTACATGTGTAGTCATAAGAGAAAATGAAAAATGACTGGAAAATTGATGTTTGACTTAAAGGAGAATAATGAAGACATCCTGTTTTCATCAGCCCACTCGCCAAATTCAGTTTGTCATATACTTTGTGTGTATACTGCCCTCATGGGTTGAGTCCGTGGTACTGACATTATCCTCCCACGCGCAGGCATTTCATATAATCAGTTCCATTAGGCATCACTGTCAAACCTCACTAACAAAGATTGTGATATAAATAAGTATAAGTTAAAATATGAACTATTCTAAACTAACATAATGAGGTGAAATTGACATTTAAAACATTTGACAACAGGTCTGTAGAAGCTTACGAGGCTTACAGACTTGGTAAGGGTTACTTGAAGACACCAGAAAGGAATGTATCACATTACCAACATGAGCTCGCTTATTTTTCGAAACAATTAAATGCATTGAAGGCACGAAATGCTTCGCATTCGTGCCTCACTTTGTTGGGGATTCCCTTGCTTTGAGCTTTACAAATATCAGAGGATGCTTTATATATTGAATGTTGAAAAGGGGTTTAAAGGAGAGGTCCCCATTTTTTTGTTTAAAAAGAAATACTCACGTGTCCATACGTTAGGTTGTCGGTCACTGCTGTGCTGATACTGTCCATAAGAAATGATCAGCTATCGAAAACTATTTGTGTATGGGTGAGTTTTTTATTTAGATAAATTTGAAAATACGTGATCCTTTACATACTGCTTCTTAAGACTTGAATGTAATGACACTGCCTCATGTTTCAGTCGAATACAGTTCACAGATTCATATTTCTTGCTGTTACATTCAGTTAGGGTGAAGAACAAATAACTGAATTCAAGTGTTACCCCCACTCACATTTTCATTTGCTAACTGCATATGTAAAGACTTCATCTTTAATACATTTCCTGCCTGGTTAAATAACATTATTTAAAATTTAAATCATGAATCGCAGAAATGTTAAATTTCCATTTTTTGAAGAATTCTGTTTATTTTCATTCACTTGCACAAATGCATCCACTCTTGACCTCGGCCTGAGTAAATACCATTATTGTCCTGGCAAGAAGAGCCCTTCTGACAATAAAATTACTATTACTCCACCAATCTGAAATCACTGAGAGTGCGAGCTATGAGCAGAAGCACTGATGTGGAAAATCCTCACTTTAGCCAAAGGAATTACAGTGTTTCCTCTGTATTGTATTCACTGAACAGTATTTGGCAGCGGTGCAAAATGCCTGCCTACTACCACCTGTAGTATTTAATTGATTGCTTAAATGTATGCTGAAAACAGATAACTGATTTAATGTTTACAATTCATGTTTTACTATGACAGAATAACCATAGAAATAAATTTTTTGCCAAATCCTGACTACCATTAAACTAAGAATGCATAAATAAAAACTGGAAAAATTACACATTAATCTCTCCTACAGCATAGTCCAACAGCAAGAGTACCACTGCTTCACAGTCCAACGCTTCACTCTCGCCCGGCCTTCAGTTTCTCCTCCACTGTGTGATCTCCCTTTGAGCCCCCCATGCAGGGCGGACTCTTTGCCAGGGTGGGGTTGCTCCCCCACTGCTCAGGAGTCTTTGCCTGGATAGCCAGTGCATGAACGCAGCTACTCAACTCCTCCTTCAAAGCCTCATTAACCAGACGGTGGCGCTTTATCAGGGGCAGACCGTCAAACTGGGAGCTGACAACCAGGACACGGAAATGGGATTCAGAGCCAGGGGGGACTGCATGCATGTGGCTTTCATTGTGGACCTCTAAGTGGTCCGGCTTGAGCATGTCGGTCAGTTTGGTTCTGATAGCCCTCTCAACGGGCCGGCTCGGGTCTGGGTCCATGTGTGGTCTGAAGTGGGCCAGAGGCCGGCTTAAGGCAAGACTGGTGGAGATGGGCCGAGCACAGCGGAGGACACTGGGCAGCATCAGAGGTTGTGGCAGGAGACCGCCTATGAAAAGCCAAATGGGTATAAAAACAGGTGACGTGCTGTTTAATGTAATATTCATGTTCAAGCTTTGAGGTATAACACAACCGTAGCTGATTAAAGTTATTCTATGTCTTGTTTTTGATGGGCAGTTTATCAATTCAGAGTTAGTACAAGAGCACAGTTTTTGTGTTGATATCAGCTTGTAAGTATAAATCATTGGTAGGGATGCTTGATACAAATATATGAGAATAGTATCAGTGCCAAAACTGTCTTATTAAGTGGATCAAGTATCAGCCATGACGTGAGCGATCTACATTGCATTCAGTTTCTAATTATAAAATTAATCATAAAAATCTTTCCTTAATTAGTTGTGTTCATTAAGTCACAGCAGCCTGCCGGCTGAGTCTGAGCTACAGCAATCCCTGACCTCATGTTCCTTACATCAATCAAACAATTAATAAGTTATACACAATGAGGTATACGGATTTTAAACTTGGGGAAAAAGGAGCACTGGTATCTTGATTAGTATATGGTATCAGCAGATCCCCTGAGTTGGGGTATTAAAATCAGATTCAGGAAAGAAAAAGCTGGATCAGTGAATCCTGACTCATCGGTCGGAACCTCTTAAGTAGAAAATAATCCTAATAGTCAGGGGTGCTTTAATACATTAGCCTGCTGACCAGTGGTAAAAAAAAGCTCCATATCCAACCATTTATTGCATTTTTAAGCCACAACTGATTACTTTTTTTTTTTTTTTTTTTTTTACAGTCTAATGCAATCCAATACAACAGCCCTGCAATCACATCTATCCTAATGAAGCTTATAATATTGTTGTAAATGTCATAGATGTGTTTATTAAATTCTATGTTTTTAGCACTGAGTTAGTGGCGGTGTTGTACCGACTTGCATTATATACTGAAGTATTTCCACTGTCATGTGAGTGTAAATATGGAAGACAAACCAAAACTAAACATATATCTGAGATACTGTCATCAAAAACTGAACACTGTATACCTCCTCAAGGTAGACACAGAGTGCAGAGGTGTACCTAATAAACTGGTCCCCAATGAGGATAAGGGAAGATTTTATTGATCCCCCTTAGGGTGAATTCAAATTGGCACAGCAGCACATGGGGATATAGTAAATAAAATATATAATATATAAAATAGATTCACTATATATATAGAGTAAAAAAGGGAATATAGTAAGCCTGTGTATATCTGTACATGTGCAATGTTTGATAAAAAACAACTGTGCTTTACAAGAGTCTCAGGGCACAGGTGTGTGTGTGTGTGTGTGTGTGTGTGTGTGTGTGTGTGTGTGTGTGACAGTCGCTAAAACCAGTGCAGTGCCAGTTTTGCCGATAGCTAGCATAGGTAGCTAAACATTAATGGTAAACTTCATTCAATTGCCGAGCTAGCGTTAGCTGTTAGCTTTCATAATAAACATCACCCAATACGTAAGCTGAGGCAATGTAACGGAGTATCACCACCGAGCAGCTACGATAACACATCCATGTGTGTTAACTAATACACGCGAATAAGCGTTAAAGCCAACCTGTAAAGTTAATTTTGCTAACTAGTTACTCACCTTGCAAGTAAAAGTCAGTTGCGTCCCTGCTACCGTTACGCAAACTCACCGGAAGTGCTCTCACGCACACGCTGGGTAGTGTAGTTCTTTACGTGTTGTAGTCCTGTAGGCCTATATAAGGCAGCTGCCGACTTTTAACCATTTGCAGCATGTCTTTTATAGACGTAAAAACAATATTTAGAGACACAAATGAATGACAAAAGGTTGATATTTTTATATTTTTCCACTTGTTTATTCATCATGGTTCTTTGTCCATTGTGATTCCAAAGGGTCAGTTGTACAGTACAGTGCAAACCCAATCAAAAATCAACAATGAGAAAATATAAGAAAAAATCATCTCACACACCTTTAAACAGAACTGATGTTGTCACATTTAGGCTAACTATGATTCATAACCGGTATTTAACATTGATGTATTTACTTATATTTCATTCTCATTTACAAAATACACAAAATCAAAGACAACATACAGCATTGATCATTTACACTTCATTTTTTTTTATAACTTTTTTTTTTCTATTCATGGTTCCACAAACAGTTTCTATACTTACAAACAATCGACTACAGTTTCTACAGCACAGTACAATGACAAAGGTGATAAATTCTTTGTTACATTTAATCAATGGCAATGCAATCTTATTGACAAAAGCTTCAAGACTTAGGGTTGTTTTAGAGAGTACACACGAATGTTAGCTGTTAAGTCCTGTGTCATTATTAAGTCAACACTCAGCATTTTAGTGGACAAGGCCAGCATATAGTAATGTGCTCCAATTCCCAGTAGCTTCAAAGAAGAGAATAAGAGACAAATACCCAAACACTTATTGCTTTGTTAACTTTTTGCACTCACGATTGACTGTTGCTCAAGCAACAAGTTAATTATACAAAAAAACCCTGTAACATAAGCTAAGATATGTATCTACGAGAGACAATTTTGACTTGGACGGAGCCCGAACTGAGTCACTGAGACAGGTTAGCGCTTTAACAGCTTCCATGTTGAACAAATACAACAGTTATCTTGACATCGTCGTTCTTAATTTCATGGGTGATACTGGACAACATACAGAGAAGAGAATAGGACTGCTTAGCTTTTATATTTGTACAGTTAATGTGCATTTATATACTATCACTGTGCTTTTAAGAGGAAATGTGGGCAAATTTCGCTTTCTCACTTGCTGGCCATTTTGGCTTCTGAAACCACAATTTCTTGCAGTTTTAAAACAAAATCACCTGGACTCTTAAAGACAAGTTCTCAGATGAGTTGTGAAAAGTCTTCATCACCATAATCAATCCAGTTCCTCTTGTTTTAATTAATCAATGGCTGAAAACCTCTGTAGTCTGACGACAAATTTCCAGGGGTCAAAAGGTTTGAATAGCTATCTTATTAGATACATTATAAGTACTTTTATTTACATATATTCATATCTATAACAGAGAATTGATGGTGTAATGTGTAAACTCAGGCCATACAAAATATTTGGCAATAATTAATGAGATGGCACACTCATAGATAATGGGTCAGATGTCAAATTTGAAGTTAGATTGGTTTGAGATGGAGGGAGTGAAATGCAAAGGGGCAGGTCATCAAAGCTCAAAGCACCTATGTTCACAACTGCACTCATTGTTCACAATCTTGTCATTTGGTAGGTTTTGGTCTTTGTGCTCTTGCTAAACGCTCACCTTGGTCTTCATTAAATCTCTAGCAAGGCTGCATAAGAACGTGTCTTGAAGAACTCAAGGCATTCACAATTGTGCATGTACGACAGTGTACATTTAGTGCAATGGGATTTATTCATCTGTCTTTGAGTCTACGTATGGCTGCTATCCTACAAAATGGCAGTTTGGACGAAAACTTTTTTGTTAATCTGACATGTTAATGATTGTTTTCTTCTTTTTCCATGCAATTGTGAACATATCACCCTTGCTTTTCTAGATCAGGGGGAATGTGGCAATCATTTTCACCCACACTCTGTGCTGTTACCAATGCGGGATGTACTGTATGACGATCAGCCCTTGGCAGTGAGTTCTCTACGGTGAATCTCATGTTATATCTAGCTACATCTGTATAATAAAGCACAAGTAAACACAAGATCCCAGTGCACTCATGATCCACACCCTCATTAGCACAATAATCCTTTTCAACTGCAATTAATCCTCACTCTTCAACGTGTTACGTGCCCCAAGGACATACACATCCCAAATTAGGAAAATTTAAAATAGAACAACTTTGTTGTACTCCACTACTTTAACCTTAGGTGCAGTATTTTCCAACATTTTTTTTTTTACTCAGATGCTAAACTCTTTCAGGCTGTCTTAATCCAAGAGTAAAAAACAGGTTAAGCATGTGCAGTATGTTATGAAATCATGTTCAGTTATCCATATAAGACAGCTACCACACAACCTTTCACATATCATAATAGTGTTTGCCAAATGTGAAATGGTAAAATACATTTAAAAAAAATCTCAATATTGCACAAAGGTTCAATATTGCACTAAGAAGCACGCTCACATTAATATAAACATTCAGTTCACACAAATAATTATTATAGTTCATCATCTGCCATCTCTTACACACTTAACACAATTTGTGCCTGCACTGAAACCATCAAAACTGAAAGTGTAGGCTTTTCGTGTAATTTCTTTTTAAAAATCCTTTTGATTACCTACTTTTCTTCCACATGTAATAGTATGATTTAAGTCAATAATTTTTGTGAGTGTGCTTTAAGGAGAGTGTGGTAATGGTTATTCAACCTCCGTGGTGGCACTGCTACCAACAGCAGAATAAAACCGCTGTCTTCTGTGGGTAGGAAATGTCAAAATATTACGGTTACTGAAGCCAGACTAATCGATGAGCAAACGCAACTTGTCCAAAATGCTGTTCACATGTTGTACTCTCAATTTCCGTAAATTTACATACATACTTTGTGACATGCATAACACTCTCCAAAACACATTTTATAAGAGACAAACAAACTGTAAGTCTGAGAGGAGAGGTACTAAAAAGGCATTTCTTACAAAGGGATACACAGTATGATTGAAAAAATGGTGATTGAGTGTGATATTCCAAACATTTTCATCAAGTCAAGAAAATGTTAGGGACATTCACACCGGCAAATGGTTGTGCTTAAAATGTACGATTTAACAAACAGCTTCATATTTGTGATGAAATGGCAATCATGACACAGCACAAAATGTTTACTTGGCATGGGAAACATATCCATTAGCTGATTTAAATGATCTCTTGACTGTTTGGAGGTGACCAGAAACAATGTTTTAAAGGGAGAAGGGGCTCGATTGATCTTCACATTCTAAAAACAACAAAAGCAAACCTGGAATGTTCTATAATCTATAAAATGGCAGTTAGTCTGTACATCAACATAAGACCTCAGGAGTAAAAGAATGAGGACATGTCTTTGTTTGAGAGAAAGCCAAGAGAGTTGTGTCTTGGTTTTACCCTGCAAAGTCAAAAACGCTTCAAATCAAGGCATAAAATGTCGTATTTTTGATTCTATGTCCAACAATGTACTCAAGACTTGACAGGTGAGTTGAATTTGCTCAGAAGAATGGAGGTGACTACAGAGAACAATGGCTAGTGGTAATTTCTATGAGTCTATTTGCATGGCTCATTATCAAGAGCCCCCATTCCCTGACCTCCAACCCCAGCTTTAAGTTCTAATATTGGGGGGGACCAAATTTAAATTTACTATGATATTCCAGGGGAATGAAACATCATGCTCTTATTGAACATGATCAAATTTTATTTCTTGCCTCATGTTTTGGCACCAATTCTGAGCAATCATCAACAATTTGTCTCAGCTCAATGGTTATTCAGTCAGTTTATTCATTCTAATGGTTTGTCAAAGCCTCGTTCTTGAAAGCATGGAGAGGTACCTATCAAATAATCACCAATCCCAAATATTTACAGCAAATTTATGTCACTCTTCTGTGTTGTCTTGTCAGTATGTGCACACACTTTATTCTATTATGATGAGGGAGGGGTTAGAGGGTAGGATTTGGAGGACTCTTGAGCTGTTCATTCACAGTGTGGCGAAAACTCTTCTGCCCCCCGGAAAGTTGTTGGCGCCACACTATTGCAGCACCTGACCCCGCGTCTCTGGAAGTTTCAGCGCCAGAAAACTGCCCACCGCAAGCGCCCCCGAGGCAAAGAGGATGGGCACAGCCTTGGTGATACCAACGAACGAGGTAAAGATGCTTATTCCTAAAACAGCCGCTAATTTACAGAGAGCGTTGAGGAAGCCAAATGCAGTGGTTCTGAGGAGAGAGAGGGGACAGATTACAGAGTCAGAGTCAGGCAACCAAAGGAGTAAAGCAACATCATTGCTCTTTTCTTTTTGAGATGACCTGTTAAGGTTAGTTTCAGAACCTTTCTTTCTTTTATTTTTTGTAAAGGCTGCAGGGAAAGCAATGGACCACAAGGTGGAGCTACATCTTTTAAAATTAAAACACAAAAGCTGTTCTCACACTGAATACTGATGAGCAACACAAAAGATACAGGTTTTTGCTTTGGTAAAATGTTTGAATTATGTTGCACACAAATAGTCATATTCTATTTTATATTAGGTTGCATTTCAACAAATGAATCAAAGTAGGATTTATATACTCAGCTATTTAAGGTTGGACCCAAACAAACTAAAAGCACACCCTACTAAACCCATTAGGTGGCAACAAGACAGCTTTATGCTTTACATCACATGCACTACCAATGATTTCCCCCCACAATGTCATCCATCCCTGCAAGCCGGCCAATCATTGCAGGGCAACTCTCATGACATCATTTAATACGTCATTCAGCACCACTGACCGTGTCTTCGCAGTGTCAAGGAGATATCAGGGTATGCCTAAATTGCCTACCTCTTGTCAGAGGGGTAGAGTTCGACAGTCAGCACATCCAGGGCGTTCCAGGAAGCTATGCTGATTCCCCCGAACAGACAGAGCAGAGCAATCATGGCTGACTCGCTGTTTCCAAAGGACAGGAAGAAACAGCTGATGCAAGAGATCACACTGGAGCCCGCTGGAGAAAAAGAGACATGGAGGAAAAGAGTGATATATAAGGAAAGGAAGGAAATTCTGTGTACATGAATTAGCCGCCTGTCCTTTTGAACTGTATTGTAATTAGATCAGACAGTGCATGCTAGCTCTGTCCAAACTCATTTGGCTGCCGTGAAGACAAAACAACATAATGTGGACAAAACTAAATCTTTTTTTAGACTTTAATTCTTCTTCTTCTAAGGATCAATGAGAAACCTGTTTTTCAGATCCTGCTAACATAGTTGTGGAAGCAGATCTTTCAGTCCTCCATTATGGTAATATCATCTACAGTATATGCCTGCCTCTGAAACCTCTGGGTGTCATTTATCACTCTGCAATTAGATTTGTTTTCACTTTTTATGTGAGCTGACCTTGCCTCTGTGTCAGAAGAGAGAATCTTTTATTTTTTTCTAATAGATTATCATTTTATTAATCATCAAGTCCCATCAGGAGGTCTGCAATTTATCATACTTCAGCTCTAAATATAAGCCACCAACCATGGGATTTGTGTAAACAATGCATCATTTGCTGGGGAACATCAAACCTTAGCTGTGAGAAATGTGCCTTGAACACAGAGCCCATGGTTTGTAAGGTAGATGAAAAGTGTTTCTGACTTTTAACGCCCAGTTTTACACTTACGTACAAACTCAACTCCCATTCTAGGGTTCTTTCAATACACATGCTGCTGAGTAATATAGCCCTGCGCTGATTACCTAGCATCCTGAGCCGTCCAATCTTGTCCATGAGCAGCGCAGAGACAATGTTGCCTGGCAACACAGCCAAGGTGCCCAGGAAACTGACAAAGTAGACCATGTAGGCATTGTTCTCATCGCTGACATCACTGAGCAGGCAACCCTCTTTGTTGTGCAGGAAAGTGCTGTTGATGAGCTTGCAGTTGACCAACCTATACTTGAAGAGGTCTGGGGTGAAAGGAGGGGGGCAGGGAGAGGTTGTAGAGGATGTCGAGAGAGAGAGAGAGGAGACAGAAATAGAGCAGGGTTGAAGGGGTCGATTAGCACAATAAGCTTGTTGACAAGGATGGAGAAAAGATGCATACGGTGGCGATTAATCGGATATTAATGTTGCAGAAGGCCCTTTTGCAACTGTAACTATAATCCTTTCAAGTGAAGGCTTTAAATGTGAAACACCTGCAGGAAAGTTTAGTTACCAACATCATGAAAGCAACAAAGTAGAGAGGATGAGAATGAATGAAAGAGGATGTGGGGAGATGCTTACCTCCTATCTTTTACTAAGGCAACATTTCCTTTATTGTGAACACTTAGTGAAAGTAACGCTGTGCTGTTGTTTCATGGTAATGTTTTTCTTAATAATGAATGTTTATTCAAAATGCAAGTATGTATGGCATTCATAAATAATGCAAATCACGATTCATTAACGATTAGAATTTTTATTTATAGATTTATGTATAAAATAGATTTATATATACATTTTTATTTATTTACAGATTATATTTACATTATTTATATAGATTGTATTTGTATTCTTTTGTTTGTGAGAGGAAACCGGAGCACCCGGGGAAAACCCACGTGGACACTGGAGCATTATTAAGCCACAGTGCCACCATATTACCAGGCCACTGCTGTCGGTCATTCGATAAAACACAGTATGACATAGTGATGGATGGTCAAAAGCAGTTGGCCGGCTAGAAATGATTATTAATTAAAAAATATATGAAAGAAAATAAACACATAAATATCAGATTAGCATATTATACAGACACAAGCCGTTCATGCAAGTGTGGGGGAAAGTACCGGGGGTACCGTGGGGGGAACAGCTTCACGATTCCTGTGAATTATAGAGCGAATGCCTAAAGAGATGCTATTCTGCTCTTCCTCTGCTTCTTTCTGTTGTTGGGTGTCATTACCCAGACAATGTAAGCCTTTAGAGCGGCAGTCATTGTAGTGCCACAGCATCCTCAGATTATTGTAGCTTCTGTCCTTTCGGTGTGTCTGTGCCAGTGGTGCTAGGTCTACCTCTACAGGTGACTCATGTAGCACCGGTTCTGGGTTAACGCTGGGTGAACTGGGGGGAATGCGCCCCAATCCGGTTCTGATGAGGCGACCAGCAGTTCTGATGACCCAAGGAACCACAACTAGACCAAGAGTTACAACTGGCATGTCGGCGTACAGTGGAAGTTGTAAAGAAATGATTTCCAATTTTTGATCGTGTGACTCTGCACAAAGGTGGGAGATATCCTGATCGATTGCTAACTGTATCTACTCGGACTGGAGTTGATGATGATATGAGCTTCATGGGGTTGATTTTTGCAGCGGCACACATCAAAGGAGTCCTTTGAAGTGGCAGCTACGTCATGGAAATGACGGTGGGAATGACGTCATGAATGTTCCAAGCGTTTTGCTTTAAAAAATTTAAACAAAAAAAATTGCATTTTTTTAAATGTAAACGTTTATTTTTAAATTCTAATGGCGACACATTTTGCGCCCATTGTTCTCGGTTTCATACATTAGACGCGTCTTTAAATCGAAGGAATTTGCAGCGTTTCCATTCACGCTGATGCCATATAATAAAGTAGGTAATAAAAATTAATAGATAAATAAGCATAAATAACAATAGGTCGGTTTTGGGACAAATCCACCAGTCATATATCATTATACAGAAGATTATAGGCTGTAGTTATGTATTCTTTATTGTAAGGAATATTGTATTTAGGCTGTGCGGTCAGCACCATGGACAGAGCTTGGATTTCACATCTAAGCTGTACTGTAGCTTTTATGTAAAGGGCTGCATCTGTGTATGATATGTTTTTATGCTTCAGATAATAGAGGTGTATAAGACAAACAGTCTAGATGTGATAAACGCATATATGTTTGAAACTTACTTCGTGTGAAACGCTCCTCGCGTTATTACGGTGTTCGCTGCAGTGAAGGAGCGACGCTTAAGGATGGACAAAGTGTGAAGTAGCGCCACTGTAGGCCTACAGTAAAACTTCCTGCCCCACTGAAGAGAGTTTGAGATGTAAACTCTCTGCAGGGGGGTGGCCTCCTTTACGCACGCCTAATAAACATCTGTTTGAAATTCATGTGATTCTATAAATGTTGTTTTTTACAACTTAAAACACTGGTAGGAAACTGATAAAAATCTGTTCTGTACATTATGAGTGTTCATTTTGTCCATATTTTAGTGTACAATGAAAATACAATGTAAAGCTAACCCCCTCTTTATAAGTTTTTTGATAAAGAAAAAGTGGTTTATGTGAATGAATGAAAAAAGAGACATCCCAAACAAATACGATCAGTGACCAGTTTATTGCAAACTACCATTTGAGAGGAGCAGGCACAGAAACCCTCAGAATAGAGTGTGTCCCACACAAAATAATAATAACAACAACAATAGTTTGTGTGCTATATGGTGAACTCTTGTCACTATTGTCTCTCACTAATAAGTTGCAAATTGTCACTTTCATTTGGCAGAGAAGTGACCAAGTGATCATTTGGCCTAATAGGATGCATCTACAGTGTCTCAACCAATTTCTAGCAAACTCCACAGGTATTTCATTCTATAAAAATTGTTTCCGGTGTAGAATCAAAGCTCATTATAATCTGCCAAGAGTCACTCTATTGCAGTAAACGTGAATATGAATTATTAATTAATTATTGCAGTGTATTGCAGTAATAACACTATGAGTTGATAAACTGTAACAGGAGGTCACACCTGCACTGCCCAACTGCATTCATCATGTGGTTTGTTCCCATAATGTCGCATTGTGCTAATAAGGTTTACTATGGCAACTATCAGCCTTAAGTTCTGAACAGGGAGCCCCAGAAGAGATAGGGCATTAATAAGCAAACACGTTTCATAATCCCAGTCTAATGAGGAACTCCTGGCTGCCACTGATAGCAGCTGTGAGTGATTGCTTGACGTGTGTGAAGACTGTAAACAACTAACAAAGCCAGCGGAAGGTCTGGCTGAAATACAGTGCCTATTGTGTGCAAGTGCTAGTATGTGTGGACACAGCTGCTGCATCTATAGTGGAAGGTATCCGTTTTCTAAAAATCTACAAAGATACAGTTCCCATCGGCTTTCTACATGTGACATCTTTTGTGTCATTTCGGAGGAGACAAATCAATCGTATAGTTTGGGATGAGAGGCAGCTCAGCAATTTTAAAGCTGAAATGATGAAGGATTCGGTCTGGGTTGCTAGGCGACATTGCAGTTCTTCTGCTATGCTGTATTTGGTGTAGTGCCAATCAGTCAGTGGAGTCAGTGGAGAGGGGAAAAGAAAGTAATTGAGCCATTTTCACAAACAGTTGGAGCTGACTTTGCTGCTCTTTTATACATCAGGAGAAGGAAAGGCGGAAAATATTGCCCACTAAAACTGAGATACAATAGAGCTATATAATATACACTGGTAACTATGTCCTAATGGAATTGATTGCACCATCTTCCATCCATCAGGATACTGAAGTCACACAATCCTTTAACAAGATTGCATTTGTAAACATTACAGACAAAGGAGTGAAACTGTGCCAATATCTCTTCTTTAAAGAAAGTTATTTATAAGGAGCTCCTTTAAAGCACTATAAATAGCAGACAGAATAAGGGCAGAGAGAGAGAGAGAGAGAGAGGGGAAAGACAAGATGACATTTATAGTGTGTGCTTGTTTATTAGCACAGGTTCAATGCACAACCTACTCCACATTTTGATTTTCAAAATCCAGTTTATTCACTTTTTTAAGGGATGACTTGAATTTCAAGTCGAAGAAATCGACATCAAAGTTGTACAAAAGAGTGTTTTCTGAAAATATCTGTGGACAGGATTCCCTAACTTCATGACCTCTCCCTGAAAGAGACTGAGGGGAGGAGACATGCAGCCAGTCTTCTGTCCTCCTCTGTTTGTTTGCTTGCTCTTGGTTTCTTTCCCAGCACCATACCATATCATCGTAGTGTTAATGGTGAGCCATTAGGCAGATCAGATGACTCTCATTATATCATTTTTATTGTTTTAAGGGTGTGTCCACTGGATCGCAGACACTATCGATGTTTCTGCTACAAAGCTGAAAGTTGATGTCATACAGCCATGCCCACATTCGTGTCTCATGTGTTAGGTAGAAATAACATTTTTAGTTGCAATTCATGGTTGTGCTCTTCTTTTTGTCCTTGCTTGAGCTGTAACAATTTACTTATAATGTGTTGGTTACCCTAATGTTGTTCACTCATGTAAGGCCAAATTTCCCCTCCTTTTTATTAACCATTATATGGTATCAGTAGGTGTGTGTGTGTGTGTGTGTGTGTGTGTGTGTGTGTGTGTGTGTGTGTGTGTGTGTGTGTGTGTGTTTGTGTGTCCTACCTGTGTTGTAGAATAGGGTGGCAATGAAGGTGCAGTTCTTGAAGAAGGTGTTGCTGGAGGTGATGTCCTCAAAGTAACACTCCTCAAACAGCGAATCCTCAAACACCATAGATCTCAATTTCAGGTTCATAAACCTGCAGGTAATTACAGACAGGGATGATGGAATCAAGTAATGGAGGCAAAGAGATGATGAATAGATGGAACATGGAAGTGGGGAACCGAGGGAAACAAAAGGAAGATGCAAAGAGATGGAGAGAGACAGAGAGAAACAAGGCTCTCAGATATTCTATTACCATATTACTGTTTGAATTTTAACAACTCAAATCACATGCAGAGTTCAGGTTGAAAAGGCAAGGTCAAAGGAAACATCAAAGACGGGCTTGTTAAACATGAACAAGTCTGCAGGGCTTTAATCCAATCAAAGCAATGCTCAGAATAAAACATTTGCTGAAACCTCATTTATTTATTAATCTGTTTTATTGTCATCCACCACAAAGTATATAGAAAGAATACATTATGAATACATTTACCAAGTATTGGAGATGTGTCAAATTTAAAAATCGTAAAATATCCTTGGAATAAAAGGCACCTGACTATCATAAAACCTACAGAAATTCAAAATGCCCTCATATGACAGGCGACACTAACAAGAGGATGTTGCTGACTCACTTGTCATTGAAGTACTCTCCCTGGCGGTGGACCTGGTTTTCCAGGGTGAAGTTAAAGGTGACGTGTTCTACTTTCTCCTTGACAAAAACCTTGGTGCGTGAGGAGTACTCCTGCTTCTGCATGTACTTGATCATGTCGGGGAACCACACTGTCAGACCGTAGTAGCTGGTAGACGAGGAGGAGGAGAGAAAATGAGTGTGTTGCGGTCTCAGGAAAGATAAATAAACAGTAATAGGTCTACAGAGAAAACCTGATGTCTTAATTGTAGACAAATGAGTTACTGTTAATGATGTTACTGTGCATGAATACTCCAGGGACACTGATATACTGCATTTGTAACATTTGCCTGTGCTCTATGTCTTATTGCTTGTCTTCTATATATTGGCAACCTAGAAATTCAAGATCATCGTCACTCTGGTCGGATTACCTTTTAACGAATAACGAATAGAGGCGATTTTGTTCACTGGGGCCACCAGAATCAACACAAAATGAAAGTTCCTTGTTGCTGCTCTAGAATCTTAAAAACTTCTTTCCCCACTGTAAGTTTCTAAAGCTCCTATTTTAATCGTTTGTGCTTCTGTTTCTCTTTTGTTTACTTACCAGTATTTCTTCTGACCTACAGAGAGAGATACTCTTGTGTATCAGATATAAAATGTACTATTCGCTCACTGGCCTCATTACTTTGAGTTCTTTGTGTTGCTGTTTCCGTTTTTATGAACAGAATTTGATAAAAGCAGTTTGGAGTAATTACTCATCTGGAAATATGAACCTGAAATGTGCAGCCTGGCCATGTCATTTGGGCAAGAGATAATGTGCTTCCCCTGCATTCAGAGCACCCTCGGCTACCTAACAGCAAGCTGTTAAGCCAACGAACAACAATACAATACTGCTGTGATCAACATTACCCAGCTCTTTTTGGCTGACGCAGTAAATGGATGTCCCTGATTGGTTGAGTAACTGGTAGTGTGTGCTTTAAGTCTCAATGAGACCCAAAAAAAACTGTAGTGGTGGACCGTTCTTTAACCTGATCTTACCTGAAGGACATAGAGAACCACACAGCCATCATCATGTAGGTGGTGCGGCGGTACTCAGGGGAGAAAATAGTCAGGAAATTACTCCACACCTAATGGAACACATGCATGGACAAAGAGAGAAATTATAAATTGTCCAACCAGATAAACAGTTAACACCAGACGTCTCAGAAAACAGGTTTCGTTCTATCATACAAGAAAAAAACACAGGTCCCACAGTCCCTTTCTAGGCATAGAGTAAACAAACTGAGACATCTTCAGCAGCACGAGCTGTGAGACAAACACGTCCTGTCACTAAATACACACCGTCCACAAAGACAAAGAGAATTCGTAAATAAATAAAGCTTGAGCAGAGCAAAGTCTTGCAAATTTTTATTGAGTTTCTTACTGAAGTTTGCTTTCTAATTCCCTTGATTATAATATCTATTTGTGATGCTTCAAATTTTCCTTACAATAAAACAAGTTAGATGAGAAGATTGACACCACTCTCATCTAGAATTCCAGTTATTTTTCATGTAAGAAAGAAAAATTAAGTTACCACATTTTGAATGTGAACTACTTTTAAGAAATGACAAATCTTTGGCAAACTCTCAATTGTATCCCCTTTTATTAAGCTGACGAGTTGTACATGACTGAAATCTACAATATATAGGTCAGGATTAATTCTGAAATTTTTTTTTACACAAGCATGCAGTGTGTGATTCAATGTATAGTTGATATTCCTAAATAAGAAACAGTGAAATAGAAGAACAAACAGGGTTTATCACCTGATGGAAAAGTGTAGAGAGCTTTATCCTCCATTTCTGATGCCAGGCGGCACCGTCGCCCAGGTCCACCAGCTCATCCATTTGTTTCACAGTTTTGATGGTAGTCACCTGGAGACAACAGCACAACTATTCAGTATTTTGATTTAATTGCTGTGTTTAATGATGGTCAATTGCGTTTCTTCATAGCACTTGTTTCAAAACTTGTTTTTCACAATATTTATTGATATCAACCCAATTTTGCACACAGGCTATTGAAACAATTAGACGTGGCTTTGTGCGTGTGAAAGAATAAAACATGCTTTGATATGTATGTGATATCAAACATACAAAAATGATAATTAATTCATTATAGGATTTTCCATTGCTTCTTCGTCTGTAAACACTTGTTTGAAATATTACAGATAATCAGTAAAATTAATGTTCTTTCTGTATTAGTATTCCCTATTATTCTAATTAATGTATACATGTCTGTAAATCTGTACAACAAAATATATCTCTCCCATGTGGGTACACAACCCTTAAAACAATAAAAATGATATAATGAGAGTCATCTGATCTGCCTAATGGCTCACCATTAACACTACGATATTAAACAACATGTTATAAAGTATTTATATCACCATATTTCACTAAACTATTAATATGAACTGTGTGGATTGAAGCATTAAGAGATTACAATAGTTTAAAGAAAATCTGTTTTAACTTATTAATATGCAAATGTATGCGTCCCAGAGCTCGAAACCTGCTGCACTGCACTAGCCTACAGACAGACACACAAGCGTTGTGTGAAGACATTTCTTCCTGCATACAGACAATAGTGACAATACGATTACTGGGTGTGACTTACAGAGAAGACCCTCTCTGGGTAGCCCTTCGCCCTCATGTTGGTGTCATGGACCTGCTTCAGAATCATCCACGCCTCGTCGTGTTTCCCATTCTGGAGGAGAAAAACAAAGAACTTAAACCCACAGCAGGGAGGGTGAAAGGTTACCAACATGTGATGAGTCACTCTCAATAATTCAACATGTCTTTACAGCTTGCTATAGTTTGTGAAGCCTCTGTTTTTTTCTGGTTAGTGATGTGGTGTAAGACTGAGTTATGTTTTGATCATTAAGCAGCAACTTTGTAAAACGGCATGAAATGAGTGCCAAACACCACAAAACTTTGACACATTTGGGAGAATTAGATGTTGAAAATAAATATTGAACAGCCAATTAAGGGAATTGTTTTCAGGATATAAAAAGCTTTGCTTCTATTTTAATACAACACATTAATTTTATTCAGCAATTAGTGTTTCACATGCACACACTGGTGCATATGTGGGTTAAGTGTCCACATTTTGGAAAATACACGTATTTGCTTTCTTATCAAGAGTTAGATGAGAATATTGATACTGTACCACACAAATATGAATCTAGCAGTCAGTTAGCATAGTGTAGCAGAGATAGGCTACTGGAAACAAGGGAAACAGTTAGCCTTCCTGGCTCTGTACAAAAGCAAGACAATCTGCCTACCAGCACTTCTAAATTTCACTAAGTAACATGTTATATCTCATTTGTTTAATAAAACAAGATATATATTTATATATAGCTGGATTTTGTTACCTTTGGACTGAGCTGGTTCCCCCTGTTTCTAGTCTTTATGCTAAGCTAAGATAACCTGCTTGTGGCTGTAGCTTCATATTTACCCTACATACAGAAGAGATGTATCAGTCTTCTCAAACATTTTAACTACTCCTTCTCAAAGGCTCAAAGACATATCATTCTTATGCACAGATTAGTCCAATTACATTATGAGATTTAAAGCAGTGATCTTGCAATAAAAACCTAGACTAAATTAAACATATAATGCACTTTTATGTGGAAATGTTCAAAAATGTACTATTTCATACAAATTTGCAGTTTTTTTTCTCTGTATCTCTGCAACCAGCTGCTGATGTCAGTGAGTATCAAAGGAAGTGTGGGTGGGTGACAGGGGTCTTAAAACATCAAAGTTAAACCAAAAAATAAAAATCATGCAGGAACATTCGGTAAAATACAACAGAAATAAGAGTTTCTGTTTGTATAAACCAGTGAATACATAAATAAATTAAAATATATCTGTGGTTTTGACAGCTAAAAGTGGCTTAGTAGCACATAAACAGACTGTGGGGGATATGGGGATGGTAATTATCTTGCTGCAAAAATATCGACCGCACTAGATGTCATACTGTATACTCGCTGTGAAAGATTCCTTCGTGAGTTGAACATTTCAAAAACTATCAAAAAGAATGAAATTAAAAAATCTTGTATTTTCTGTTCATTTTTTAGTGTGTCAGTATTCAAGACACAGTGAATAAAAAGCACCTTGTTTTGCCTGCTCCAGTATGTATATATGTACATCTATTTATTTATTTATTCAAAATATTCTGGAAAAGTGTGTAAGCAGCACTTTGTCTGCAGCACAACATCTTCCACTTGGCAAGTGCATGGATCCATTCTTTTTTCAAGGCTGTTTATGCAGTCAAGAAGGCAAAGTATTTTCAACTCATATTTCCACAAGGACTGAGTGGCAAGAGCTGACAGGCTGACCTCCAGGTAGAAGCGGGGGCTCTCAGGCATGGTGGTGAGGGCAGAGATGGCCGCCACAGAGGGTAGGGCACACACCAACACAAAGACACGCCAGCTGTGGAACTGATAGGCCGAGCCCATTTGGAAACTCCAGCCTAATTGAGGAGATAGAGAAAGGCGGTGTCAGAGAGAACAAGAGCTAAGAGGCTGCAAGACTCCTCTTTTGATGCTGTAATGCTCTGGTTTCATGCAGGGATTGAAAACTGCATTGCAGTGACTTTATCATATGTGCACCATTTTATTTAGCCAGGTTTCTCTCCTTTTGCCAATATTTTATAACTGTACATTATGCAGGTCAAAAATCTGGAAAAGAGGCTTGACACAAATAGGAAGTTATTACAACAGAAATAATATGCACTCCATTCAAAATATTCAGACTTTGTCAGAACACTGTACAGATTTGGCTTTGTGTAGTCATTAAATATGATCACAGCTATGTTACAATGTGTCATCAATCCTGATGTACAGATGTTTCATGAGTTATGTAGGAAGTTAGAATTGTTAACAAATACTTTAACAGACAATTGAAATATATATCAGCTTTCAGAGATATCAGTTACTGGATCAACAATGAAACTAAGATGTCTTATAGCCCCAGACAAGACAGCTGTAATGAAAATAATTGATTGCCTAGCCTTGAAACATCTACAGTAAACATATATGCTTAAGACCACAGACTCTCTCTGGATGAAGGCTCTGTAGCAGGATCATGTATGTAAAGAAGCTCATTACACAGCTTTTCCTTCTGCTATACTATTTGTATAGCTGCTGAAAACATTCAGTCTGGTATTTTCAAAAACTCCTCTAAGCGAAGCATGAGCTGCAGTAAACTTGCAATTTTATACCACTAACACACACTGTTAGTAGAAATGCTGAAACCACTGATCAAATAAGTTCTGATTATACCTAACCTTATTAAGATAGCTGCTGGTGACTAAAGTAAACAAGATGAAAATTAAGGTAATTCTTGTTTTGCAACCCACTCAAACACAGCTGAAAATCTCTGAACCCTGAGAGCCACTAATGTAGTTGTTCCACAGTGAAGCATCAAAAGGCAGTGGTGGAATAAGTATCGAATAGTATCTCTTCCTTATATTATATATTGTATTTATTACTACTTATTATGATTAGGGCCAATCAAAATAAGACTGGGTTGATTAGCCTGTAAAATGCATTATATTTTTTATAAAACAGATGTTCATCTGTAACTTGTTGTGTAATAAATCTATGTATCTGTATATAAATATTGCCATCTGAAATTTAGTGAAGTGGAAGTATAAAATAGGATAATATGTAAAAGTAACTCAAAACTGTAATTAGAAAAAGTCTTAACTAAATATAGTTAGTTAGATTCCACCCCTGTCCAATGCAAATGATCAAATGATTTTGTGGTAAAAAATAAAATGGTTAAAGTAACAGGCTGTTTAGCTGGTTGACTAACACACTAACTACATATTGTCTGAAATAATGATTTCCTGACTGAGTGATCTGTTTGTTTTTCTCACCATAGTGTGGGATGATGGCCCAGGCCATGGCGGAGGCGTAGATCCCACCGATCATCCAGAACATGCAGAGCCAGCTCAGATGCTCTCCTCGTTTCTCCTGGGCCAGAAACTCAGAGTAATAGGAAAACACGATGGGGATGGAGCCGCCAATACTGTGGAGTAAAGAGGGAGGCAGGAATGTAAATGGGAAGACAATTAAAAGAAGAGCAGGAGGAAAGATCCATGTGGAGTAGAAGCAAATGGTGGGTGAGATAAGAAAAAGGAGAAAGAACAGAGGAAAGACAAAAGCAAGAAAGATGACAATGTTCATTTAAAAGATAGCAAAAAGAAGAAGAAAATAAAGTCGGTAATGTTATGAAGAAAGAAAAGAGTGGAGAGAAAAACAATATAACAAAGGGATGAAAGAAGGCAAGGCAGAAAGACAAAACACAATTAATTAAAAGACAAGAAAGAAAAGAAAAACAGCAGGAAAGAGAGTGAGACATGAAAGATAATTGAGCAGCTTTGTAGTTGATTAAGAGCAAAGCTTCAAGTCTTAAAAGCCACCATTAATGGCAGAGCCGACTGCAATCGATAGCACCATCTTTATGGCCGCTGTACATGTTCCATCACAACAATTTACAATCTGATGGGAACTGATGCCGGGAACACATTCAGACTCAGGGCGCTCTGCCGTCAAACAAGGGCAGTGTAGTTAATATAATGAGTCAATCTGGAAAAAGTTCATCACACTGCAAATGGCAGCAATATCCATGATGAATGGGCCACTATGCACATTTCAGCAGAATAACAGAGACCTCACCGTTTTACAGTCTGCAGATTCTTTTTAATTGTGCAAAGGCAGGGAGGGAAGAGCAGTCATTGCCAAGTTGGGTTCAAATCTAAATTATAATATCTTAAATATTACTGAGAAGAATCTACAGCTGCAGAACAGTACTCAAACACAGCAGCTAAATGCAACAATCGCATGCTAACCTGTTCACAATGGCAATGCTAACATGCAGATATTAAACAGGTAATGTTTACCTTATTCAACATCTTAATTTTGCTAACATTCGCTAATTTGCCTACACACAGTACAAGCTGAGGCTGATAGAAATGTCTTTTTGCAGGTATTTGGTTTAAACCAAAGTTACAGGACCGACTAACAATGCCATCCCTAAAGCTACAGCTGCCATGTTGCACACTAAAATTAGGAGTAAATATTGCACTTGATAGAAAAATAACAACTGTATTCTGGGCCGGCTTTGTTTATTTTATTCCTTTGCATAACTTCCAAAACCAAAACCTAGACAACATGATGACATATAGAAATATTTTTAGTGTAGCTGAAACTAGATAAGCTAATATTTACCTATACTGTATTTAAAACATCTTAAACCTTGTGAAGGTCAGACCCTGACAATCAGAGCCACCATTTCACTGACATTTTACCATTGCCACCAGCATTTAACAACACAGGCAGGGATAACCTTAAGAGATCAGAGTCCGAGGAATCAACAAATTATGAATTTTAAATAAGGAGTGTGACAGTAGCTACATTGACTTTGCACCAACTTAAAGTAAAAACAGTTAGTTCAGTCTCACTGTGTGAAGGTTGTTGACTGAAGTGAATGAAATTACTAGTGCAAGTCAACAAAACAGAACATCGAAAAGCACAATCCAACACTTATCCAATAGCCAAGTATCTGATGATATAAGTGTTTTTATCTGTCCTCTGACATGCGGCATTGCTGTCAAGTCAACTGATGTACCACAGTGGTCGTGACTTTCTCATTTATCCAGCCGTGGCTTCTGTGTGTGTGACTCATCTGTCTCCTTACCCCACACCAGAGGCCAAGCGGCAGAAGAGGAAGGAGACGTAGCCCTGGACAAAGGACGAGAAGAAGGCAAACACGCTGTTGATGGAGAGGGAGATTAGGAGGGTCTGCCGTCGGCCGATCCGATCAGCCAGGCCACCCCACACGAAGGCCCCGACCATCATCCCCAGGTACACGATCAAACCTGATGGAGGAAGAGGGGAAACAAAGACATGGGAAGAGGGAAGAGTTGGTGTTTAAGAAAGAGGAGATAAGAGAATAATGGCAGGGGAATAGAAAATGATGGAGGGAAGAGAGACAGAGGACATGATAATGAGGTATTATTCATCAGTAAACTCATTGATATAACTTCCAGCCCTCACTTCCACTCAGTGCCCAGTAAATTAGCCCATGTGTTAGCCTTATTGGACTACTGAAGTATTTTGCATAAAGTACAAAACACAGAGAGAGAAGTACAGCATAATCATCTGAACCACATACAACCACAGCAGAAGGGTCAATATTATTACAGTTTCACGTAGTTTTACAAAGTGATTCACATGAGAAAAAACACATAATAGAAATAATTTGGACTGTAAAAAGAAGAAGAAGTTAAAGATCGATACGATTCATGTCTCATGATGGAGCGCCCTGTAGAAACTCAGGATCAGTGAGATATAAGGTGTGATTATGTGTTAATTAGTGAACTTTAGAGGTGCTTGTAAGCAGATTTTTGAGTTTTGGACAGAGCCAGACAAGCTGCTACCCCAAGCAGCAACCTCTGTAACTGACAAATTAAGCCAGCGTGGAAGTAACAAAAACTGCAGTTCCTCAAATGGCCACTTGAGGCTGGCTATAGAAGTGAGTCAATCTCCATAAAGCCCTATATGAAAATGCTCAACCCGTTTTTGGATTAATTGGGAGCTAGTGGAGTCCAGACTGTCAAGATGGTGACGGACGGAGCTGACCACACTGAGTTTTATGACAGCTCTTCAGAAACATATGGGTAACGCCATAGAGACTACAGACTATGCTATTAGTCTAAGCTAATCGCCTACTGCCCTATGCAGCAACACAAAAGTGGTATCAATCTCGGAAGAAGAGGTGTATTTTCCAAAATCTAACTCTGTCAGCAACATAGTAAGATTGAAATCAAAGATAACTCCTAAAATGTTACAACATGTAAGCAACCTTTAACCTTTAACCATGAACTTCTGCATTATGATTTTTCGTACCATAAACATATTTATGCGGCAGTATCATCTCAGTTGACACAGTATAGACTGTGAATATCTTGGGAAAAGCCAGTGCCTTCCTTCCTGCATCAGGAAGTCACTGCCAGGGAGCAGACAGGCTGATAACAGAAACAAACATCACCTTTGTCAAACCAGTCTTGTGACTTGAGGTGCTAACATGACTCACATCCCATGCACTTATCCAAACACTTCTCTCTGTCTGTCTAGCTTTCTCTCTCCCTCTTTAGCAATGAAGATGCTCCAACACACATACACCCACACACACACACACACACACCAGTTGCTCGCTTGAAATCGCTGCCTTATTGACATCCTATCAACAGTTTTCACACTGCCTGAGCCTGCAGTGACAAGTTATTGGTGAGATCACTCTGAATGAATAAGGAGGAAAAAGGCCAGTGTGCAGTTCCTGGTCTTGACATCCGCGTTTAAATGTAATTCTCAGTTTTCTGTATGTAAAATGCTAGTTATCTTACATCTATGCTGTATTATTTTGGGCAAATTAAACCCAGTGTGTCCGGCATGAAGTATCTCCAATGAACCCTAGCACTTTGTGAAATACTCCATTCTGATCGGACAATCAACACAGTCCTTATTCACAGCCAGTCAAACTGAATCAGAGCCTTCAAGTTGATTTTATTGATTTTAGATCAATTTAACTGACAAGAAATTATCAATTTGTCAAAACAATCTCAAATCAAGGTCCACTTGTTCAAGAGCTTTCAACCATATCTCAGCTGAGATTGTTTTGTAAAACTTAACTTTGAAGCCAACATGCATTAGAAGTCCTCAAAGTGTACAGACTAACCGAAAGTTGATGATCATGTTCAATCTTTTTACATCCAATGCAAGTTCTTCTACAAGTGACTGTCCTCCCAAGAAGAATGACAGCATCAGGCATGGATGGGTCACTAACAAATCTAACTTTTACTAAAGAGACTGCTGTTCATTTCCTGTTGCCAACCAATGTTGTTTTTTTAAAGCATGACCAAGATTGTTCCCCAGCCTTAAACCACATGGTGCCACTGGAGCCATGACGACAACCATCCCCGAACCTTAATGTAGCCATTTCAACCCAAACCACGACCTTTCCCTAAACCTAAACAAGTTGTTTTAGTGCCTAACCCTAACCAAACCATAGTGTTGTCAAGTCATAAGGGATGTGATACAGCTCTGGAACAAGTAAGTAAGTGGATCTTGAATTTAAATTGTCTTGCCAACTGCTGTTGACTCAAGACAACAAAGAAGTTTGTCTGGTGGGTGGAAGCTGATTGTCATTTCATTTCATGGCAGATTTATGATTAAAAGGGCAAAATAAGGAGAAAAGAAAAGACCAGCTTGCTGTACACTGCTTTTTACCCCCAAGCACCAACAATCAAAAAGACTTTGAGAGAAAATGAGAGTTGATTGTTTCTCCAACCAATGGAAATCACAGCACAACAGCTCCTAGGGTTTGTTGCAAATTACATGAAATCAGCCCTGGCTTTATAGTGCAAAATGGTGTGAATGAGTCAGCCAGATGAGCCAGACAGCATGGGGTCAATTATGCAAGAAAACAGAACGAGACGCCTACATAGGCTTTACACTGATCTGTTGTATCCTCTAAGATAATCTATCACACTGTCCAAACAAGATAACTGCTTGGATGATAAAGTTGGACGCAGATAGTATTACACTAGAATACTGAGGGAGAAAAAGACAAGTTTATGACGGATGTTCTTGACTTGGAATAATGGGAAGACGGGTGTATTTTTTTTTAGAAGAAAGGACCTTTAAAGGCATTGATAAAAGTGTGCCTGTGTGTGTGTGACTCATTCCCTGTCTGTCCTCTTTCTGTCTCTCTGTGTATTTCTGTATAAACACTGCAGTGCTGAATGAGGAAGAAGGTGACTTTCACTCCATTGTTTGATTGATTGCAGGGGATTCTTTGTGTGCATTTGCTGGCGTGTTTCCATGATCCCAGGTGTGTCTGTGTTTGTGTGTGCGTGTGTGTGTGTGTGTGCGCGTGTGTGCGTGTGTGTGGGTGTGTGTGTGTGTGTGTGTGTGTGTGTGTGTGTGTGTGTGTCATAGAAAGTCAGTGTGCAGTCCCTCATCTGCATGTGTGAACTCCTGTGAGCGTTTTTGTGTCAATATTCCCATTTTGTAATATACTGTAAGTGTGTTCTCCTACTTTGTCTGTGTGTGGGTGGTGTGTGTGTGTGTGTGTGTGTGTGTGTGTGTGTGTGTGTGTGTGTGTGTGTGTGTGTGTGTGTGTGTGTGCTTATCTGCATGTGTTTCACCCTGCGGGGCAGAGAGACAGCTGCGAGCCGCTTCTCCTGACAATACAGCTCATAGCGGCAACAAGGAGCCAGTGATTATGACTGGGCTCAATAGCCGTCGCCGCAATGCAGCAGCATCGAGGTTGACAGACAGACAGATAGACAACCACAGTTACCAGGATGGGCCATACAGTAAGTATCTTTCCTAAGCCTCCCTATAAGCTGAAGCCTGGGTATCTGAGTTCTGTGCTGACCCGTCACCCTTTTCAGCACTCAACTGCAACAAGATCACTATCTCTCCCCCTCTATCTGTATCTGTCGTCACATTCGGCCGGCTCAGGTTGGTCTGTGTTATCTGTGTGGATAGAGTGCATTAGCAGCTGCATTCAGCTCAAGGATAAATTACGTCCCAATTGATCTCATTCATCTGAGAAGATAAATAATTGATTAGGAGTCTAACTTAAGTGCAAAATCTGACCAAATGCCAAATCTTGTTGTCATCAATATACAAAGGCAAAGCAGTTTGGCCAGTAAATAACAGCAATTAAGACTATTACAGAGAGTGATGAAAGCCTGAGTGTGTGAGTTTATCTTTATCAGAACGTTACAAAGAGAGTACATGTTTTCACAGATGTCCCCTATAGGCACCTAATAGTCTTTCTTGAGGCCGTATTTATAGACCTACCTAATGATCCACCATACAAGTACAAAGCTGTACCTGATCTAAAAATCAAATTTGTACCAATTCAGCCTGAACTAAAGGTTAAGCTACTTATGGTGGCTATAGTCAATATTTTTACATCAATTATGTGACTACTTGTATGTGAAACAAGATGCTTGTGGTGATCAACCCACAAAGAATTATCACCTAACTCTTAAGTTCCCCTCAAATTGTATTTACGACACACAGCTTTACTGTTTTGGTTCACTTAAGCTCACTATATACTACCTGCCCAACAGCAGAAGGAAAATTTAGCAACTAGCTGTTGAAAATCTTGGAACTTTTAGCAGCTTAAGTGCCAGATATTTCCCTCAGGATTTAGTGGAGAGCTAAAGAGATAAAGAATATTAGTCTTACATTTGCCAGGTGGCCAGAAGCACAGCTTCAAATATAAACTAATGTAGTTCTGTAACTGCTGGATGTGTAAATACGTTTGCCAGATCAATTTAAAAGGTAAAATAATGTCAATGTTGTGTTAAGACCTTGTTTCTGCTGCGCCTACGTAGCCAAAACATCAGTTGACACCCTGGTCTAATACTCAGTAGCAGTGTTGGCAGGTGGGAAGCTGGTGAGGGATCTCTGTACTGGTTGTTCAGTTCGCTGACCACTCAAATATGGGAGTTACCACTAAAAACTGCAGGTGCAGAAACACATTAAGTTGATTTTGTGGTAAATCGTAAGATTTTATCTCTGTTTTTTGTTTTTTTTTTTGGTGACCAGTGCTACATCATTTATTTCTTCTTTCAACTTTCGAAGAACTGCAAGAAAGGTTACCTAGACTTGAATCATCTCAGCTTTTAATAATGCAGCAGTAGTAAGCTACTAGTCATTCATTCATGTTATATTTATTGGATAGTTTCACACCTTAAATAATGCATTTCATTGAGTTAAATAATTTTCCTTTAGGTGTAGTTTGGTAGTAATGTGGTTTCTATTCAAAATCTTTTGATATTAGATGTTTTTAAGGCCCTGGAGCTTTTATCACCCATTATCTATTTATCTATTTATTTACCAGGACTTCCTCTGAAATGTTACACCTAACTGTGGGGGATGTGCAATATCAGACAACTACTGCTTTATCTTCACTTCTTTAATAATTAATATGAAATATTATCATACTGTAAAAAATATATATATTTTTAGATAAAGCTGCAACAAAATGAGAGGTATTCAGAAAAAGAGAGCTAGGGAGTGAAAGGGTGAGAGAGAGGAGAAGCAAGAGTCTTCAGACAGCTGAGTACCTCGGTGCTCTGGAGAGGAAGTGGGGGGAGGGGAGGAAGGAAGAGAGAGAGTGAAAAAAAGAGAAAGGGGAGGGGAGGATGGTGGCCAGTCTGCGCTGTGACAGAGCTCCCAAAGGCTCCAGGGCAGTGTGTGTGGTTTATGTGTATGTGAATGAACATGGAAAGAAAAAGTGTGTGCCATTGCAGGGTTGTGTGTCTGTGTACTTGGGTTAGGGAGGGGGCAGGGCAGGGGGCCTCTATAAATAGCCAGTTTTCCCTTTCTGCCAGAGCGCACAGGGCTTTTTGAATGAGCCGGGGGCTGAGGCTCTTCAGCACCGGAGGAGAATGCATTCCCTCATCAGTTGACTTGGCCAGTCAGCCATCACGCTCCTGCTAACCACACACTGCTAACCACGGAAAGCCAAAAAGAAAAATGATATAACTGTTTTACGGCAGTGTGTGCAGATTGCACATTGCACATCCCTCACTATTAACCTTCCAAGCTCGAAGGAGAAATTAGGGTGTTAGCCTGCACCTTCTGTAGATAAAAGCGTCTCATTCCAAAGTAATGTTGTTATTTTCAATTGATTATACACTAATAAAATCATACCTATGAATATTGTTTTTCATTTCTGCTAGTAGATCCTCCTAAATGATACACACTGGACCTCAATACACGTGTAATAGTTTTTATGTTTTTATATGAAACATAATGCAAAATTATAAGATTTAGTATACTTACATTAAGTAATTTAAGTGATATTAGAGCCCACATATTAATCATAGGTCAAAACATTGCTAAATTTGGCTGAATAATAAAAGCCATAAGTGGCACTAAATGAAGAGCCATTTGGGAGCCAGCTCTTATTGCTGAGCTGAGCCAGATCATCTGTCTCACTAAAAAGAGCTGCAATTCCCACCACTACAGCTGATTAGGACACATTCAAAGTGTGGAAATAACTGGTGAAATAAGCTGCTTGGTCGAGTTGTTACCTGCATAATATTTGGCACGTGGACACCAGCACCTTCAATTCACCTTCAGTGGTGGTGCAACACTCACATTGCAGTTTATGCTCATTTTTAAAGAAGGGGAAACAGAATATCTGTTGCTCTTTTTTGTGTGATATTTAAATGCATATATAATAGGGGTGCCTATTTGTTGCATGCAGTTTAGATGATCTAGGTTTGTATTCCCTTAACAGGCTTGTCAGTTACTTTGATTAGACTATTAGTCAATCACCTAAAATGCTAATAAAATAAAAAAGAAAATGTGTAGTTTTTCTCAAAGAAATCAAAATTATTAATAAACATTTAAAAATCCTTTTAAGTCACAGCTCTGTGTTTGACAATCCTATCAAAACATAATTTCCAATAGAAAGAAAAGAATGAAACCATCTGTCGCCTGATAGTTTGCATATTTATTTTCAGATGTTAGCTGAATATTAATATCCAAGCCTAATTCCTTTCTCACACTCATTTCCATCAAACATATGTGTACCAAACATTTGCTGCTAGAAATATTATATCTACAGCATCCAACCTGGTTTGCCTACAGTTCCTTCTGCCAACCTCTCCTACAGGATCCAAAAAATCAAACCAGTTCTTGATTCTATGTTCATTAAAAGGCCAAGGAGACAGTATGATCCACAAAGGTTCCTTGTAGCCTCAGGAGCAACTGTGCAATAGCTTTATGTAAAGAAAAACAGCCTAGTTCGGCATGTAGCTGCAATGCGCAGACCGAAGATTGTAGATGCAGTCTCCTGAAGAAAATTGAACTGAAGAATGGCTGGAAATATCTATTTCTATATATACACATATACAGATATATCTCTCTATATAGATATATATCCCTTTGTTCTCAAAATTGTCAGAGAAGGCAGAGTACACGAAGGCTCAACAGTGTGAAATCTACTTGACATTAAAAGTACTTATCCTGCACTTTTCTAGAAATCTCTTTTGTGCGGCAGAGCTGCTGCATATAACAAACCCCACTTTCTTCTACCCATTATGGAAAACCATCTACGCTGCAGATGGAACCTCCGCGGCCTCACAACAAGGACAAATCAATGACAACCACTCGGTGATTCTCTGCTGCATGTGAATGTGTCTCCTCCAGCTCAACATGCAAAAACGCAGCACCACAGGCGTCACTGCTGTCGCCTGAAAGCCGCACTCTGGTTTTTATGCTCTTAATTTCCGTACTTAATTGGAAAATTCTGTGTTGCTGGAAACATTCGATGCATATTGGGATCTGTGATATGTTCTTACAACTCATCTAACAAAGTTAAAAATGCCTGGAGACCATGATAAAGTTAAAATGGCAGAGAGAATGACTATTTGTGGACGGAGGGGTTGTTGTCTAACTAGCAGTGATATGGTTCCTCTCTGTGGTTGCATCTGAATGTTTTCTGCTGTAAGGGTTTTAATATTCTGCTCACACATGTGCAGACGCTCACTGTCACACACTCCACACACATAGAGTCCAAATGCAAGAAGAAGGTGGGGGAGGTGGGGTGTTCGGGGAGAGGACACTTGGAATAATGAGAAGCAGAGAGGCATGAGCAAAGGAGGCTCTCTAGCATGAGTCAGGCGTGTTGCATAACAGAACAGGGAGAGGGGAGGGAATCGGGGCCGGTCGTGTCTCCCTACTGGCTCCCCCCTGGCATGACACAAAGCCAGCCAGAGAGAGAGGAGGGACGGAGAGATGTAATGGACCAGAGTCGGAAGTAACTGAGTATATTTACTCAAAAGTAATGTAAGTTCAAATTTGTAATTTGCAATTAGTTGTACTGAGGGAAACTTTTTACTTCACTGTTTTATCTAGTATTAGCTCATATAAAATCGAGGAAGTTATAGTTTTTTACTGCATTAATTTAATTTTTTACTACATAAATTTCTAGCAAAACAGCAACCTTCTGCAGGCCAAAACTGGAACAGAGTATGACATGCATGCACATACACGTTATGGACGTATAAACAGACACATTCACCCACACAGAGTCTAGTCACTGTAGATGTCACCACTGCAATCCATACCTTTTTCCTGTGCATGGACCAAAGGGAAAATCACATAACACAGTAACCAATTAAAAGCATGGATGCCTGCCAAATGGAGCACTGTGTTTGTGTGTGTATGTGGATGTATAGTTTTTTCTTGTGAGTTTATGTATGTGTATATGTATGTTTTCTTGTATAATGGAGAGACAACTGTACAATAATAGCAGTATTGCTTAATTGTTAAAAAAAAAAAGTGTGTTTGTTACTGGAACACCTTCCAACAATCAGACAGGAAAAGATGAAAATATAAAAAATGCCCACATGAAGATGGCACGCAACCTACAGCTGATGACGTACTGCAGCTCACTGACCAGCAGCAAACAGTTGTACTAGAGCTGAAAAAGAACATGCTGTACTTGATCAGCAAACCCTTCTTTATTAAAGGTTAAAAGAAAATCTAAAAAGGTAAAAAAATAATCAATCTGAATTCATTTGGCAGAGGATGACAATAGTTAGTGCACAGAGGTCACTGTAAGTATCAGTGTTATTCAATAACATCCTTCCAGCCAGAACTACTTCTGAATCCATGATGTTTAAATAGCACAGACGCTCAATACACAGGCATCCCCATCTGCAGGGAGACAATGTTCATCGACATGGCAGCAGTATAGTTGAACAGTCAAAACCCTGTGAGAGCAGAAATTATGTAATTAGATCCCATCTAATTCATCAAAATTAAATGATGCAACTGAACATTTGAGTCCATGCTGAGATATTGTTAAGTTGATTTCACTAATATCTGGATTCATTCAGCTCAACAGAACATTTGATCTAATTCTTCTGTTTTTATCTACTTCAATCAGCTTGAATAATGTGGATTCAGAAGCCCTTTTACTCCAGCTACACTACATATGAATCAGTCTGATTTAGCAGTATTTTGATTTTAACTATCAAACCTACATCAAATATTTACAGATGATTTTCGCAGTCAGATTAGTTTGTATTAGCATGCCGTTAGTTCTTTATAGGTTGTGTTGTATGTCTACTTTAGCGAGTGAAATATATTTAGATAGATTTCCCAAAACTCGTCTTTTTCTCAACAACCTACCAAATAAATGGGTGTGAACTCTGCATGCTGTAAAATGTCAACAATGCTTGACATCTATTTCCCACTAGCAAGCTCCAGCAAAGCTGTACATGAATATCTTCCTGTGAAACTATCTATATTTCATCCACTGAAAGAAAACAAACTATATCTCTGGGTATCTCTCTGTGGAAGATCTTTCTCTTCGCCTCTCCTGACACATTTTATAAAATACATACTTTATATAAACAGTATGTATTAAATTTGTTGTCCTGAGGAGACCTGGCGCCCTTGTTCACGGTGTCCTTGCTGGGCAGCCAATGACAGATGGCGAGACAGGTTTGGACTGTGATTGGACACTGGCCCTAAGGATAGGAAATGATCACGAGGCCTTTGCCCACCTCACAGCACACAGGAACACAGACATAGTGACAGACAGTGAGGAGGCAAAGAGGACGGAGACAAATAGACTACAGGGGCATTTCGAAAAAAAACTGTGCCCACAATCACCTTCACATACACACTACACACACACACACACACACACACACACACACACACACACACACACACACAGTCCAGCTAGAAAACAGATGAACTGAAGCAGAGAACATTGTGTTTGGATTGGCTGAGAGTTCGATTTAAAATTGTACTTGCATGGGCAGTTGAATCTTAAATAGCTCCAGTTCCTCTGCCAACAAGGCTGTAGAAAAGCAATTACTGGGGGATAAGCTGTAAAGGTATAACTGCTTGATAAGACGGAGATAAAATGTGAAGCAGCGGCATAAACTCCCAAAGGAGGCACTGAGACTAAAATAAACAGAGAAAGGGCATGGAAGACAGTAGATGAGTTGAAAGAAAACAGTTGCTCAGTAGTCATAAACACAAGACTGTTGGTACTGTGTTCTCACTGCGTTCTCATGTGTCTAATCCCTGTTGTCCCTGTGTTGTTAAGTGTTTTCTAAAAGTTTTTTATAAAGCGTTTTTTCAACTCTACTTGGATGCGAGAAATTGATATCTGTTATCAATCTTACCCAGCATGCCCTTGTTGGGCTCTGATAGACACATGTCCTTTTCTGCACTGGGCAGCACGAAGCCGACCACAAAGATCTCCACGCCATCTGCCATCAACGCCAGCCCCAGGACAAAGTAGAGCGTCCACTGGAACTTCCCGTGGCCACACTCCTGCAGGATGGTCTCGTACTGCTGGGCCAACTCCTCCTGGTCTTTCCTCCTCTCACCCTCGTAGGCTGACAGATCCCTGAACTGCTGTGCCTGGGCGGCCGTCACCCCATCAATGCTGCCGTCCTTGCCTGAATCAGCCCTCGGGATGCCCTGGTATTCCCCCTCGTAGATCTCGTCATCCTCGTCGTGTCCCTCAGTGGAGTCGCTGTGACCTTCATCGTCATTGGCCCGGCTGTCATTGCGGTAATATCCGGCGTCGTTGCCTGGCACACCGCCGTAGTCTTCATCATCATCTTCCTCCTCAAAGCGTTTATAGGAGCGCTTGGTGTACTCGTCGGCCATTTTGTCCACGCTGCGCCCCACCTTCTTGCCGACTTGTTTCTTTGCCACTTTGGCAATGTCCTTTGCCCCGCGGATGAAATCTGAGCGGCCATCTCTGTAACGCCCGTCGTCGTCCATCTTGGGTGTTGAGGTGGTGGTCAGTTGCTGCTAGGAATGGGAGGTATCAGGAGTGGCCCAAGCACATGAGTGTGCAATGGGGATCTCTGTTAGCTGATGAATTCAGCACCACGGACAGTTCTCTGCTCCACTGCTCTGCTGCTGTTGGACTTTGGCCAGCATGCACTCGGATACCAAATCCTGTGGAAAAGCAAAGAAAAAGGTTTGTGTTAGCATGATTCATCACACTGGCAGTGTAGTGAATGTGAGCAAGAAACCTCCATTTTTAAGCACATTTTTAAACAGCCTAGGTGAGAGCCAATTTATACTGAAACACAAAGGACCATTGGCATACACATCAAGTCGCCATTTGCAGGACACATTATCTGGCTCAGCACTAATGGCTGAAAAAAAAAGGACATGACAGCTTTAAGGTGCTGACATCTGAGACTTGAAGCTCAGTGGCCTATATTGACTGAACAGCAGTTATCTCATAGCTCTTTCCTCAGCTCAGCATAAATCACAGAGTGGCATTTACACAGAGGCATCTAACATATAATGGACCACGCTGCGACACAGACATCTGTAATTAACAAGCGGGACTGCGTATAGGTCAATGTATCTAGAACGTATTACGACTGTTAGGGTTAGATTGAACTTCTTACACAGGACACTCCTGATTACAATCTGTGACTAATGTTAAAACCAGACATTTAGTCAGAACTTAATGTCACTTCATGGTGGTCCAGAAAAATGTAAATGGATTAAAACTTGTGAAATGTGTACGTGACAGATAATTTTATTTAAGAGCAAAGAAGTTTTTTAGATATCTTTTAGAAGATATGTTAACAGACTCCCTGCATTAATGGTATAAGATAGATTTGTTCTTGTGATATTTGTGTTGGTCTATTATTTACAATATCTAAATCGCAACACCTTTTAATTAATCTTTCTTCCTTCTACTCATCCAGTCTGTATCATCCTCCCTTCCCCCTGCTCTCACACACTCCCTTCCATACTTTTAATTTCCTGTCTCCATTAACATTAGTCCTCATCAAGGTGAAAAGAGAAAAATACAGGCTACGACAACAAAAAAAGGGGCCATTGTGAATCAATCAGGCCACCATGCACTTTCACATGACACTTCTGTCAGTGTGATGCTGCCCTTGTTTGTCTCACTGATGAGGACATGCTGCGCCGAGAAAAAGGCTACAAATGGGCAAAACAAACTCAGCAGGGAGAACATCATTAGCATATGTTCCAGTGAACAGTTGACATGCAAGGAATTGTTCAAATTGAAGCTTTAATACACACACAGCATCTATACATGCATAAATCAGTTTGAGCAACCCTCTACTTAAAACTCCGAGGACAGTTGTACAGAAATTGCTTTCACCTTCAAGGAATAGTTTGACATTTTGGGAAATACTATGATTTGCTTTCTTGTCTCTATGGTAAATATCAAGCTACAGCCAGCAGCTAGTTAAATAGAAGATAAAGACTAGAAACAGGTGGAAACAGCTAATAAGGCTTTGTCCAAAGGTAAAAAAAAACAATCAGAAGCTCTCACTAATTAACATATTGTATTGTGTCTCCATGGGATAATCCATACACAAAGAGAAATTTAAAAACAACAAGTTATGGTTTGACAGGGAGGTTATGTGCTCGGACTATTCCTTGGCTAATATAGTCCTCTCCTGGTTCTAGTTTCATACTTAATGGACAGAGAATTGTTAAATGGCTAAAACCTAGTCTGTGGACACTCTACTTTTCTCCTTAGTGGAAAGCAAATAAACATATTTTATATCATATTTACCAAAATGTTGAACTATTCCTTTCAATTATTTTTAAGTTTAAGTGAAGCACTTTTAATTACCTTTTTGTATAAAATGTGCTATACAAATAAACTTGCCTTGCCTAAAATCAATTGTGTGGAACTATATAAATGAGAGGACTGTGCGCTTCACACAGTGTGCCCTACAATGCTAATCAATGGAATGGACTCAAACAGTATTTGGTTCAATACCCAACAGTATACCTGGTCTACTGAAGCCCTAACCTCTGCTTGACAGTCTCTAAAATGAGACTGTTAACTGCTTGTCTGCAACAATAATATATCTCCACCATGTATGTGCTCATGACACCAAGCAGCCATGATGTGTCCCCAGACAGCAAGTGTCTGGGGAATCGATTGCAGCTGTAGCCAACACTGAAGTCATTCTAGTAGCGTCCCACAATCTCTTTAAAGAGAGCAGAAGCAGCTCAGCATGGGGGCGAGAGAGGAAACGTTCAGCCTGACTGAGCTGACAGCACGCAACAACAGGACCACAAACACTGGCTCAGTGTACTGCAGATGTACTGCAGAACGTACTGCAGGATAGTATCATGTCAAAGGGAACAGCCCGAGCTAATTTTTCATGTCCTGTCGGTCTGTTTAAACTTAAATTACAAAATGAAAAATAATATTACTGTCTCCAATTATTTTTTCTGACCTGTTTCACTGTTTAATGGCCGATGCTTCACATAAAAGTTTATCTGAGAAACTCAGAACCTCTCGCAATAAGCAATACAATATCAACCTGCAGACAGCGTGAAAGACGTCACATAAAACCTTTCATTTCACAGATTTTAAAGTAAAATGAATTCATATCAATTCAGAGTTTAAAATATTCCTACTCTCCCTCGGTCCACTGCTCACAGTAATAACAAGGGTGAGGTAGATGTGGCAGGAGCAATTCAGGCTAACATCCAGTTCTTCTGAGTCATCCTCTATTCTTTCTCTGATCCAACTCTGCAACTGTTACTACCCCTCCCCTTCCTGGTGCCCTGCCTCAACATCCCTTTTCAGCTGGAAACACTGAAAAGTAGATATTTGCTTCCTAGCTTACATTTACTGTAAATTATATCTATCGATTTACACATACTAAAAGGTATGTATTTATATTTAAGTAAGGAATGGTGGCTGCTATTGACCATTAACTCACTGATTATACATCTGTCAAGCTTTCCATTTTACATTCATAGCGTTGGCAGATTTAACATAAAAATTCTTAGTCATTTTTGAAACAATGGGCCCTTGATTAAAGACAGATGCAGACAAAAGCAGCTTCTCATTTTCTAGTTGGCATCTGTCACTTTTACTCTGTGTAGGATGAACCTCCAACTGACCGTGTAAAAGGGTCTTGCATGGAATTGTGCTGAAAGACTGAGGCTAAAGGCAACAGATTTCAAGCAAAAAGTCATCATCCTCACCAGTTAATTAAATATATAGAAGACGTGGAAATAAAGGAACAGCAGGGTTTCTGTGTTGCTCTTGCATTATAATAATGATAAGGAAAAATATATTATTTTGCATATATACAATATATATATATATATATATACAATCCTGTTTTGCTGCTTAGGCAACTACAGAAAAACCTACTTGAACGAGCAACGCAGAGGTGATTCAGGCTTTATTGTTTGTGTATTCTCAGATAACGAAAAGGCTTTGAGGATGAGGCCTAACTGATGTGTTTGACAACCATGACGCTATCTCTTGTAATGAATATTTTCTGGACAAACAGCAGGACAGAGCTGCTAACGTTAGCCTCAATTCACTCAGTGAGGAAATACTAAGTGGATGTTCAAGTCCTAAACTTGCTTTTTCTAATGTAACCTGTAATGCTACAAGATAATATAGGTAGCTATTTAAAATTCACCTTAGTTTTGGAAGCAGTGTGGTTACTACTGTAGGCAGTAAGCTAGTAGCAGAATTGCTTATAAAGGGTTCAATAATGCCTTTCATGTTGTCATACAGTGAGGATAAAAGACAGACAATAAAATGCATCATACTGTGGGTTCATGATTATTAAATATTGGCATTTTTCAAACAACATGATATAAATATGCCCCCAGTGCTGTGTATTTAATGTTGTCTCAATGTTTAGGAAGTGATCAGATTGCACTGACACACTGCAACGATCAATAAATCAATGAACCATGTAATTAATATCAGGCACACTGGAGGGGCAGTGTGAAAATAACACAGTGTAAGTGCCAATAAACCCCAAACTAACCTCGTTATTACCGTTGTTTCTGTTCATTAAAATCTTTTTAACCTATTTGTGTTACAATATCTGTGCACAATAATTTCATTATAGAGGAAAAAACAACAGCAGGAGTAACCAGACAAGAGGAGAGAGGGTAGCAGGCAGTGGGAAGGCGGGGGGGATCTTTGAAAGCTTCCTGTGCAGCCTCAGGGGTGTTGAACAGACACAGACTACTGCCAAGCTAACATCACACGACCCAAAGGTCTGCTGGGATGACTGAGTTTCTAAGAACACGCTTACTGAGAGCCAGCTGAAACTAAAACCCAAGAAGAAGGGGGGAATGTTTTGTTAGTGGTTCGATTAAATCTCCCTTCATTCTGCTTGGCAGGATTTGGACAGAGTAATACAATAAATACAGAGATTACAAAATACAGATCTACTTTGGTACTGCATCTCTTTGATCAGTTGGATATGAATAATTACTGCAACTAGTTGTCAAAAATTGAAAGCTTTGAAAAGCAAGAATTTATGTTTTATAATACTTAATCTAATTCAGTTTACACTTTCTGATTAATTTGATTTCAGATTATTTCCAAAATTAACACATTTTATTTCCTCCAGGCTTACAGAGACTCAAGGATCTGAGAAACAAGAGCCTATAGAGCAGTGCTCAGAGCTCTATGCAAACATGCTTACAATAACAATGCTATAAGGTATTTGGCCATTAACCAAAATATTTAACAAATTAAGATTTTGACCTGATGATGGCATGACATGAAAAGTTAAGGTGAGAGAGTGCCAAGTACCAAATTTCCTGGTAATCGGTCTAATAGTAACCACAAAGGTTAACCTCATTGTGGAGCAAGAGGTGGGTTCACCACAGTGAATAGGCTTCAACCTCTGGGGAGTGTGAATGTCTGTACAAACATTTATGGCAATTCATCAAATAGCAGTTAAGATATTTCAGCCTGGACCAAAGTGGTATACAGAATGACAGACAGACATTGCCATCGCTTGCATTATATATTCTCTGCTATTTCAACATGTATTCCTCTCTGGGGTTCTGCTCTTCATCGTCTGAAATAACCAGTACCATATATCACCACCACACCACTATGTTAGACTGAGCTGTTGTTTCTTGTTGTATGTTTATATATGGCTTCAGAGAGGCAGGAGGGTTTACAGGTTGCTGAACTGCACCAGTGACCAACATTTGGGGGTCAAAAACACAAACACTTTCAGGCTGAACTGCAGGAATAAACAGCCGGGGCTAAATTGATTTCTCGTGTACATCAGTGACTGGATCCTCAGTGGCACTGCCTTTGAGTCAGGTCTTGCACAATTTCTCACTTAATAGCTCTGTTCAAACCGACTGCTATAAAAACTATTTGTTGCTGAATAACAGAGTTATTGCTTGGGATTTTCAGCCCCACAACCATCCCTCAGGCTACAGGCTTTGGAGGGATTTGGACAGAAATGTGGTTTTAAGGATGAGCTCAAGTGATATGGGCCAGAGTAAAGATCCATACTACTTCCTATAGTTATTCAGACACCATTTAGTAATCCATCTATCCATCTATCCATTCACCCATATTATTATGACCCTTCATTTGGTGGTCATCTTAAGAAAAAAAAACTGTAGCTCTTTTATTTCAGCAGTTTCTCACTCTGAAGGGCAGCAACACTTCATGAGCAAATGCTGTGAAAGACATTTGGTGCTTTGTCATCATTCTGGATCTCGTCCTATGAATTGCTCATTTTTGTTTTCACTTGCATGTTTGTGATAACTGAATGACCAATTCATGAGGCTCTAGCCAGGAGATTCTGCCACGTGCCATCGACAGGCGAAACTATGGATGAAACATAAGATGGACCTTTATTAATGCCAGAGCATACAGCATAGCAGTGCAGACTTATGGAGTATAAGTTGCTCGGCTTTGACTCACATGTTCAGCTGCTGTTAAGTCAATCTGTTACTTTGGTCAGTCAGCCCCGCCCTCCCAAAAAAAAGACATGTTGACACACAGCTACACAGATTTAAACCTTTGCAAGGAATTTGGACATGTACTTTTTTACACATTATTTTTGGTTACATCTTCAAATGTCTTGTTTTGTCTGGCCAACAGAATCCAATGATATTACATTTACTATCATTTATAAGAAAGAAAAGCATCAAATTATCACATTTTAGAGGCTAGAACCAGCAGATGTTTGGCATTTTTACTTTAAAGAAATTACGAAAATGATGATCCAATTATCAAAATAGTTAATTGGTGGTAATTGGTTATACAGTGGATACGTTTTTTTCTCCATTAAAGTCTGAATACCTAACTTCCTCTAATCTATGTCTTGGAAGCGGTTTTGGAAGTGATTGCTCCATTAAGAATATATCAAAGGCCATTAGCAATGATGGTAGTGCTTGCTCACTTCTCTCAGCTCCACCCTGCTGCAGATAACTAGATTACATGGTTCAAAAACAAAACTGCCAAGAGAGCAAGTGATAAACTCCAGACTTTAAATCCAAGAGTGTATTATTTGCCTGTGGTGGAAAAAATTAAATGACCTCGTTTGCAGTTCTCAGAAATACATTGAAAAGGATGGAGAACGTGTTTGAATATGTTTAACTGCTCATCCATATGCAGGCTACACACTGGAAATACTATTCAGTGGAAGAACTAATTAAATAACAGCAGCTAGTGAAAACAAGCGGTCAGTTCCATTTGTATCTACATCAGTTTTGACATTTACCCAGCCTGCAATGCTCCCATAAAAGACAAATAATGTTAAGGGCACAGAGGAAGGTTTTACTGCCTTGTAAATATGTTGAACGTGGAGAATGAGTAAAGGGAAAGATTACTGTGTGTGTTATTGCTAAAGACATTATCACCCCTCTCCTGTAAAACAGATGCATTGTTAGGATTAATGATCTGACGGGGTCTAACAACATTAATTGCAGTGCTTTAAAAATAGATCATAATGTTTACTAAATCTGATACATAATGAGTCCCAAAATGGTCCTAATTTTTCTTTCTCTATGTGAAATGCTACAGTGTGCAATTAAGTGTCATCCATTGTGAACTACCAGGTCTGCTGCCTGAAAATGGTGACAAGCAAAACTGCTTCAATTCATGTTACCAAGCAAGTATTATTATTTACATTGTGCACTAAACCCTTCAGATAAAAGGGTGGAACTTGAATATACATTTTTCACATATAGTAAAGAGGAATAACTAAGGAATTTGTCCATAATTTCCTTATAATTTCCAGTAGTATTCAGGAGTGAATAATTTAATTTTGCACTGACTACTGGGAAAATAGAGACATTGTTAAATTAGTACACACACATTAGCTGGAAATGCCAAAATGTTTGAAATATGTGCAAACATACAGTATATGTGATCTAGTGTCCAATAATAAATGAATACTGAATGAATGCTTACTTTGGTTCAAAGGGATTTTTAATTTCTTCACTGTTTTGACATAGTTCTATCTAACTTTGTTAAAATATAATACAAATATTGTGTTTTGTATCAAACTATAAGGTGACTGTATCATTACAATCATCCTCTGCATCTACATTAAAAGTCTCCTCACAGTGGGTGGTTCTAGTCTTATCAGATTTAGAGCTCAGGTTACCTAAATAGAGAAAATGGCAACTATTTATTTCTTAAAGGATTGGTTTTTGGAAAAGGTCATTTAAACTGGGGCTTACTGTATGTGGTTTATATTGCGGCTTCTTGTTACAAATCACTTTGTCCTGTATCAGCCTTCAGTATCACCTCTATCTCCTGGTCTACCAGTTTGGTGCAGAGGCTGACAATAAACCTGTATTTCCTGGCTCCAACTTTAGACATTGTGTAGCTGGAATCGTATACACCCATCTCCACACAGTGACTCAATCAATTTTCTATCTCTCTCTGAGGAATCAACCGATTGGTTGATCCTCCTTCGTCACCATGGTCACGACCTTTGTACTAGGAGACTCTTGAGGCCCATCTGAATGCAATGAGGAAACCCATCACCATCCGATTAGCCTGTCACAAGGTGGAGATAATGAAATGAGAGTAGGTGGTGGTTGACTCTCTGCCTATGAATTACAAATACTTTCCTAGTGTGCACATGTAGGGTTATTGTGCAGCGGTGGCTGCTTTTCTTGTATGAAACTGACCTCCAATGAAGGCTTAATACATTTTGGAGTAAAGTAAAAATAGATAAGCTCACAATATAAAGAGTTATTGTGAGACAAAGTAGTTTTACAAACTGTTCTGGCATCTCTAATGAAGTGTAAATTGATAATAAATGAACAGTTAAGGGGGGGACGGAGAGAAAACCCAGGCTGTCGTTTGCCGCTGATGAAAGACTTAATTATGTAATTCCATTTTCTTCTAGGGAGCGGAAAAGACACCAGAGGGATGGAAAGCCTTATACACTTGCACAACTGAACACACTAACCTATGTGCAACATACAGTGTGGCAGGATAAAAGCATGCTAACAAAAGATAGCAGGAAAAAAAATTGGAGCTAGATGAATCATGATGCCTTGGGACCTACATGCAGCACCAAATAATCATAGTTCATTTGGGGATGTAAACCAAAGAAAATCATAACTTTGTTTGTTTTATTGCAACATTTTATTACTTTAATACTATCTTTTCTCCCTTTTCCTGGGTGGATGCACCACTTATAATGGGGTTTTGTGTGGTCTAGGTTGGAGTGCCTGGGACATGAAGGCCTGGATGCTAAAGGGGATGAGGAGTAATGGCCTCAAGATCAGGCACTTTTTTATTTTTAAACTTACAATGGATCAGGACAAACTTACAGAAAATTATGACCCAACTCAGTGACTGAGCAATAACCCTCAGCTCTGTCTTTGAGCTCCTTGTTTTAATTTTATGGCTCATGACTTTACTGTTTCTGTGTTCATTCTCACCACTTTCATCAGCTGTTTCCTGTGGCAGCAGCAAAGAGTTTTCAGAGACAGACCTGATAAATCAACTGCACTCTACTAGCCTTGCACTTAATGGAAGGAGACAGAGTTAGCAACTACTGTAGATGGTGAACATGGTGGAGCATTTAGCAGCTTAAGAGGCAGATATTTCCCTCTGGAGTTGATGGAGACCAAAAAAGTGCTAAAATGAGAGGACCAGAAACACAACTCCATGAATCCTACTGTTACTACTCAGCTGAATGTGTAAGGAGGCAACTGTTTGCTAGAACATTCGCCATAAAAACCTTACGAGGTCAGTATTTTGGTATAGTGGTAAGGAAAATATATGCTGTTTTGTAATTTGGGTGAACTGACCCTTTAAAGTAGAGCTTTTGGAGAATTTCATCTGTAGCTAGTAAGGTAGTAATACATGATTATGTTATTAATATTTCATCCCAATAGCTACAGCAAAAATATTGCAAGAGTTTAGGTAACAAGGAGCCTTTAGTTGTGATTATAAATAATGCATTAAACAGCATAACTCAGAATCTGGTGATATTTTATACTGTAAGCTTCAATGATCTACAACACTATTTCACTCGTCAGTAGAGTAGCATATTGGGAATATTACATTTCATTTGTAAATCTTCTGCCCACATCTCAACTATTTACTTTTCAGAGGAGCACTGGAGATCTCCAGCTGCTACTCAAGGAGTTATAACCACATTAGTCCCGTCTCTGACAAGGCAGTTCTTTCAACACCAGTGCATAACCTCCATTCATAACTCTCGCTGATAGCCTTGAGCATTTAACAATTACTCTTTATTGCACTGTTAAAACGCATGCGTTAAGAGCATCTGCTCAACTGAGCTGCTCAAAATAGATTTCCCCCACTTTCACATCAGGCCTTGGCACTCGATGATAGGAGCAGGACATTTTATTTAGTGGAAATACAAGAGCCATTTAGCAGCGGACAGATTTTGGCAGGGAAATAGACAAGCATTGACTGGGCTCCGAGAAGATGGATGAGGAGGAAGGAACCAGTTCATATACAGCACTGCGACCGTCGCCCTTAAACCACTTGACTCACTGAAAGCATTCTCTGAATAAACTAGCTTTGATGAAATCCCATCACACTCACAGTTTGATTTATTTTCTTGACAGCATGAGGCGGAGTTAATATCTTTTCTTCTGCTTCCTCTCTTTTCCCTGACGCCTGAGTAAGACCTATAGAAAAATGTTAATAGCGGCTTTTTATTATTGAATTTGATGGATAACTATCATGTTGACATAAACACATCGTGTTTCAGTCACTTCACATTTTTGTGGAGTAATTTAATGACATTACTGGTGTTCACATGATTGAAAAAGGCACTGCTGCTTCTTTGATCTGGTTCACTTACTTTAGTTTGATCTCATTATGACAGGCACAGATACAGTATGTGTGCACTGTGTAGTAATAGGTTAGGTGTCAAACTACCAGAGGCACAGGTGTTGTTTCAGCATCTAAAAGACACAAGACAAATGTTTTCATTTGAGCTGGACAATAAACTGAGATGCTACAGCTGAAAAATATTTATATATACAATATGTTTGAAGAGAATTAAGGATACAAATTTTACTCCTTTCAGCACAATGCAACGTATAGCATCTTATCCATAAATCATCAAGCATCACATTACGACAAATCAGAGTCAATCAATATAATACAAATCAACATTTTCATATAAACAATGGGTCAAAATTAGCCTGGCATCGCCAGACTAATTCACAAATGCAAATTTGTTTGGAACCTTTCTCTTAATTTCAGATTTCCAGGAGGCGTTGCCAACAGCTAGACTAAAAAGCTTTGGGACACAACTGGACATAACTACAACCAATCAGAGTGTGACATAGGGCTGAACAACATATGCAAGTTGAGGTGGAGCTTGGTCTCTTGTAAAGCAGGAAAAAAAATCCAGACTGGTCACAAACTTTCTCAAATTACAGCTAAACAGCGCACTATAAAAATAATATTTCAGATGGGAAAAGGGAATGCAGTAACAGAATCTGGATTCATATTTGATCAGCACTGCCTAGTTTGACAGTTTGATCTGAGTTCATGAGGATAGACCTGCATGTGCATATTAACTCAACAGTTGTGATTGGTCCGACCGGAATTATGTTTGGATAGTCAGTAATGTCAATGTGTTGAGTTGCCCCAGAGAGGCCAAAATCAATTAATACAGGTTTAAAGCAATATACGGTATCATATTAAGACAATCCAAGCTGCATTAAACTATACTTATGGGTTGCTTTTGACATAAAGAAACAGGAACGGAAATGAGAGCTGTTCTACCAGTGCAAAAAGACCTGAGAGCCTTCAGAGTTCCTGCCAAGAACATAATGTAACAAGGCAAATAGGGATGTTGAAAAGCAGAGCAACAGAGAAAACAAACACACCCAGAGCAACACCAGCAAGAAACGGTGTGACAAGCAGCAACAACCTCCAACAGGAAACATTGGGTATTTTAGGAAATGTGGTAATTAAACTCCATTGTGTCCTGCTGTGCAACCAAACTTTGTTCAAACACCAGTATGTACTCCATATATATATATGTCAGGCTAGGTTTGGAGTAAAGCTTCAATGAAGAGTTGGAACAAGTCTGATTAAGAGAAATCTTGACAATGACCTTAGTGTCAATGATTTATTCACTTAAATTTCTACTTCATGCCTCTGAAAGGTCTCTGAGAGGTCTTGAAACAGTCTCTCAATTGTTTCTGCTACTGTGGCTCCCTCTGTGCTTGAGATAGATCATTTTCCATTTGAATTTCTCGCGTTCGTTTAAAGTTGCATCCAATTAACAGTCCCTCGTTTGCTGCCAGGATGAGTCATTCCAGTCTCCAAATATAACCTGATCTTTCATCACCACAAAGATTAACACCTTCACACATACACACAACTTCAAGCATAAACTTTCCATTACGCCTGCAACTAACTAAAGTTATTTTTTTATCGATTAATCAGCAGATTAATAGTTTGGTCAATAAAATGTCCAAGATGGCATCTTCAAATGTCCTGTTTAAGCCAACTAACAGTCTTAAACCCAAAGATATTTACCATCACATAAGAAAAAGAGAAGCAGGAAATCTTCACAAATGAACTGCAACCAATGAATGTTTTTCAGTTCTGCGAGAAAGAAAATTATAGATTTAATACAGTTCATTTCTCAATATTTTTCTGTAAATTGACTAATCAATTAATTGTTTCAGCCCTCCTCTTCATCACAGACACATACAGTGAAGTAAAGCTGTGCGATTGGAATTTATAAAACTGTTTTTCAAATTTTAATATACAGTATCTTGTGATGTGCAAATATATGCAAAATCAGAATGAATTTAATGTATGTTCAAAATAACGAAATGTGGTCTACTTTTATACATTACATCAAAGATAAACACTATGATGAATCACTTATAATTACAATTTGCTTGGAATTCAGTTCAACAACAGACGTTTATATGAAATAAATAACACAATACAATAATACGATCAACGGAGTTCCACTGAAAGTCAATAAATATGAGTTATTAGTTCTCTCACACAGTCTTACAGTGCACATGCTGTGTCTATACTGTAGTTTATTGTATTTTTGCTGCAGTCTTTTCTCAACTTCCATCCACACATTTACACACTGAATTAAATCTCGATGCTCATTTGACGGCACAGATGCGGCAGTTAGCAAGTGTGACAGAGACGAGCATGAGTGATGATAGTCTGTGTGCATGAACACAGACGTGTGTGCCAGAGAGTGAAAAAGAAATGCATGTGTGCAAAAGTGAGAGATTAATGCAAGCATGTATGTGTGTGTCAGAGAGAGAGAGAGAGAGAGAGAGAGAGAGAGAGAGAGAGAGAGAGAGAGAGAGAGGTGGGAATGATTAGGTCAGTGGTGAATCCTCAGAGCTGCAGATGGCTGGTAATGTCATGCAGCGCTGAATTAATTTCTCTTGACATCTTTGATTTCTCGTTGTGACGCACACAGTGAATTTTCTCCTCTGATAGATTGTCACTGAGGCTCAGCTCAATCCTGATCAAGATGACATGCTGATAGCGAAAGCAAGGTTTCATTCCTGAGCCACTACATTATCCATTTTGACAGAAAAAAACAAATCACCAGCTTAACTTTAATATTCACTATTTTTTCCAAGATGCAGGCTGGTCAAATTATACAATATTATGTTCTTATTCTGTGTTTTTTATGGATTGAATGGCTATCTGAGGTTTTTGTCCAGACTCACTGTTCAAATGTCATTTTAGAACAAAACTTGACATAGTTTCTTAGCAACACCAAGTGCTGTAATCACCGTGGTGAGAGATGAAGTGGTGGCCAGTAAAAGAAAACTCTGGCACATCACAACATCTGTATGATCCATGTGTCATAACCACTTAACTCAAAATTGGCTTTTAGTACAGCTTTTTCTTACAAAATGCAGTAATTAGTCCTCACAGCCCACTAAGATGCACATAAAATACTCCTGAAGCACACAACAATATAATCGATCCACTGGATAGCCATAGATATCCTAGTTGGAAAGTATATTCTGCTCTCATGAGTGCATCAGGAGTGTTGCATTCTGGGTCGGGTCAGCACGGCGCACACGCTTGCTTTCCCCCTCAAGACTCAGTCAACAAACACCTACGCTCATAATAAAGCACACTGTGGGCTGCCATGATGGGCTCAGACCACAGGAGGAGATTAAATTCAGCCGTATGTTCATTTCAAATCAGCTCGCCAAAGCAGAAAAGGGAGACAAGGCAGCTGTCTATGTACATATATCTAATATTAACTGTCTGTACAGACTGCTGAGTAATAGGAAACAAGCTGCTGGGAGAGTAGTAAAGCTTTTGTCATTCAACTTATATGCATTTCATGAACGTTTTAAATATAATTTTTCAATAATGTCTTCAGCTGTAGCAATGTTGCTCGGTCTGAAAATGTGTTCACACATTGTTTTTAGTTATTCAGTGAAATATCTCAACGTGTACTTAAAGGATTGACACCAAATGTGTACAGATATCGACAGTCCCCAGACAATGAAACCTAATGACTTTGATGATCTCCTGATATTTCCTCTAAGGCCATTATGAGGTTTTGGGTGAAATATCTCAACAACTATTGGATGGATTGCCTTTAAATTTGGTGCATTCACATTCATGGACCCTCGCGATGAATTGTAATAACATTGGTGATCCTCTGACTTTCAATATGGCACCATCATGAGGTCAAATTAGTATGCTAACATGCTAAAATAAGATGGTGAACATGGTAAACACCTTACCTGCTAATCATCACTATTCTAGTCATAAAGCAGCAACCCATGTGGCTGGCAAATAAAGCTTACACGGAATTGACAAAAACTGCAGTTCAAATGGCCACTTCAAAGATGGCGACCACGAGAGCCGACCACACTGAGCTTCATGCGAAATCATAATCAAGAGTCAGTTTTCTTACCGTATTTTCTTTGCCACTGTCGCTAAGTGCTTGCTCAAGGTGGGAATTGTTGGTAACAGTCTTGACCTACTCTATATGAAAAGTGTCCTGAGATCACTTCAGTTATGATTTGGTGTTATATAAATATAATAATTATATACTTTATATAAATTAACATACAATAGTCTTTCTTAATTTTTGGAGTATTTATTCTGAAGAGTAGTTTTCTTGCTGAAATGATTTGTATGTTTAGCAGGCTTGAGGAGGTTAAATCAATATTAGCCTCTGATACTAATCAGAGTAATATAAACTCTTCCTGTGAGTTGGTTTAATAATGTCCCCCATCACTGGTAAAGTCATTGAAATGTCCTCTAAACAGGGTGAGGTGGAAAATGTAGTATTCTTTTGAATCCATTACAGACACACACCAGCTTTTACTCATCATTCTAGCCCAGTAAAAGCCTCTTGTGGCAACTCTTAATCTCAGCCATCGACCAGCAGTTTTCATCTATCCTCCTCATCCATCATTTTTCTATCAGCTACTCCGGTCTGAGCTTCCAGGGGAGTCCTGCTGAGGCTGTGTGAGGGATACATCAATTATTCATGTCTTGTTCTCTGGCCACAAGGACAGCGGTGCCAGAGTCAACTCGGCCCTCAGCAGTGATGTATTGGTGCGATAAAAAAAAACCTCTTCTCACAGCAGCCTCGGTCCAGTTCCTGCTCATCCGCACCAACCACAGTGTGACATCTGCACAGAGTCACGAAGGAAGTGACAGTTTTATTCAGCTGCACCATGTTCCTGCATGGCTTCAGGCCAATCAAGGCTAACAACATAACAGCAGCCTGAGAGGAGGGTGTGATGATTGGTTGTTAGGCTTACTGGGTCATAGCTCCTCCCCAGCTGCAAAGTCCCCTTTGGGAGAATCTGCAGCCTTACATGAGTCACGTCATTGTTCCCCTGCTTGGGCTCTTAGTGTGCACCGTCACCCTGGTGGCACCAAGGCAGCTAGCAACACCATGTCAAACACAGTGACGTCAGCTCTCTGCATCCATTTTGGCTTTGCTCACTGCAAAATGGACTGAAGAGGAGTCAGAGTTAGGGCAGCTGAGAGGTGCATTTAAAAACCTGCTGCACAATAGATTAAAAACTGTTGTGCACAGTACAGCTGTGTGCACAAAATTAATTTTATATGTACCAGCAGCTCACATTAGTGTCATTATCTAATGATCAGTACATTAGCATTCACCATTCGTATAATGTCTCTAGAAGTTAATAGTGTTGTGACCTGCCGTCATCTCGAAATGTCTTTCACTGAAGGTGTGTTTGTTGGAAAATGGCTGACCTACTGAGAACCGACAAATTACAAATATGAAACAAAACCGATGTGTCAAATGAAAGGCACTATAAGTGAAATTGAGATTTTGTCTAACTTCCTGTCCGTTCTTGCAGTTACCAGTCCCCTCCTCCCCTCCTCCCCTCCTCCCCTCATCACCACACTGACATTCTGCTGCCTGCTCTTGAAGACCACCTCTTTGTGGAGTTCTCTCTCCCGATTGGATAAAGTAGGAATGGGTTACCAGAAAATGTATTCTCAGTTTACTGCAGAAGGCAGGGACTGAGAGACCCATGTTACTGACTGAACACTCTTATATCAGTGATGGCTGTCGGTATGTAGAACTATCTAACTTAATTTAACAACAAAAAATATTGCTTACAGTACCTTTAATCATTACTTAGACAATCATCTCAGACAAAGCAACTATGAAAAGTCAGGGAATGACCAAAATGATTACATTTCCTTCTGAGACAAACATGAATGTCTGTACCAAATTTCACACCAATAGTTCTCAAGATATTTCACTGAAAACCACAAATGTGAACCCCACTGTGTTACGAGGAAAAGTCAGAGCATCAGCAAAGGCAGAAGGATCTATCTTTTGGGAACCATGAATGCCTGTACAAAAAGTAAAATATTTTACAAGATGAATGAAAACTCATTGCTGTTGATGCTAAATAAAAATTCAAGCAATCATCACAGTCAGTAGAGACCATGAATTTCACATTATCAATCCAGTAGATGTTGAGATATTTCACAAAAATAAAAAAAAAGTCCTGAGATGAAAAAAATAAACATTAACATTTGTAATAGCAAACTATGCACTTCAAGGCAACATCGCTACTTTCAAGGAGAAAGTGAATTATTCCTAGACACCAAAGAATATGTAGGCCAAAGTCACTATGCAGATATCATTGCCACCACATTCTGCAGATGCTCTGCTGCAGCTCTTCTCTCTCAGTGAACAATGGGTGTTATGTTTTTTTATGGTTGTGTGAATTAAATTGTCACTACAAGCTTTGCTCTTGCTTCTCTGTGCAACAAAGCTATTTGTGTTTCTGCTGGAGCTGCGGCATGTGTCATCTCATTACCGCCTCCAGTTCAATCTACCGAACACTAGTCTTTAAAGTAGTGGAGTGGAAAAGAGGAGAGGCTCTATTTTACAGGTTCCATAATTTCTTAATAATCTCCTAGAAGGTTTCATGAATGGACCATGTAATTAGGTACTAATAACATACATAGAGACAATAATCTGAGACACATATTAAAGGAATAGGTTGACAATTTGCTAAATATGTTGTCTGGTGTGTGGTAAAAGTCCAATGTGTAACATTTAGGAGGCTTTATTGGCAGAAATGAAATATAATTTATGTAGTTATATATAACTACTTTTACTATAATCACTTAATTATAGAAATCGTTATGTTTTTGTTACTCAAGAATGAGAGGTTTTTATCTACAGACGCCACGGGTCACCTTCCATGGGGTCCGCCATGTTAACTGCTATACAGTAGCTCACAAGGGAAAGTTAAACTGGCTCTCTCCAGTGTTAATATGCCTACCAGCACCTGTGAAGCTCACTAGCTAACATGATGAATGGCATGGATTTAATCTGTACACGAAAACAAATGTAAAGGTGTGGATTTACTGGGAGTTGCATGCTGTTTACAGTCTTTATGTTATTGCTGACTGCCTCTGGGCTCAAGCTCTGTTCTTATCGCACAGACGAAAGTTTTCATCTAACTCTAGCATGAAAGTGAATAAGTAGCTATATTTCCCCAAATATCTAATTAGGTTACTTCTTGTTTTCCTACTAATCTAGCAAAAGTAAAATTTCTTTGAAAATACAGCCAAAATGTAAATGTTCCCATGAAGAGATCCCATTAAACTCAAGTAAATCTTATTCTTCATATTTGTCTAATTGTACACTTCCTCATATTTTACAAATATACAGAAAGATTTCACATAAAGACTTATAGTTCTGCATGTTCAGCTGCACTGACTGTTATGCTACCAACTAACTGGAATTAATCAGAGGTGTACCAGAAAATGGACATTGAACACTGTGTCCATTTGCCATATTATTAGTACCAAATTACATTACCCTTACCAGAAATCTTCTAAGGAAATTACAGTTACATACAAGTTCCTTCCCATGAAAGTATTATTAAATTATTAGGAAAATGTAGCACTTGTAAAATAAATCTTTATTATCCCTGATGATTGGTTACATACATACAGTAGCAGTCAATTAAGACATATCACAAATATAAAAACAAGCAGAGGACAGGGCTAATGAATATTAATAATATGCATTTGTTTATAAAAGCAGAAGACATTAGTCAGACACCTCCTCTGGCACATAAGAAACACATGCGCTGTCAATTGTTAATGGAGAGTTATGTGCTTGACACTAATCGCTGCTTCGACCCACCCATCTAGAGACGACAGAAAAGGCCATCGATTATCTCTCTGTCCCACAGTAAATCTTTAGCGGAGAGGAATGTTTCAGCAGCAGCATCACAAGCCAAAAACAGATTTATGTAGAAAAATGATGCAGGACAAATGAAGCAGCGTTTCCTTGAAGCACAGATCTAAATGTTGAAACAGCTGTGCTAATTGCAGATCTTGACAACACCCGGATGGGGTAGTTGAGGAGGATAGCTGTGCTCTACTGCACCACAACCTGTTTTTTTTTTTTTTTTTTTTTTTTTTAGATGTTAGGCTAATGTATCCGGCACCATTGCTTCCAGCTGGGGGGAGAGGCGAGTTGTAACTTGTGACAGGGCTAATCTCTGTGGACAGACCAGAGCACGGCCCAATCAGCAGGGGTAGCAGGCAGAAAATGAGAACACCAAACAGAGCAGCTCCCTTAGCTCCTCCTGGTTTCAAGTGGAGCTCCAGTGTGTTAAGCTGTGTGAACAGCCCTTTAAATGGGAATGTCAGCCACACCTGCAGCACAGACATCAGGTGATCATCACTCTTTTGTTGTGCTGAGTGATGCTGTGTGATGGCTCAGGGCATAGAAAGATTTGAATCAAATAATTCAACATGTTGATTCTTTTCGATCTTTAGCCACAGACTGTAGAACAACATGGACATATTGTCAGCACTATTGTATCATTCCTCTAAAGGGATTACGGCAGCTCCTCTTGATTATTTTCATTATCGATTAAACTGCTGATTATTTTCTCAATTCATTCCTAATCATTTTGGCAATAAAAATGTCAGAAATTTGTAAAAAATGTGCCCAAGTAGACATATTTAGATAGCTTGTGTCATTCAGTTTACTATCATATGTGAGAAACTGAAGCATCAAATCCTGACAGTTGAGAAGGTGGAACCAGCAATGTTTTTGATTGAAGATGACTGCATGGTGTATAATTATCAAAGTAATTTCTGGTTATTGTCTTTTGATCAACTAATCATTGTGGCTCTAAAATTGTTATTTTGAATCTTGGATTTGGCTTCACCACTTGCAGCAATCTTTGTCAGTTACTTCGAAGTTGGAGCAAACATCACTACCAATAACTACATCCTTGTGTTTTGTATATTCAGCTAGGATTGATACTGAACTCTTCTAGACAGTGATTTGCACTGCTAAGAAGGTCTGGGGGTCAAAACCCCCCTCCCCCAGCTGGCTTGGGCCTTTCTCTTCCTGGTACTTCATAGGAAGCATCCAAACCTGCATGTCCGGAGGCTCCTGCACAGCACACATGTAGAAAATGATTGTTGGATGGACTGCATAGAAAAATAACCAAGCCTAATGAAGAGGTTGAAAGTGTGTCAGGCTTTGAACCACACAGCATAAATCTTTTTTTTTTTTAAAGAAAATAGGACTGTCAGTAGTCCTGAAGGTTTGCAACAGTAGCTGCTCCCTTCACTGCCACCCTTCTTGTGCGTTGGATACATTAACAGCTCAGAAACTGCATGAGCTGCAATCATGGCTGCCACAGGGACAAGACATCAGACATGCCAACTTGTAAGAGGCATCACCTCCCAAACACAGAATAGACCATAAATCCTTGCCATCTATCACTGTCCAACAGCCTAATCCTCTTTCAAACAAGAGTTAAAAGGAGGCTCACAATATCAAACATTGTCCCTCTCAGGGCAAAGTCGTTTGAGCACCACTGACATAAACCACCGCAAAGCAACACCACAGAGGAAAGCAGGGGGGAAAAAAATTGCTCATCACTCTTCTCCATCACATTCTCCCCGCTGGGTTTCTACAAGGTCATTTTGGCGCACGACGCAGGAGAGGGTACCCAGCTACACTGACACCTCAGAGATTGTCCGGACATTGTACGGATTCAATTGAACAACACTTAAGAAGGAAAACTTTTTTACAATCTGAGAAAAAAGTGTGGTTAAGGCAGAACTGCACATCATGACCGCGTACTGAAGAGACAAGGCGGAGCAGGCGACGGAGAGAGGGCAAGGGCATCGGTGCCAAAACCATCGCCAATTAGACAAAACTGGATCGATAAACTGGAAGCTGGTCGTATGTGCAGTTTAAAGACATTAAAACATAACACTCGTAACCTCCTACCCTTCTCCCACCACCCCCTCCTGCCTCCTCCTCAGAGTCAATCCTCTGCTCTTGGATGGATGATGATCGCTCTTAACGCACAAGAGCCCGCAAGAACAAGAACGAAGGGCAAATCCGAAATCTTAAAATCTTGTCTTAATGCAACATTTCAAACGAATAGCCTACATTTTCTCATCCGAAGGCCGACATATTTCTTGATTTCCCTCCGGGTACGGGTTTAGGGGTCATACCGTTGCACAGCACAGACCTACACAGGTCTATAAACTCGTTTTTTGTGATAAATAAATGTCGAGTTGTATCTTAAACATATGTAAATCTTTATGTTATCGTGCACCTGGATGCACGGTGCGTAACGGCAGCAGCTGAGGAAATTGGGGGAATAAATGCATTAAAAGAAGATTAAGATTCTTTTAAATGCGCATTTAAAGAGGATTATTTCTTTTCTTACCTTTTGATGGTAAGGTCGGCACGTTTTAGGGTGACCGGGATTCGTTTTTTTCTATGCTGGGAGTCACCCCGAGTACCTGGAGCGAAAAGGTCCTGTGTGTCCCTGTGATGTACACTGACGTAGTAGGAGAGAGCTGCACCCTCCTCCCTCCTCCGCCCCCTTTACTTAGGCTACTACACAACATCCCTCTTGGATGGAGACACCGCCCCCTCCTCCTCCTACTCCTCCACTCCCATCCCTCTTCCAGCAGACACCATTCCTCTCAGAGAGAAGAGGGGGGTTCGCTGGTTTGCATGAAACCTGAGACGGTGAAGGTGAATTATTTTGCTCCTGAGTGACTCAATCATTGGTGAGTCTAAATATTACAAAGTCACAGTTTATATGGGATGCACAGAACCAGGTAGGAAATGCGCTCTCCACTCTCATGCTCAGTGGATGTCGGTTAGATTGTCATTTGCTCCATATGCACCAAATGGTTGGTGCAATGAAGTGTGCAAGACGAGCCTCTCCCTGCACGTGCTTGGGCTCGTGCCTGTAATTGGCCATGTTAAAAAGGAAAAAAGATCACAAGGATGCCCCTGGTGGAAAACAACCGAACCCCCATTAAGAATGTGATGCAAATATCACTGCAGTGTTGTAGCAGAAACCATGAAGTAAAATAACATATTTACAGTTGGTCAGCATTAAAGCTCATAAATTAACAGAGAGAATCATTTTAGGACAGTGGTTCCCAACCTTTTTCCTCAAAGGGACCTCTTTTCTATTACTCAGTAACGACGACCCCTGACAAAGTGACATATTTTGGGGATATTTCTTATTATGTTCAATGCATAACTATAAAAGTACAGAACAACTGATAAACTGTTCAATGAACCTAAATAGTGAACGCAATAACTGCAGGAAGTTTGTGTAAAGCGAGCAATACCGATGTATTCTGAGCAGATTATTTCCTGTTAATATTGCATCAGAGATGAGTACTTCATAGACTTCCTTTTTTGACAAATTCAGTGTTTTCTTTTCCATGACACTGAGCCATTGTTCTATTAGCTCTTTGGTTGTTTTATCTGCGTACTTTTATAAAGAGGACAGGGCTGTTTAGCAGAGAGTGCAGGCTCTGTGAATATGTGTTCAGGTTCAGTTAATGATATTTTTCTAGCACAATGTCAACTACTTGCAAGGTGCATGGAGAAGGAAAGCACACAGTTGCCCATTAACACACTGAGCAGACTCAGAGCAACGTTCGCCTTCTTTTGGAGTTTGTTTCTGGCCACCTGATAAATATGAGAAAAATTTTTACTCCTTTTATAGCTCTGTTTGTGTCTACTAAAGGACATATCTGGCTCTTTGGCATGCTGTGTTCACCAGCTATGTAGTTGCCAACTTTATTGGCCATTTGTTGCTGGGCAGGTCGCATTTTATACTGGAAATAGCTGCCTGCTGCTACTGAAAACAAAACTCATGAGAGCAGTAAGATTGAGCCAAAACACTTAAACTGCAGGTGTAAAAGCAAACATGTGATAATTCTCAGTGGTTTTATCACTACAAGTGACAGATTTCACATTACACGTAGTCATTTGATCTATTGTGAATGAAACAATATCAATTAGAGCAGCTTTAAGGTAAGTATGGAATAAAAAAGACATTAAATTTAGCCATGAATGAGTTCAGTATATGGTCATGTGGTTTTAAAAATCTTGAAAAACAAAAACACAGTAAGAGCAAACAAATGAAAGATTTCAGCTTATAAAACAACATAAAAAAACAAAAAAAATAACTGAGGAATCTTCAGTACTTTAAAACCAGGGCCACATATGTGTGAAACACCTCCACTGCGCCTTCAGTATTTCAGTATTTCAGTCAGGTGTTTGCTGATGCTCCAGCTGTCATCTGATTTTCATCAGGAGCCATTAGATCAGATGAAGCCTTTCATCTCGCTTTAGGCTTCCAGCTGCTATTGTCTGTTTGGGCCATCTATTGATCAGCTGGCCTAAAAGACTGTTATCTGCAGGCACCACCATCCTCTGTCCGGCTCAGGCTGATTGTGAAGAGTGATGAAACAGTTTGATTGACAAAGTGACACCTTATTGGTTTTAGGGAATTGGCCCTAAAGTGATTCTTACATTCTCCAAGTGTGTAGTCATTACCCACAGAATAAAAAAAACATGCGTCACACGTAACGTCTTGACCAGGTTCCTTTTCCTCAAAATTTTGCCGAACCAGTATAGCTGTCTACTGGTCTTGAGTCTCCCTTGCTAGTCTAGCTATGGATTCCAAATCCCAAGAAAAAGTCTTGGAGGAAAATAAAGAATTTAATAGTGTGTGATCTGACCAATTTGTTTGTTTTCACCTGTTGCTGGATGCTTGTTCTGTGAGATATTAGCATTATAAGGTATGTTTAGTGGCTCCAGATGTAGGTTCTTCTATCGCCGTATTTCCCACAGTGTAATCGAAGCATTACTCTAAAAGATGTTAACCACAGGATGGGCCAACCTGGTGATCTGACCTCACTGATTTGTGTCTGAGAATATCTGTTCCTTCCCCTTCCTAACCCGGGTACAGACACAAGGGATTCTGCTACACTGCAGAATACCTGACTCAGTCTCCCTGTCACATCCTGCGTCGCTTGCAAGTGAGAAATCTGGTCAGACGTTAACAGACTCCCTTGGTAGCTAACCTTCCAGCTGACAGTAATGTGACAGATTGTAGCTTTTGCTGTATGTAAAGAAGACCTATGGAGAGACACACATCTGTCCTTTATGTGCAAACACAGAAGAGCAGAAACAGCCCTGTGCTTTGATTATGTCCCTGCATCTCATCATGGGCCTCATGGTGTCAGGTAGGAAAAGGAAAAACACCGTTTTTTCAGGATAAACTTTAGACTTAAAGCATTTCTTTTATTTCTTGTGCACAATTTATTTGAACTTTTGCACATGAACATGTTATTTGAAAGTATATAGAGAGTTATACTGTAAGATGTTGTGTTTCTTTTGGTTTTGCTTTTAGTTTTATTGTAATATTGAGTATATTGTCCATCATAATTCATGACTAACTGGAACCCAAATGATAATCAGCTTGGCGGATGTTATCAGCCAATACTAGTTTATCACAAACATATCAGTATTAGCAAATTGAGTGTAAGTAACAAGAAATTGTTGTGCGGTTATTGGAAAAGTCTGCTAATCCCTGTACTATTGTTTCATACACCCAAAACCAATGATTTTAAAATAATAACTTGGAACTACAGTATGGTTTCCATTATGAAAAGATAACTGTTACAGTAAATTAACTGTAGTAAAGGTATCAAAAATCAAACCCACTAATCACCCATCTACCATTCCCAACCTTCCACTTTTCATTACTTTCCATGTCGCTACATAAATTCCACAATATTCCTGCCATGATACTGAATGTAAATTATGAGGTGTGAAATTATCCAATACGGACTACATTTCAAAGGATACAGGGTTGGCTCATATATCTCAGAATTCTTTAGAAACAATTTAATACATTTTGTGAAAATGTGTTTTATATATTTTATGCATTTAGGTAAAAAAAGAGAATATTAGCCAACCAACCTCGATGTCCATGTCGGCCTAAAACATCCAGTCTTATCAAGCCACAGAACTAGCCAACACAATGGGATTTCAAGTTATTTTACCATTATTTGACATCAATGAAACAATCATCATCTGATATTTTACACTACAGGAAAGAGAAAGAGAGAAAAGAAAAAGCTAAGCAACACCTTTCCATCTCGGGCCCTATGGAGGAACCTGTTGGTAATCAAACAGAGCACATTAACACAGCTGCACACGTTTTCCTGCAGCAGCCGGCAGCTGGTCTGGGTGGAGCCCTTACACACCAGATCATAATCTAAACACACCAAAATATACCTCCAAAAAACAAGCTGCAGCTCTACAGTGTGTGTGTGTGTGTGTGTGTGTGTGTGTGTGTGTGTGTGTGTGTGTGTGTGTCTGCAGCTGTTGACTCTAATTGTTTTTTAAATGCTTCTTCTCTTTACCTGCATTAACAAAAAGCAAGGTCACGCCTGGTTGACACACAATTGGATTTCCAGACAGGATCAAATTTCCTGGACACAATAACGCAGTCAGGGCAGATTTAATGGTGTGCCTCTGCCAACTCTTATCTGCAGCTGTAAATGCTGTAATGAAGTGCAGTAGAAAACAGACGCTTTAAATAAAACTGCACAGGTATATGTGTTGAGAAGCTCAATTAAGATTGTCTACTTAACTAACCTCTCAATCTCTCTGTATTAACCAGGATGCAACATGATTTTAATGTCAGTACAATCTCTAAGTGATATTGAACAGTGATATTATTCTTATGGGAGCTTACTGTATGATATACTGTGTTATATAGTGTGTTGGTATAGCTTAGATAGCTTATAGTATTATTAATGTTAGAAATATAGCTATTGTCTCCAGCTACGAAAATGGTTAATGACTTTTTGATTTTTTGGTTTGGTTTTAGGGCAAATGCTTGTCGCCATCTGGTGGTTGCTTCAGGTGATGCTTAAAGTAAAAATGTCATTGTTGAAACATTCAGTCCACCTGAAGAACTCCTACTTCTCAACACTGATTTATAGACTAGCTTTAAAAACTTTTCCATCGCCAGCATGTCACAAAACTGTCCAAGATAACTATCCTTTGAAACGCACTGATGTCCTGCAGCAAAATGTTTTATTAATGCAAGCATACAAACTGATACAATGACATGATTGCACGGTGAAGTAAAAGTGGCAGAAAAAGCGTCAAAATGAAGTCCCCGCTGAACAATAAATGTCTGAATAACAGCGCAGTAGACCCTATAAAATGGAGTTAAAATTAAAGTAAAGGAGCAACCTTATGCAGCATTAAAAGTAGCCTCCTAATAATGAGACACACATATAATGTCATTGTTTTTGTTTTGATATTTAACTTCATAATTCTAGAAAAGTAGCTTTTTTAATGCACATAAGTATTTTAAATCTATAGGAAAAAAAAAAAAAAGATATTTGAATGACCAAAGAATAAGATATTCCTTTTTTAAACATACACACTTCTACTACTACACAGAGTAGGATAAGTATATGTTTAATATACATGTTTTAATGAAAATACAGAATACAAAGAAATATTACACATTATACTGACACATCATGATAAAGAAACTGTGATACACTGTCCATAGCCAATTACAAGCTACATTAAACAGTTTAACTGCACACAGGATCCAAATCCAGAGGTGATGTTGGGATTATTATGATAGCCTATATACACACTAGTTTGGGGCGACATGATCTCTTTATTTCCAAACCTCATCAGTATTTTGAGGCCATTTCAGTCTCCTGCTCCACTTTGAGCTCATTGGTCGTCTCTCTCTCTCTCTCTCTCTCTCTCTCTCTCACCCTCTCTCTCTCTCTCTCTCTCTCTGATTGATGCAAATGAAACACCTCAGCAGCGCCTCCCTGCGTCCGCTCTGCTGTGGAGGAAGAGGAGGAGGGAGGAGAGACAAGACGGGAGAAACCATCGAAAGCGACTCAAACACGCACCGACGAAGGCACGAAATGAAAGTGGCGCTTTGTTTACCTCCTCTCACATGCCTGCGGGTGATGATGATGATGATGATGATGGTACATCCTTTTCATTCGCATATTTAAAAACGTGGCGTGGGAGGGAGGGGGGGTTTGCAGGATTTGTGCGTGTGTGTGTGTGTGCATGCTGTTTAGTCCTGAATTTGAAAGACAACAGAGATTGAGTGGTGTCGCGTTTCCCAAAATATGACGCTCGCCAGAAAGCAGGTCACTGAAATCTGGATGTTACCATGAGAGGAACCGGCATGGACCTGCTGTGGAGGATCCTCGCAGCTCTCAGCTTCGACTGCTTTAAAGATTCATCGTCGTCAAGGTGAGTGGCGATTGATCAGCCTGTATTTAATCAGATATCAGCGCAAATTCATCCGATATTCATTGTATATTCCCGCGGTGCGTCTGTGACAATGACTTTATAATGTTCCCGTGAAGCTGTTTTCAAATCTCCTTTAATTCTACCTGTTTGTTTTTCTGTCATATTTGCTTGTATGATTTAAATTTCGCCACTCTGGATCATCTTTAATTGTGTAATCCTCGCTGCAAAGGCCAGCACTCATTATTATATGTATTTTTTTAAACAAATAAATGTCAGATGAACAGGTAGAATGATGAATCAGGCAGAAATTGATCTGATATTTTTTAAATACTACGGGGAAATATCGTCCTTCACTTCATAGTTGTTATGACAACAGGTTTTTTTCTGAGTCATTATTTGCTCTCGTTCAATGCAGCTTTGCCTCCACTGATGACCAGTTCATGTTACACAATTTAGAAACAGTGAATCTGAAAGTCCACTGGGAAGCCAGCCCAGGAATATTAACATAAACGATTTTCTAGCAAATTAAAATGGCTCAGGAAGGAAGAAGCTGAATGAATTCTCAAAAACTGATTTTCTAATGAGACTTCAGACATCAGTTGCCAGTATTACATGCAGTGTATGTCCACTGCACCTATTAATGAGGAAGGCAGAGCTCCCAACACCCTTCTGTCAGACACAGAGCATACAGTCTCAATCTACAGACTGAAGAGTGTCAGCAAGACGCACCTCAACAGTTTAAATTATTGAGCAATCACTCAACTCCACCCTACCTTGAGATCATTTCACATCTCGTTTTACCAGTTATTTCTTTTTCCCTGGAACAAATCTGTACACCAACACTAAATCTGTTGTTAGTGTGCACCGGAAAAGCCTGATCCCAGCGTGTTCCCATTTGTCTTCCCATTTGTCTCAAGTGCAACTGAATCGTGTTTCTTAGCAAAGGTTGGTTTAGAGCTTCAGAGGAATTATTGGCTTCATTTTTCAGACTAAGTTGTAAAACATGATTTTGTTCCAGCCTCTCTGATGCAAGCATTTGCTGAATATAGAATATATTTGGGTTTTTGACATCAGCTTGGGCCTTAATGAATGTTCTGGCCCTTTACAGACCAAACAATATTAATCAGTAATGCAAATAATCATAAGTTGCAGCCCTAGTTTTGCTTATTTGCTATAGATTTTGAATCTGTTTTAAAGAAGAGCAGCATGAAATAAAATTATACTATAAAATAGTGCTGAAATTATACATTTTAAATCACTTCAATGTGTCCAGTAAACATGCCAAACATTAGGTTGTTCCAGCTTCTCGAGGGGGAGTGACTTGCTTATTTTTTCCTGTTTTATTTATTTATAACTTGAATATATTTTGGTTTTGGACAGTTTACACATTGACCTCTTGCTCTGGGACATTATGATGGCTTTTTTAATAGTTTGTGACATATATAGTTTGGGCTAAACAGTGAATTAATAAAATAATATAATTTTTTGGTGTACTATAAAACAGACCACAAAAGTCATAAAAAATAAAGTTCAGGGGTGCTCCCGGGTTGTCACTTGGAAACAAGAAGAAACAGGAAGCCTGGCACCTCGAAACTGCACTAATAGTTTTTAGGCCAGCTGATTCCCTCTGCTGCTTTCAGTCTTTATGCTTTAGCTCCATATTTAATGGACAGATACGAGAGAGGTATTGATCCAAGAGATCTTGGCAAGAGAGCAAATAAGCCCGTTTCCTTAAAAGTAAAACTGTTTCTTTAAAGAACTGTGACCAGTATGTACTGAGCAAAACATTTTAAAATTGAAAAATAAACTTGTCCTTGCTCTTCAGAGAAGAGAAGTTGTGTAACGCAGACGCTGTTTCTAAAATACATCCAACAGACCTGACATTTCTGACATTCACTGATTTATTTGCCAGTTTATCCCCTCTAATTACCACCAGTCCATGATGTAAATGCTGCTCTATTAAATTAAACTTATTGAGAGTTAACAGTACAGAGAGTTAGTGTTGAAAGTATTCATTCATTTAGTGTAAATGCCCATCACAAACACTCAGTCATACGATCTTTGAATTGCTTTTGATGATCCAACAGCTTAAAACACAAAGATATTTAGTTTATAATGATATAAAAACAGAGAAAATCAGAAAATTCTCACATTTAAGAAGCTGGAATCGGCCAGTGTTTGATTGGTTATAAAAATAGGTTGGGTTTTTTTTTGTTTCAACCAATCATTTCAGCTCTACAGGGTGTGGATCTCTTAACTGACTTTTGTTCCCTTCCTTCTTAGGTCTCCAACCAAGCAGGGCTCCAGCCAGGCCGGCAGCTTGGAGAGCAGCTCCCTGACCGGCTCCCTGTCGCTGGGCCCCGACATGCCCCACTGCCAGTGCTGCATCACCTACGAGGCCCGCCTGAAGCGCCTCTCCTGTGGACACCTCTACTGCGACCCCTGCTGCGACCAGATCGTCAACCTGGCCTTCGAAGATATCGAGGGCCTGTCCGACTACCCCTGCCCCATGTGCAAGTCCATCCGCCAGCTCGGAGGCCTCGGCCCGTCCTCCTCCGGGTACTTCTACGAGCCCTGCGGCATCCTGCAGCAGCAGCAGTTCACGGGGAAGGAGCACGGCAGTCGGTCAGGGTAAAGTTGAAGCTCTTTGATGGGAGGGAGGTCGACTCTCTTCTGATGTTGGACTCAAACCTTTTCTTCAGCTATGAACCGGTTGATTTTTAACTGCCTCTGCCATAGTGGTGAAATGGACAACAACTAATGGCCATCTTACTTTACTCTCTCTTGCTCTGTTGTCTGTGGTTATCAGGTGAAATGTGAGAATGCATGACACTAACATCCATAGGTTTAAAGTGCCAACATGCATCTCAGTAGATGGTTGAAAACTTGCACGTCATCGTAAGAAATATGGAAGAACAGTCTCTTTGTTGTTGGTACAACATAATGATCCAGAAAAATATCTCATTCATATTTTTAATAGCGTGGTTTTCTGCCTACGTCTGTATAAAAACAGTTTCATTCTTTTGAACGTAATGTCTGAAACTGGAGAGACCAAACCAGAGCTTTACATGAGTTAACTGTGCAGTAGATATTTTGTATATTTAACATTTCCTGTCAGACGAGTTCTTACTTTGTACATTTCCTGTGAAGGTATTGAGCATTTTGCACATGATTCTTAAATTGTTTTATTCTGACTGTACATATCATGCAAGATGGTTGGATTTTACATATAAAATCTATTGTACAGTGCCATGCTACTTTTTAAGTGTTCCAGATCATATGTAAATATTTATTTTGTTAAAAAATAAAGTTTGTGAGCTGTGTATGAAAATACATTTGCTTCTTTTTTTGTGTGGCAATATTATAAACACAGCTGGGAGTCTATGGACTGATAACACTTTATTTATCAGGATCAAAACATGCTGATACAAAAAATATGTACATCTGGCAAAAATTAAGCAATATTCGTACCAAAAAAACCTTACATTACACAATGATACAGACCAACAGGTGCAGCAGAAGATCAAATTAGATTTTCCATGCAACAGGACAAAGACGAGCTTGTGTTTTTTCCATGGAAGAGAAGTAAATGCATTGGCATCACATCTGGAAAGCTCTGAAATTGTAGCTGATATCAATGTGCCTTGATATTGATGCAATGAATATTTACAACAATTTAATAATTCATAGCGCTATCAAGTGAGGTACCTTTTGACATGAGAGAAGGTCAGCATCCATCATACATCTGACAACTGTTATCCTGCTTAAAGAAATTCAGAAAAACATGCTTTTTCAAATACATAATGGAAAATTTTCATTCGTCCGTGGGAATGACGGCAGTGCATCTACTTAACACCCACATCATGCGAACGACAACCTGTTTGGATTTAAAGGCGCAGGACCAGATACTTCCCTTTGTGCTTTAAATACAGTCAGACACTTCCAAGTCCTTGACCTAAATGCTGGCTGCATACTAATACATCACCAGGCAGGGGAAAAAAAGACATAAAATGAAAAGTAAACACAGGAAGAAATAAGCTTCCCTTTCGCTTCCAAGGTACGGCAATAAAAAGGCAGATTAATGTTTGTGTTTTTCAATTACACCACAAATTGATGGAGAAATTCTCGAAATAATACTCAATTTGGTCAGAAACAATTCAGAAATCACACTAATCTACATGTATGACATCAAATTGACCGATAATAGTCATAAATACTTGAAAGAGAGATGCAATTATATTACAAAAGCCCTGAAATTGTCGGTCAGTCATGCAGGAGCTGAATTATGCTGCTTAGACTTTATCCACATCCACATCACACTCTGAACTGAATATAGGCCTCTCACTGCTCCCAAGCATGCTTGTGAGTGAGTGGAGAGATATGAGAGCAGTACCAAAATAGCTCTCATGCCCTAAATTCCACATAAAGTCACTGGTCACAGCGCCTGGAGTTCAAAAATCATGGTTTTTAAAAAGGATCGTTTTCAAAACAATATTCTACTTTTTCTAATTGAAACTGAGATACAAAAACTAGGAAATTAATCTTTTATTGCACATTAGCATGACATAATAAAGATTAGGGCTAATCGTAAAAAAGGTCTTCTGGAGACTTGTAGTCTGACAGTCACACGGGTCGCTGGTTAGATCCAGTGGAAAGTGTGTGTCCATAAGTGCCCTTAAGAACCACCTTATCACACCACCATGTATGTCCTGCCCTGTCACTGTAACCCATTTTGGATGAGAGGCTAAAATGGAAACTACAAGCTTTCTTTCTTTCTTGAAAGGTGACATGATCTTTATAAAATGTGTCTACTGCATTTCAAGATACTGCAAGATGTCCTTCTGAAGTCCTGTTGGCATACATCATTAAGCATCTTCAGCCCTTATTCTTTTTCTCTTAGACATATTCATCAGTGGAATACTGAACACTAAGATTTTCTTTACAAATATACAAAAACAGTTGTCACATTATTTAATACAGTACAGACGATAAATAGCAGAGTCAAGAGCTCTTGCAGTAATTATTTCATACTATTGCAATTTACTGTGTCCTCCCAAATGTTTTTTTTTTTTTTAATCACCTTATAGTCAATCAAAAATGGTGTGACAGGCAACACACATCTGCATCTCCTCAGTACATGACACCAGTGAGGAGATACGTCAGTTTCATATTCCGCAGCAGGGGATTTGGTTGTAGTACCCGGTCACGGGGTGGCATGGTCTGTCTCACATATGAGAACAGTTAAGATGAAGACCAGACCTCAGGAGGCTATCGAGGGCCCGTTGCTCTTAGGCAGCTTGCCGTTATTGGGTGCCGGGTAATAGCGCTGGTCAGGGCGGGCCTCTGTGACTGAAGAGTGCCCAAACAGGAAGGTGTGCTTGTTGCTGCCGCCATTGTCTTTGTGACTGGGCCTGGATGGTGGGGCTGAGGCGGGCGGAGGGCCCCTGGAGGTCTGGTGGTTGGTGAAGGTAGGAGGGGGTGCCACTCTGGACATCGCCGTGCTCTGAGGCCTCGGCGCTGGGAAGAGGAAGGTGCCGTTGTTGGTGTTTTGGTTCAGGTTGGTGTCGGTCCGCCGAGGCTCGGCCATTTTGGTGGGTGGGTTTGGATCCGTTCCGGTGGACACTTGTGCTAGCTTGTCTTTGAGCTGCTGCACCTCCCGGGCCAGCCGCTCCACAGGGTGGGGGTGGTTGGCTGAGATGGGGTGGGAGAACGCCTGAAGAGGCAAAGCAACATGGTCAATTTCTCTGACAGTAGGTGGTCAGTAAATTTTTCAACCTTATCTCACCAGAGGGGTCTTAAGAATGATCACTCAAATCATCATTAAAGAATATCCCATGAAAAGACCAACAACAATGAATTGATCTTATTAACAATTATTGTCTCTGTATCCAAATCCTGATATATCTTATTCCTCCTTGCCATGAACCTCTACTGTTCTCCCAAAACTATTAAAACACTAGTGTTTAAAAGAGTTTTGCAGCCCACTGCACTAAATAATCTCTGGTGTGTTAATCCACGGCTAAAAATAGTCCCCCAAAAATGCACTATTTACTCTTGGGTGTTTACATTATTAGAGAGGTGTCTAGTAATTTGTGATGCTGTAGTTAGTGGTTTTGTTGTACTGGAGTTCATGAGAGTTGTTGATACAACTGTGAAAAAGCAACAAAACTCTTAACAACAACGACATTCAACAAGAGTTAGATTGGTTCTCGACTGCTGTCTGTTTTAGAACTGAGCTGTGCAGAAGTGATTTCTGAATGAACAGATAGCCTCTAAGAACAAAGGAAGAACAGGGATTCTGTTGGCCTGGAGGGGCAGTTTAATGGTGTGTGAAACTGTAGGGGAAACACTTCAATTACACAAAAGCACAGAATTTACCCTAAACTCTAGTCAGTGTTAACCTGAGTTAGTGCTGTAGCGGTTTGATAGGTTTTACTTGTTCCTCTACAGCTCCCTTAAAATAGATGGCTGCACCCACCCACACAGCCCTCGACTATTCTTAACATCACCATGGGGACACTGATAGACGAGGCTGTTGCACAGACATCACAAAGGCTGTACCACGTCCATATTGGGAGTTGTCGATCAACAGATCCGACTAATCTGTACATGAAAGAGACTACGTCACGATGTGAGCGGATGCAGCACGGAAGACATGACGAGGCTGAACACAGCAGATATGAGGAGCCTTCTGGAAGTATCGTGGGCCAAATTTATTAAAACTGGATGTCGCCCACTTGGTAAACCCAATGACGCATTCATTCACTTAGACATTCGACCCCACGATATTTAAATTAGACAGCCAATGATTAGTGCTGCCTGTCTTATGGTTGGGTATACTGATGCATATTTTTTTTTATATATACACATATTGGCCTTTGAATCTACGTGTGGTTCACCACTTCAACTTCCACTTCCTGATTTTGTTGTAGCACCAAATAATCAGCCCAAATCCATATATTTCCTCCCACATCACTGCCTTTTTTTTTAAAAAGTTAGTTGCATCTGTGTGAGTTTCAAAAAATCTGTATTGAACAGAGAGGAAATTTGTGAATGACCATAACAAAACCCGTCTAAAACTTTAAAATGCAGCTGTGGAGTTGTTTTATATGGAATATGTCACCCAGTTTAATGGTACGGCCCTGTGAATTGTGTATTTTTAATAGGTGCTGGTAACAGTGGAGCTCTGTGGCACAGAGGCACTGGCTTTTTGACAAATGATTAAAAGATGAAATAACACAAGCCTCTGCTTTTAAGGCAGGAGTCTCAAACCTTTCTGGCTCGAGACTCCTGAAAACAAAGAAATGTCTGGTTGATCACAGATAACAATCACAGCCTTTAATGTGGATAGTTCAACCAAAGGGTTTTTCTGTCTCACACTGTTTAATTCAAAGGACTTTTAAAAGGTGAAAAAATAGGGGAATGTCAGGAAAAACTGCTCAGATTTATCTTTGGAACCGTTATGGGGGTTTTAACTTATTTAAGCAAAAGAAGGAGTCCTTGAGGACCACTAACAAAAAAGTTAGCAAAAGTGACCCTGATTGACAGCACAATTCTAACAGAGGAGATTTTCTTTGATTATTTTGTCCTGCATTTTTGTGCAGAGTCTAAAGAAGTGATTCACTATCAGTATTCATTCATTAGATTGTTGCATACATATTCACCAGAATGCAGGAAATCAAGTGTCTGAAACTCAAAATCTTATGGGGGAGGACCCTTCAGACACCTTTTTCCACATTGGAGGTGGCAACACATTACAAGTATTCCAAACAAATGTACCTGTGCATGGAGCGCCCCCCGGAGGTAGCACTCCCTCCACAGCCCCATGCAGGGCCCCATGAGGAGAGGCAGTAAGGGCTCATAGGGGTCAAGTGGTCCTTGAGGTCCAGAGCTGGAAGTCAGGCTTTGGGGAAACTCAGTCAGGGCCCAAGCTTTCAGTAGCCTCTCCAGGCCAGGCACGTTCTCGGAGGACGCTGCCCGCCGGTGGCTCTTCTTGTAAACGCCTGAACTGCTGCTGCGCCAGGGAAGCAGGTTAGCAGGACAGGAGAAGGTGCCTCGAGACAGGAGGAAGACTGATCCGGGGATGGTGTCAGTCAGCTGGTGGGAGGAGAAGATACTGTCAGTCAAAATTTTAAGTCATTGACACCTGCAAAAATAAATTGAGTTTGATATTTTTAGTAACAAGATAATGTCTTGTACTACAGGTGTAACCATGTGCCATGGAGTTTAAAGAGTATGTACTGTCCATCAATAACTGGACAACTTCCCCAGTTCTCTTATTTGCACTGCTCTAACCAGAGCAGAGCAACAAATCAGACAGTTTGAACAGCATTATGATCAGCTGTTCCTAAATTTGAATTGGATGCATGTTTTATGACTCCCACTAGAGGGTGCAGTGGCCTGCTGCAAATACTCAGGGCACTGATAGATGTCAGCTCAGTAAGAAGATTATACAATTCCCCACAAAATCTCTAATAATCCCTCAAATTCTCTGATACTTTTAACTAAGTGCAATCCGACCTAATACTGACTTTAGTTTTCAGTAAAGATTGTTCGTGGAAAACAATGTGTTGAGAGTCTTGCAATACAACAGAACCAAACATCCAAACTGACATCTGTCTCTGCACAAAACTGATAAGATCTATCACAACAGAAATTATCCATTTTAAGTAAAAAGCTGCAAAGACAACATGAGACGCTCTCATGGTGTCTACCACTGTTAAACCTAGAGCTCCCACCATGGCCACTAGGGGGTGTGTTGCACCATAAAAGAGTTTGTAGCCCTACCCTGTGTGCGTCTGGGTTGGTGTTGAGGTTGCCATTGAGCAGCGGTTGGAGTGGAGGGATTGGGGGGACAGGCTGGGTGAAACGATCCCGTCTGTGTTTGCTGTACTGCAGGGCCCAGTCCCACACCGGTGGCAGAGGAGGGTCAGATGGATCGGAGGAAGAATCCGGATGAAGCATATCTCTCCAGCCATTGACTGGTGTGTAGGACTGCCCGAGGTTCTGGGTAGAGAAGGATATACATTTCCAAGGCTTATTTTGTTATCAGTTACTCCACAAATCTCTCCACGGTATATGTCCGCTGAAAATGATAATGTAATGACTTTAAAATGGAATAAAATGCCACTGTCCAATACTCTACTATACAGATGACATACTCGAGAGGGGTGATTATTATTCTAATCAATACATTTCTCAGCCTTTTGGGCCAATTCAGTCATGTAACCATGCAGAAGATGCCAAAGCCCCTCTCAGGTGTCCGGTACCTGGGAGCGTTTGCATCTCTCTCGCTGGCAGTTGGCCAGGAAGCTGGAGAAGAGTGGCAGGTGGATGCTGTCGTGCAAGGCCAACAGGAAGTCATCTGTCAGCTGGAAGCGAGAGGGATACTGGGACAACAGCTGCCAAACACAGTCCAGGAAGAGCAGGAAGACTGGAGCCTGTGGGGACAGAGAGGAGGGAAGGGAAGTTAGTAAGTAAACAATATTTCTACAGTGTCTGTAGCCTTCATTGTTCAGCCTACACGCAAGACAGGGCTATACTTCATCTTTCTTACTGTATAACTCTGTAGCTTCATAGTTAAACTTCAATGCTGTGCAGCTTTGGTGCAAATCTTAACCTCTCACCTCCTCCTTGTCATTGTCACGGTGGTAGTTGATGCGGCTGCAGAAGCGGTGGCCAGCCATCACCCACTCCTTCTGCACCAGGCTCTGGAAACCGTGCTGGGTCCGACAGTGGGGGTCACACATCACCTGCACCAGGCTAGACACCATGCAGCTCAAGTCCCGGTCGTCCGCTTCTGGAATGTCAAAACAAAGGGGAACAAATGCTAAAAGGTCATCAAACTATTCTGCTATTACCTGACACTTATTTTATACCGACCTGCTGGAGGTGTGGCGATGCCTGTTGTTTACAGTGCTCGACTATTTACCATCAACTTCAGGCTTATGTAGATGTTACACTTAAATGATTGATAGTATGCGGCCAAAATGCATACCTACTGACATAATTACATGCAGTACACTGTTGCTATCACATTATTACGAATGCATTTAAATGTTTTGTAGTAATCATGTTAGCATTTGTAGGGAGTATTGTATTCCTCCTGCATTGCTAAAAACACTGAATCACTGTGTCTTTATGAGTGCATGACATCTCTTGTAAAAAGTGATGAGTAACTCAATATCATTAAGAGACATGTACTTCAATTGTGTATTGGGCTCAAATGGTTTTCAATTTCAGAGCAGCACCAGAGACACACAAGCTTTAATTTACAACCACCATTTAATTCTGCTCTTATTGGTCTTAAGGGCTTATACTGTTTGACAAGAGAAAGAGGGAGAGAGAGAGAGAGTAAGAGACAAAGAAAATATGGATACAACAGACCTGCAGATAAAAGTGATAAAGACAAAAGACAAAGAGCCAGTGGCAGACACAACAAGAGATGAGGGACAGGCACACAGAGGAACAAAGCTGTATTGGGCTAGTGTAGTGAGTCATTTCTGCAGTGGAATACTTACTGCTGACCCAGTCAGAAACAGATCTGCCGCAGCTAGGAGACTAAGAGCACGACTGATAAATGTATCTCTCAGCTAAACAGTCGTAAAGGCCTGATGTTAGTCGCTCACAGCTGCAGAGTAGCAGAGAAAGTCAAACACCAGCAGCATGTAGTAAACATCCTTAGCCCAAAACAGTCATTGTTTGAGTAATACAGTCTTGGGTCTGTCTCTCTGGGTGTTTATGAATGCACCACAGGCAGTCAGGCCAGATAATTAAAAATCTGAAACAGACTACTGTCTGTAAAATGAGTCACAACATGGAATCTAAGGACTGCAAAATGTATTTTTAAATAAACCTTTTTTCCCCCCACTGCCAGTCACATCTAGAAGTGCAACTTGGGTGGCAAACAGAATTCAATGTTTCAGTTTCTTGGCTTAAGCAATGCCATTAGTCAGAACAACAATAACACAACTGATCAGTTGGCAATAACTGAGGTGAAAGCTGAAGACATTCCCCAGCCAGATACTCCGAGGTCACCCTCGCTGAACGTTTGGGTTTACCTGTTGTGTCCAGTAGCATTCCCCGACACCTGATCCAACTCACTGCCAAGTGGTGATCAGTTGACACCTCTACTTCACAACAAACAATAGTCAGCATCTTTCTTTCCACGGTAGAGGTGACCCTTCTCTTCTTAGGAGAAAAATCCAACACAGCCACAGGGGCCTGTGAGTATCCTCACACCCGCTCAGTGCCTCTCATCCCAGGCAACTCCAGAAAGGGAAAATCCAGCCCCTATCCAGAAGTTTGGTCCAAGAGATGAGCCAAGCTATATCTACTGCTGGTCTCTCTACCTTTCCAATAACTATGTCTCCTTCCCCACTTGAAAGGTGACCTTTCACATCCCAGGGAGTCAGTTCATTGAGGATACTGCCTACCTGATGCTGGAATAGCAATGCATCACACCTAGTCTTGTGGGCGATGGGCACTAACAGACCTGGTGTACTACTAAACATTCAAACCAATACTGAATTTAAAATAAACTCTTCCAGTTAACACCAAACTACCAGACACAGGATTACAAGTCTTATGAGGAATATGTGTGTTAGTGTAAGTAGGCTTAGCATTAAAGGCACAAGTGCTGTTTGCTTCGTGTTAAAGGTTTAAATTAGGCATTTACCTTATGTATGAAGGTCTTGAGATTAATTTATATCTTCAGTAATATGTTTTAATTTCATGGCATCTCATATGGAGTCTATCTCACCTCTCAGATGCAACAGTTCCAGCCATGTCTTTAAAAGCATGTTGTATGGAGGCCTATTGACAGTGTGCATGTAGGCTCAGTGGAGTGTGCTTGTTGCTGGTATATCGCTACTTCAGGGCAAGCCCTAATGTGGGATTAATGATAGGGAGGCGCCATGAATAATGAATGGATTGAATAATATGAGCCGGGGCCTGGACCACGTGACTCACCTTGCAGTGCCACAGTCAGGTGACCGCCGCGAAGCAGGCAGGCTACCTCCGAAGCTTTCTTCAGACAGGACCTGGAGACAGAGAGGCAGGTTGATGATATCAAATCAAATTAGTCTCATTACACAAACACAGTGATCACATTACAAATATGTCTAAAAAGTTAAATAGAAACATAATAAACTATTTTATCATACTGATGTTGTAAGTTTGCTTTCTCAGTGGCTGTGCTATAACCATAACTATAACCGTCATAGGTGTCATGTTTCCTTCTTTCCTCTCTAAATATGGATTATTTTTCCTCTATGAAATCATGTCACTTGATTTTGAACTTTCTACATAAACTTGAAAAATGCATACCATTAAGTAAAACTAATTCCACTTCTAGACAGGAAATCAGTAATAAACAGCTAATAATCTGTATAGGGCAATAAACATAGGAGCAACTATTTGAGGTTTCCCCATCAAGAATAATGCATTTAACAAACATACAGTACATTGAGCCCAAGTGACCATAAGGCTGAAAGCTTTGATGCTGTATTTCAATAGAAACCTAGTATTTTAATTAGCATACCTTTCAGTTCTACAAAATCTTGAGTTCGTGGAATTAAAATGCCCCTATAATCCCTCGAACAGTTAGACAGCACACATTTATTTAAAAAAAGCCATGAGTAGGAAGAATCTGATAACTTTGTAATGGATGATATGGATTCCCAGACTGGCAAATCTGAGCTGTTACCTGGTGTAGTCTAGCCAGTGGGTGCTTTCCAGGGTAGATAACCATTTGTCATCAGGCACTGACACAGATGTGGAGATATCTAGAAGCCAAAACACAGATCATGTTCAGACATTATGCATCACTACGAGCACATCAGCTGACCTGAAGGATATAACTGGTACACAACATCAGACACAACACTAAGATGAGTTATTGACTGATCTCGGACACACAATTATAAATCAAGCTATTAATAAGGTGCAGCAACTAACACCAACATATGTAGAAAAACTACTGTGATGAAAACTTCTCTTCTTTTCGGTCCATTATTTGCTGCACATTGTTAAAGGCTTTAATTATAGGCATGTGCAGGCCACAAAGAGTTCCTAAAAAAAGCTGATGCTCATTTTGAAAATGTCTCAATTCCTCTTTTGCATGTTCTTTTGTAGTGTCAACCAAACAATGTTACTGTTACTGACAGAGCAGCACACGTTATTTACAACAACATTAGACTGGATAACCATTTCACACACAAGTTACCTCCTCAAAATAAATCATCCAAATCTTAAATGGGACTCCAAGTGCAAAATCCACTTAATCTCAGGGGGATTAGCCTTTAATACAATCCCTAAAGTCTATTTGCATTTTCTATGTAGTTGTTGTGAAGACTCAGAGCCCACTGCCGGTAAATCAAACAGATACATTTGAGTGGCTGTTTTTACAGGACAATCCTATGAGCTGTGAAGCACTCACCCACAAAAGACAAATCACTGAGCTGACAAATGTGTGAACCGTGATAATCGGTGACCTTTACACATTGTTCATGAGCAAGAGAGAGAGGCGGTGAGAGTGTGTTTGAGTGTGAGATAGGTCAGCATTTCAGTTCTAGGGCAACTGGTTGTAGACGACCCTGAGTTTTTTCCTCTCTCTGTTTACCCAACCATGGAATGTGCTGTGTGTGCCTACATGACAAAAACAACAGTATAGACCATCTCTCAAAGCCTGTTTTGAGCTACTACTGCATGAGTTTCAGACCCCAAAGTTCTGAGTGATGTAATTGTACTTTCTTAAATGTACATTAAATGCGATAAAGAAAGCGGAAACAAGAGCTTAACAACATTAAATAAATAAGCACATTTTGTGAAAGACCCTTCAGACTTAACATGATAGAAGTTTATAACCAGTGATTATGAATGATGTGCGTGCTTCATTTGTCACAACTCTTCACAGTATATGCTTTAGCCCTTTCGTGCTGTGTGTAAATACATATTTGCTCAGGTGTTGCGTGTGCATGACGTGTGTATTCATGTCTTATCCCCACCTCCCAGACAGAGGGCACGCAGGCGGCTGTGTGCCAGCTGGATATCGGCAGGCGAGGGCAGCTCCTCGCCAAGCTCCACCACCACACACAGAGAGGACTGGCAACCAAACAGGATCATCTCCAGGTTTCTACAGAACAGCACAGATCTGCTGTTAATACACTGCTACAAATGCAACAACTTTCCTTGCATATTTTCAGCAGCTTTTGAGTCATATCTTCATGAACAGTGGATTTAATCTGCAAAGACTTGAAAGTGTGAAATCAAATGTCTTTAAAAATCTATCCAGCTCTATCAAGTTCTATCTGCTTTTAAACTGCGGCTTTAAACTCCTTAACAACGTGCAATATTTATGCTGTGAGCAGCTGTTGTTTTAGTGAAAATTTTGGTTTGGTTTCCTGTTCACACATCACACACCACTGCATCTTTTTATAGGGTGATTAAAATAAACTGCAGAGAGCAGTGTATGTCTTTCTCTCTCTCCCTCTCTCTCTCTTGCACGGTATCAGAGAAATCAACTTTCTCTAACAGCTTGTGAGGCAAACAAGCTACAATTTAACATAATCTGCAACATACATGCACACTGGTAGCTTGAATTAAAGCCAGAAACTAATCTAATAAACTGCATGGAGACAACAAGATGGTCTTTTTTGTTGCAGTTCTTCAATTCGATTTAGACCAATCTAATGCTTATATTTCCACATTTCCTGTGGCAGCTTTAAGGCATAACATCAAACCCATTATTAGCTTGTGGAAAGTACAGACTGTTGATAAGACTACAGCTAACAGTACAGTACACACAAACACACCTGATGTCGTCTTTCTCATGGTAGATGTTGTTCTGGAAGCTCGCCATTCGAAGTAGATCACTGCCTCGGGGGTGTCGCCAGCACCAGCGCTGCAACACAAAACACAATTCCACCCTCTTTAATAACACACTTCACATTGTTCCCACAAGGCACTCACTGCATCTGAGTTCATCTTGTAATTAGTGCCACAGGAATGTTAATAAGAATGGAGAACATGTCTAAAAGATGACTGCAGTTGAAATATCATTCAGTTATAATACATAATATACAATTGGTAAGAACAAGTGCTCATTTGAAGAACTCCTACTAAGTTAGTTTTGAAAATTAGCATATCTTTTTTAAAGGACCAGAGTGTAGGATTTAGTGGGCTCTAGCTGTGAAGTTGCAGATTGCAACCATTTGAATACAGCTCAGCCTTCCAAGCAGAAGAAACTATGATGACCGGGAAAACTCACACAAAACACAAAAGGCCCGAGCTAGAGCCAGTGTTTGGTTTGTCTGTTCTGGGCTGCTATAGAAACATAGTGGTTCAACATAGCAGCCTCTGTGGAAAAGGACCCAATCCCTGCGTAGATAAAAACAGCTCATTCTAAAACTAAAACACAACTATTCTTATTATCAGGTGATATACAGTAATGAAAACCTCTAATCTATTATTACTATACATATATATACATATATATATATATTCCATTTCTGCCAATAGAATGTTACACACTGGACCTTTAAAGCATTAAGCAAAGATATTTTGAACCTTTAGAATTTTTGTTGGAGCTTTTTTAAACAAATGTGGTTTATTATACTGCAGCACAGCTGGTTCGGAACTGGAAAAGTTTTTGATCTCCAGAATATTCTGAGTACTCCCTCAAGCACCTTTAATACCTTTAAAGTTTTGTGAGCAGCCCAACCTTTATAGCAAATGACATTACAAGTTTGTCTCTTAGTTCTTGTATTTTTTAGCTACAAATACAGGAGTTACAAATACTGTCTAAAGTCCATTAAATAATAACTATAAAATTTACAGAAATTGTATGCTAATGTAGAACATTTGATTTAAAATGCCTTGAAAAATATAAAATATTTGATAGGACTGAGGCTGTAAGAGTTTCCCCTTATTCAGAATTCATGACCCAATCTTAAAATGAGTGGTGGTAGATTCATGTTTCTCAATACTGAGTGCACTCACAGGGATGCGTCCTTCATTGAAGTGAGCAAAGCTTTTCTTCAGCTCAGTGTCTAAAACCTTTTGTGGAACCACGATGAACCTAGGCAGGCTGACAGGAAACAGAAAGAATGTTTTATTGACAGTACACAATATAAATGGTAGAGTGATCACAGCCATGGAAGATGAGGATGAGATTTTCTAAATTCAAAATGGCAACAACTTTTATTTTATTGAGTGTCTCGTTTTGTGTCTTTTATTGAAGTTTAGCCTTGGCTTTGCCTGACATTCTCAAATTCTGTCATGTTTAGCAGTGTCTCTCAAGCGTTCTCTTGTCAAGGACATGCAAGCAGATGTATTCACACATTCCTAAAAGAAATGTGCTTCACAGGTAGGTTTTTTTTCTACACTATTAGTTAGCAGATAACATTGAGGAGAGGGTATTTGGGAAAACTGACATACCAAAGTACACCACATTTAAAAAATCCAACAGTCACAAAGATGTGTTGGTTACTATTCACCACCGGCGTGAATTTACCTTGTGGACATCTCAAAGCGGTCGTTGACCGAGCTGACTCTCCAGCCCATGGCCCCGCACCTCTCCAGCTCTTGCTCCCAGTCTAAGGCGGACTCATACCAGTTCATGTGGGTGTTTCGGCGACGGTTGCTTAGAAACTGCTTCATTTCTGGAGGAGGGAAAGTGATTCAAACACTTCATATCTGAAATATCTTGTGTCAGAGTGCAAATATTGTGTTAATGCTAAAGACACTTTGAGAGATGAGACCAGATGCAGTATGTGATGACATTGACTTTTTATTATACATTATATAAACAGTACTTAACCACTTTGGGAAAACAGGCTTTCAAGTCTTTTCTCAGTGGTGGAAAATCAGCAAAATATAACAGCAAGTCCAGGTGTGGTATAAAGGTAGAGGACTACTCAGTAAGTCACTAATAGTGCATTAGTCTCGTGTATCGTGGTAGGGTTGAGAAAATTTAGCTTGAATCATTTTTGCTTAGAAATGCAGATATTTTCTGTTGCATGCTTCTCCAATTTGAGGATGTGCAATTTTCTCTGTTTCATATTGTATCCAGAGTCGGCTGGACAAAACAAGAAATTTAAAGATGGACTTTGGAAGCTTGTGATAGGCATTGTTCCCTACAACATTTTATAGACCAAGCGACTGATCAGTTAATTGAGGACATAATCGGCAGGCCTGATGATGGGGAAGATGTATTGAAATAGTACTAAAATAGAATGAAAAACAACCGACACCGGCTGTTCACTGGAATGTTAAGCAGATACAGCTGACTGTGAGATGCCCTTTAACAAATCCAGTCTTAGCTCTTGCTTCATTTTTCACCAAACTAAATTAAGGGAAGATCCAAATCATAAAATCATACTTTATGTTCATAAATGACTGTGAAAGTGCTTGCTTGTCTCAATATGTGATTGAAGCTTTTGGAAAGTCACAATGTTAAAGTGATTTCGTCATACATTCAGGAGACAGAAAGCACAGCATTGACCACACACCGGACACACTTGACCCCTGGGGTAGAGTTGAGCTGTAGGTCATCTAGAGACTTGTTTCAGAGGGGGGCTTGCATTATTTATCCAACGGCTGACAGTCATTCACAGCCTGGTCAGCCTAGCGTAGCTTTAACATAGCATAACGTATTGTACAGACAGGCTCATATTACTCTATATGGTCGAGGTAAGCAGCCAGAGGCTTGGCTACAACTGGGCATAATGATGAAGGGTTTCTGTTTTGTTAGTGAAAGTTTGTCCTATTTGCTGAAAGTGTGTTGGATTTATTCTCTGATTGCACAATATAATATTTATTCATGGTGGCTTAATCTTTCACAAAGTAAGCTTTTCAATCACTGACAAAATCAGTCCTTGAAAGTTTTAGTGAGCCTCACCTTGAAACCATTCACGAGATATCCTCACAGCTGGCCATGGTTTCAAAGACAGCATTTTCATTGCGTAACAATACAAGAGAATGTTTCAAATGTTGCCAAACAGAGAGGATGTAAGCCTTACATATCATTATGGTCTGCACAGAAACCATTATGTTTCGTCTTAAGAGTTATAACATCACGTTCTAATGGTACAAGAGGGGAGTAGAAATAAACAGAACCAAAAATAGATGAAACAGAGTCTAAGTCATCGGTAAATTACAAATTGTTTTGGGTACATTATGTCCCTGGAGCTAGAGTGGCTGAAAACCAAAGTGAGAACAGATTTGATGAAGGCACACCAAGAGAAAACTTTTGCTTCAGAAAGCAAATACACCACATGACTAACACATAGATGCTGCGTTTCTGATTCATGTGGGCATTTGCTTCTCACTCTCTCAGTGAGCTGTTATTTCTGTGAATATTCATCACGGTGAAACATGCACAGAAAAAAGTGATAGGTGATTGATTGATGATAATGAAAATAATTATTTTAAGAGATTTACTGATAAAGTCTTCAGGTCATTGACTCTCAATTATTTCCATGCCATTAACATTCAAACAGACAACCACATAAGGATATAGTGACCAAATGATAATTCCTTTTCCAAGGCATCTCTGGAATATATCAAGATTGTTTGGTTTAGGTCTGAATTATATTAATGTCTGCACTTTACAGGACATTGGTCTGTTTATCAATATCTGTGAAAATGCACAGAATATTGTTATTATTGTGAGCATAGTACATACCAAAGCAATATCCTGACAGCCATAAAATATGTTAGCTATACAGAACTATCCCTCTGTGTTCATGGGAACCCAATACTGCGGTAGACAAATTAAGCGACAGACTAATAAGGTATTGTTTCAGTGCCAGGAACGGAATGGATGGTTGTATACATGAGAGTGCATACATTAATCTACTCACCTACACTCCCAAGGGCAGCGTTCTGGAAAGATAAAACTGACCCTGGTTTTGGAGGCTGGTAGGTCTTGGCGATGGTGTAAGTTATCTGAGGAGGGAAACCACAGTGAGCCCATCAACATGACAAAGGTCATCAGCTTTCAACATCAATGCCATCCAGAGATGCAGAGTCAGATCCTTGTCCTATGGTACAGATCAGCTTCTCTACCTAGAAGTCTTTAGGCTCTGAAATGACTGATGACAGTATGAGAGAAACCAGAGCCTTGAAACTAAGCACTCACACATGCACAGAAATATGCAGTTGCATGTAAATATTTACCAACCACAGTGCACAAATCTCTAGGAGAAGAATTTGGTCATTGCTTATAAAAAGGCATAAAACAGAAGGTACACTGATTAGAAACAACAACTTGATTAAATAGTAGAAAAACAAAAACTACATGAAATCATTTAATAACAAATCTATAAAAAGCAATTTTAAAGGCTGTAAAAAAAATCCTATTTTAGGGGTGTGCACCCACAAGTTCAGCATATAAGCCAATAATAGACCTAGTCATGCTAAAAATGAGATCACAAAATTCCTAAGATCAGGAGATGCACACACACCTCTATGACTTGTGCATCAGGAGTGAGGCGGTCAAACAGAAAGCAAATGACTCGCAGGTCCCTACAGTAAAGCACCAGCTCCTCTGGAGTGAACTTTAGCGAGGAGTTTGGGGTCACCAGCTTGGTCCTGTTTGGGCCCACTGCAACGTAAGGGGGAGAAGAGGCCTAATTAAATATTTAACAGACAAATGGGTCAACAGCCAAAAAACCCTAGAGTATAGGTTATGTACATAATTACACTATGTGGGTTAGACCTGTGTGGGCTCCACTGAAATTAACTGTACAAGGGAACCTACAACCTGCTCATTCTAACATACAGTATGTGTTATTTAAACATCTTATTTTGCATTATCCCATCTTAGTAATGATGAGGGCAGTTATTTTATTACTTGAATTATAACACCTTTTTTGGTTCTATTATTTTCCAAGTTATAATCCTGATGTCATGAAGTCTAAACCCATTTTTGATACTATTTATGGTCAGCATTTTTTTTGGAATAGCCAGTATTTTCATTCAATAAACACCTCACTATATATATTAGCGGTTTTAATTGGTCATTCAGATTGCCTAACTAAACACAAGGGACTGACAGAACATGATTCAGCATATAATCCAGCACAATTTTATATCACAGCCTCACTGTTCACTTGCCTACAGCCATCTTAGGGCTGCAGTAAGTTATTACTATTGCAAACCAAACATTTGTTACGGCTGCTGCTTCACATTAAAAGCATTCAAATGGCTTTTCTTGTGAAGCAGCCACAGGAAAACGCAATATATTGGTCACTGAGGTTAGTGTTTGCTGCGATTGCTCATCAAAAATCATCATAGATTTTTCCAAAGAAGTAACAGAATAAGAAGCCAGAACAACGTGTTGGATGAAGAACTGCAACAAACTGAATAAATTGATGTTACCACGGTAACCACATGCGTCACCAAATGAACCAGGACTGAAATCTTAAAAGATCACATTTACGCCCTTCTTAGATCCAAACCAATGTAATGATAATATAAGCATTCAGTCAGAAGTTATACCAAAGCCATTTTTTACAAACAATATGTAAATATGCAATATGTATATAGCTATGCCTGTTAGTATATTCACTTTATTACTGATAGAGAGGTGCAACTTTTAGCTGTAGCATTAACAATATCATAGCTAAGGGCATAGTATACAGTATACTCTGTGACTGGACACACACACAAATAGGGAGTGCCACATAAAAGTAATACAAGTCAATAAATCTCAAGTCATAGCATTAATTAAAATACTTTTTACTGGCCGTGAGTAAAATTGTGGGCATGAGGTTTTACTTACCAACCACAACCTTCTCTATAGACGCCAAAGCCACATCGTGATCTCCTAAAAGCACAGGGTCTGCATTGTCCTGCGTCACGAATGGTATTTAAAGAAAATATACACATAACAACAAACACATTTTAGCTCCTGTCATCACAGTTTTTGCATTATGTTAAATGCTCTCCTTAAAAAAACACAATAACAACACATTATTCAACCATAATAAAATATAAGTATGAGTATTTAATCAGTACAGCTGTGCAGGGGGACTCACGTCAGGTTTGGGACTGTCCTGGGGCACGAAGGCCACTCTGAAGTGTGTACATAAGAGGGTCCCAGATAGCCAACCTCTTCCTTCCCTGGCAGTCAACTTCTTCCTCACCATAACAGCTCTCTGAAGTACACACTCGCCTGGAGGGGGGGACAAAAGGCAGATATAGTACAAAGGAATGGAATTTATGGGCAATGTAGGGGTTTTAGTTTTCTACATGTGTGTATACTAGGGGGGCTTATAATGAGGATACATAACAGGAAGTGAAGAGACAGAGAAACAGCAGCATGAAAGTTCACTGAGAGTAGGCTACTGGGAGTGGGTGTCTTCAAGTTGTTGCTTATTGTTGCAAATCCTCCGGTCACTGCGGATGGGCAGGGAGGAGCAGGAAGAAATAAAGAAGGAACAAAAATGCCATCTGATGGATGACAGTAGCTCTGGTGGTTCTGAATTACACAATCACAATTTATTTTGCTGGAAACTACATGCACATTTACATAAGAGTAAATCACCAAATTTAAATACAGTTTTTGCTCTCTAATTTACAGATGCATATCAAAACTCAACTTAAATGGTTATTTAATTTACAGATAGTTGTTGTTGTCTAAAACTGTATGGTATTAGAAATAAAAATTCTGTGGATAATTTATGAGAAATTAAAAGTTGAATGACCAATAATCTGATAACTACGGTAACAGGAAAGACCAATGGGAGTCCAGCAAATAGTATGTTAATTCATAAGGAGAGTATCATGTACTTGAAATGAAAGCTTAAAAAAAAATCTGTTTTAATAATATTTGATAAATATTAAATGTTAAATATTTAATGTGTGGAGGACGTTATTGGTAATCTGCTGACGCTGAGATTGTGACGAGTCCTTGTCATTGGCTAAGTGAAGGGGAAAGTTGAAGAAGCATCTGAAATTCCAGGACAAAACTTCCAAAAACAAACCTTTTCACTGAGAAAAATCTCATACACACAAACACCCTGCATAAACACCCTCAAAACGGGGAGGAAAAAAGGGAAAACACACACACACACACACACACACACACACACACACACACACACACACACACACACACACACACACACACACACACACACAGAGCGGTGAGACAGCACATTTATAACAGTCTCCCGCAGGAATACAAAGCCATTGCCAGCTAGACTGTGGGTTTCCATGGCAACAGAGTCCAGGATAGGGTAGACGTGGAGAAAATGGCCTTTTTGTCCATGTTTTCATATTTCGCTCAGAAGACCATAAAAAAGACGAGGAAAGACTGCTGGTTCCTCGAAAACTATAAAAAAAATATTCTGAGGAAACACAAAATTCCTTCACACATTTGGGAGGAACTAGCACAGCCCTCAAATTGAAAATGACAGTAGAGCTGTTGGGCAGAACGCTACCCCTTGCTCTTAGCTGAATGAACATTTTGGGGGATACTAAAGCAACAACAGGAAACAGCAGTTCTTACTGATGAAACACATGTTTATGCTGTGAGAGAAAAAGGAAGAAGCCTTTGCGTTCAACACCATAATTTGCTGATTGCTCAAGAGGAGTTTAAGTCTTTGGGCGTGCTCTATGATTATGCTTATGCCCTTCAGCCTCCAAAACCACGCATAAAAACCCTAGGCTGGACTTATCAATTAAACCTGACCACACATGATCTAGCTACAGAGATTTCAGACGCTTAGCACAGTGAACACAAGTGAACCCTTGTCTTTCAAAAAGGACAATCTGTGGCTTTGCATGCGCCGTTTTAATGTCTCCCCAGGGTGCAACGGAGCCGAAAACATTCCTGTTGCCTAAAGATTTGAGAGCCGAGGGGGGAAAGGAAGGAGAAAGACATGGAACCAAGGGCTTCTGGGTCTGTTTGCACTCTTTGGTGAGATTTAACAAGTTTGTGCTAGGCTAGCAGGTGCTTCAGCGCAGCATGAGTCAGCTGGACAAGTGATGGTGTTTACGAGACAGTTGTCCTTTAATCAAATAAAATCTTTTATGTTCTTGCCGGAGGGCTCCAGACAGAATGTAACAATGTGTGCTGAACTCACACAGTATTAGTGCATGTGTAGCTTCTTTCACATCGATAAAGCCAGACTGATCTTTTGCACTTAAACATAATAAATTAGATTATACATTATACATGTCTTCTGTCTATGACCGTGTGTTTATGCGACTGATGTTTGGGATATATTTGTTTGGCACACGCCTTTTGCTATGGGTGTGGCCCACAGTTAGTCAGATTACAGCTATAAAGAACAATAAGACAATAATAAAATAACATGCAGTGCAGACAAAACTGTGACTGTTTGATGTCCATTGTTTGAGAATGTGTGCTCCTAAAGACCAATGGATTTTTTTCTCCACATTAAGTTTAAATTTAAGTTTCCCCTTTAACATTTCAGCTGCTTCTGTTGATGTTGTGGTCAGCGACGTAAAGGATCAGCCTGAGAAAATACAGCTGAGAGAGATCTGAACCACATCCTTTAAACCTCTGTTTTATTTGTTTTCATCCACATTTGTTTCTCATTTTCAGCAGATGCACGCAGAGTGACATGTTTCTTCCCAACTCAACTCACTGGGAGGACGAGCAAAGACCAGGAGAGATTCCAGGGATGCAGCTGTATCTAATAATTGCTCTGGATATTTTCTGTAAATCGTAAATGACGATGAGATATGTCCTCAGTGCCTTCCCTATACTTTGACACAGCACAACATTACCAAAAGGCTGCTCTGTTGACAAACTATAGTTCTGAGAACTCAAAACCGCCAACCTTCATGTCATGCAACATCTACTATTAGTAACAGCAGTTTCAAAATGACAACCATATTTGGTTAGCTTGTCGTGCAATATGCAATAGATCAAAAGCAAAACGTGTCCAACCTTCACTAAGCCTGTCTCTGAAAAGTTGCTTTGTAGTACGCAGGTTGCACTTAAACCAGATGTATAATATGAAAATCATAAAAACAATATCATACAGACATACTGAATATCATGGATAACATCCATTCAAAGTCATACGAAGAGAATTTAATACCTTTTTAAACATCAAGATCGAAACCCAAGTATACAAATATCGATGCTCTGTTCTCTTGTCCATCAATCATCGAGGTATAAAGCGGATTGACAGCCTTTTAATCCCACAGTAACATAAGACTGCGGAGAAAAGGGATTGAGAAGTTGCACTGAAGGGGGTCCAGGCCTCTTAGCATTGTGTGTGAATGGACAGTATACCCCCTCCCCCACTCGCAGCATTGAAAAGGTACATGATCTACCTATGGCTGTCGGAGCTGTCCTGACCTGTTTGCTCTCCCGCAGACCGGCTCGGTTTCTGCGGTCCTGTGTCCCGGTGTCACATGAGAACATCGGGGACACTGGGCACTGCGCGGTAACTACTGGGAGAACGGGACAACGTCTGCAAACATATTTCTGATTTTGTGATTCATTGGGTTGTTCTGAACTTTTGAGTGGATCTGGTTTGAGACAGCACACAACCCAAGTTACCCTACCATGCAACAACAGCGTCCTTGTGTTGATACTGATATGAGTACTGTTTTTATGCAGGGTTGATAAATGACCTGTCCTTTGGCAGGTGAGCATGCGTGTGTTTGAGAGAAAGGGAGAAAGAGAGAGAGTCCACAGGTGCAACGTGAGCCCTTTCACACCGACTCACGACTCCTTTGTGTCTGAAAGTGAATTTGTTCTCACAAATTGTCTCAACACTTACTCAGAGAGACAACAGAATGTGCTCGGAGCCAGGATAGGATAGATTTCCCTGCCCAAAATCTGAATCTGTATAAAAACAATGTCTAAAATAAAATGAAATGCAAAATTTACAGCAGACTAATAGTATTAGTAAGTAGTTTTAGCTCACAGAGGACCTAATATAGAAAAAGAAAATGAGAATGAGGATTCTGAAAACATCACAGTGGTGCTAATACACATCTGTCTTCTCTTCTCTCTCTTAATATAAGACAGGTTCTCATGGACAGCTGTGTTTCTAATCTGCCTGGAATGGAGGTGGAGAGAGAGAAAAAAAGAAGAAGGAAGAAACAGAGAGGTAAGGGAAGATGGTTTTTGGAGACGGAGATGAAGTTGGAAGCCAGCAGGGGAAAAATGTGAAGAGTAAAGACAGTCGACATTTCACAGTGAAATGTTAACAGCTAAGAATAGGATCCCTGTGCGTGTTGTCCAGGACCAGCAGAGTCTGGAAAGTATTTTATGAAAACACACTTCTGGAAAACAAATTAGGCTGACTAAGTGAATGAAACTAAGGAAGGAAGTGTGTGCGCGTGTGTGTGTGTGTGTTGTGTGTGTGTGTGTGTGTGTGTGTGTGTGTGTGTGTGTCTGTAAAAACAAGCGTGTGCATGCATGAATATGTATATGTATTGTATCTTTGTGAGTGTGAAAGGTCAATGTAAAACAACAAACAACAAGTCTAACAGAATAAACATGACTGAGATGGACTTTTGATATGCAGCGTTAAAGATTAGCCTGTTTCAGATCTAAGGTGCTCTGGTCTGTTGCCATTCTTATGAAAAGCTCCTGCAGGTTGCTGCTGTCACGGGAATATGAGCAGGGTCGGGCTGGAAAAATAACTCGAACTGCAGAAGCAGCAGAGAGTTTCCGTGGCCCTGTACCATCCAGCAGATTATCACTTGAGTTAAGAGGGTTGACCTCTGGTAAACCTAGCTGGCTAAAGTCCCTCTACAGCAGGGGTTTTTATAGTTGGGGTGGAAAAGGAAAGTGATTTCAGGGTGAGCAGGATCTGGGGCCATATCTTATCAAGGTATCTGGATCTCTAAACAAGGAGAATTCTAGTCACAGTCTAGGCAACATAATTAGTAGTGTATAGTTCACCCAGGAGCCATAGGTTGTTGTACAAGAGAAGAGGCCAACCAGTAATAACGTGACCACGGTGGTCACATACAAGGTGAACAGAAGAATGTAGACACAGCTACTTCTGGTATACAGTGAAAACAACACTTCCTGATAATGCACATCCATGTAGTTTTTTGGTTGTGCTGCTCCGAGTAAATGGTTAACTTCGGCAGAAACTATAAATCAGTCCACATGCCGTAAGCAATTACTTGAGAGCTCTGCAACACCACACCTTTACTCACATTCGACAAAAGACATTTGCTGCTGATTTTAATTCTAAAGCTGAAAGACTTTTTGATCTCATCTACACAACAGTTCATCGAGGATCCCAGTCCACTTTTGTGTGCTCAGGTTTGCTTTTCAACAGCAGATGTTTTCCCGTATCAAAGGCAAAGCACCTGCTGTCACATTCCTGGTCCAGGTGTGGTAAAAGTGCAATATGGAAAATTCAAACCACAGAAAACAATGACTGCAGCAGCAGTTTTATGCCTCAGTGTTAATATTTCATCTGATCTTGAAGCAGCCTGGCAGTTTGTGCTATATTATTTAGTGCCTTTACACATTTCTTGTGTCTGACTGGCATCTGAAACCTATTTATTGTTACAGTAACTTGAATCATTCTTTTTTTATTTAGTCAATCCAAACGCGTGGATTTCTCAAAAAGGTTGGCTTTAGGGCTGTAAGAACTGATGTATTGATCATCATATTAACGATGCCACTGATTTCCTTACATATTTAAAATATACATATCTCTAAGCATTAGCTCTAAAAAGCACAATCTTACCTGGCAGGCAGCGTAATCCAAACACATCTCGACTCCTTGCGTTCACCCCACTCTGACTCAGCATCCTCTCCTGTAAGAGAAACACAAGACATCATTTAATCCTTCTTATTTTCAAAGCGACTTATTTTACATATTACTGTAACAGAATGGAACTTTCTTTTGCTTAAGGGAATACTTCTAAAAAATGTTAATTTTCTTGCTGTGAGTTAGATGAGAAGATCAGTCTTTATGCCATGCTAAGCTAACTAGCCATAAATATACTGGACAGACATTAAAGTTGTATCAATCTTCTAATTTAAATACCTTTACACCTTTAATAACTTTAAATGAAAGTAACATACAGTACAATGTAATAATTTTGTTAACAGAATGCTAAATGTTGTTCACTACACTACACAAGAACTTAAATACCCTGACAGATGAAAGTGTTCATATGAAAGGAATAATGTTCTTTGTACTTCTAACCTATGGCAACAGGCTCTTTAATTTGTTTAATCAAGAATCAGACTAAACAGAGCACACTAAACACATGGACAGAGCCGTATGTCACCTTTGGTCTCGCTGATTATATTTAAATGATGTCTCTGCCTGCTTCTCTCATCTGGCTCGTCTCAATGGACTCATTTCCAAAGACAAAGAAACAAAGCCAAACCACAAATGCTCCATGATTCTTAGTTTCCATTTTGCTGTTTGTTTCTGCTTTCCCTATAGTAGTAATGAAGTCTCACATACTTGGGTCTGTTCTACAAGCAGATTCCAACCCCACAGAGCCACAGAGGTTTCTATAATCAGACTACGAGCTTACGAGCACATATGCTTCCACTTAACTTTGCTACTAACCCCCCTTTGTGAAGGGCATTTACATTTATCGGCTTGAAATCCCATAATATGCAGAGGGTTTGCAATGTGAGAGGACGATATGATTATACAGGTGGCGAACGAGCTTTATAGTAGAACAGAAATAGAGTTAAGGCCCCGAGTGGACACCCAAGAAAACTATACATAGGAGAGCGTCAAACCTCTTTCTCAGCAATTCTGAGTTTGGTCCACAATGAACCTATTAATCAGCACCAGCTCTATCACAAAACACCGGTATTTCTTGGAGTCAGCAAGGATGTGTGAACAATAACAATGAATCCACTCAGTCGCCAATGTTATGCTAACAATTTTGCAGTGTGGTGAATTCTGTTAGCGGGCCTGCTCATGAAAAACCTGAGACTCTAAGTGTGGCGCTCCATAAAAAAACCAGGGAACGTTTAACAAAGAGGACTTTTGCTCCTTGAAAAGGTAGTAAAGTCACACTTATTCATAGCTGGTTGTTTTCTTTGCATGTGAGAGTCCCTGGCTGTTCTCGAACAAACACCCTTAGATTCTCCTTTAGATGGAGCATTGATATATCAGAGAAACTTTTCTTTTTAGATTTGCCAAGTTCATAGTTTTTGACGGCGTATATATGATGCATATATTTCGTATATAGCGTAAACTGTTAACCACAGTTATATATTCACAATTTTTCAATAATAACAAAACAGTAAAGATTAAAAAAGAAGAAAGAAAACCTTACTGATTTGCTAATTAATACAACTCAGGCTAAGTGAGCCATGAACGTATTAATGGAGACAAAGAATGGTTTTAATCAATCCAAACAATATGAGCACTAATTCATATCATATGGGCCCGTTTGCTCTGGTGCAATATCTTCTATAAAATGGTTCTATACTGCCAACTCCAACATCTGTTAAAAAACTACAGGGACTAACCAACAGCAGTGAGAGTTCTCCCTAACCTATATTTTCTATGTGTTCATTCCAAGACATTAAAAATGTGGTTATAGTTCAAACAATTTCACTGATTGAATTTGCTGGGCAAAAACAAGGCTTTTTTTTATGATAAGGCAGGACACTAACATTTTACAAGACTTAGTTTCTGCTTGCCAAAGCATTGTTCTTTTTTTTCCCCATCTGGCTTTAAAATGTCTTGTGCTTTCCCTCAGTCGCTACATCAACACCCACAGAAAACCCGCAGCTGAATTCCTTATGCCCTTTTGAGAACATCAGAGGCTCTTCAGATCAGATTGTTATTCCTTTCTTAAGTCTAGTGTCTTAGATCTGTCCTCTGAAGGTTGTTAAGACTGACAAACTTGGGCCTCAGGGTCTTGTGAGGCACGAAAACTCACTAGATAACACTGCATTTCACAAGGTGAAACTGGCACTCAACTGCAGACCGGGCTATGTCAATAATGCGATAAGGGCGATATGAGTTGAACTCCCTCGGTTTAACTAGCAAAAACTTGATTTGTGCGTGCAATAAATGACAGTTACAAAGATCTGCAGCGAAGGCATTTCTATGTGAAATCGAAGCATTTATGCTTTACTTGCAACTTTTGCAGCATAAAGGTAAAAAAGGCAACAGAGATAAGGAAATAACATAACATCTAGGTATAAACTTAAAGATGCTGTGGCCAAAGTAAGGCTCGTCTCAGTCTCATATCACTCAAAACCCACATTTCCAGGGAAGTGTTTAAGCTGACGTTTCACTTTTTTTTCATTGTGCGGTTTCAGTGTCAGCGTCCCAACTCTATCACTTTCATTGCCTTCTTCTCCCCCGTGCTGCCTCTCTGCCCCACTTTTGCCCTCCTCTGCTCCCTCCCTTCATCCTCAGGGACAGTGGCCAAGGCTTATTGCAGTTTCCATTGCTCATGGCTTCCCCTCGCTACTGCAGACAGACTTCTGCAGTAAGCCTGCTTGTTTCTGAGACTGGAACATACTTCTCTTTCCCAAAAAACAGGCCAAAGTCACAAGGAAAGAGAACTAATGGAAACAAATAAAATGCACTACTGTTGCATCTTAATCTCTAAAAATCAAATCCTATCTCCTATCATTCTTAAAACCTAACTTACGTGGGTGTGTGTGGTGACCCACAGCACACTGTGGACCTTTAGCATCTGTTGTTATGATGAACGATTCTCTTTTGAAAGCTGTTCCTACTGAGATACGCTCTGCTTGGTGGTTGTAAAATACACATTAGCTTTTAGCCACTGTCCACTGTACATGAAAGGGTCACACAGCCCGTTAGTTTGTGTTGTGCTTTTCATTTCCTCACATGAATGGGGACAGTCATTTGGCATTGTGAGCTGGCTTGGAAGAAAAATAAGGAGATGAGGTAGTTTTGCTAAAAAGGGCTCACTTTGAAGTGTTTCCTCCTATTCCATTCAGAATAACAGACTTTTTTTTGGTCTACATAAATAAAATGGACTGAGAACTCTTCCTTTGAATCATCGCATCTTTCCTTTAGTTCCTTGTCTTTCCTTTAGAAGCAGAGCAGTAATGATATACTGTACGTGCTATAATAGAAACAGAGGATCTGATCTTACATAAATTAATGCAGTGAAAGCAAAAGACTAAAAACAGCAGTACACATCAGAATGAGGTCCTCAGTGGAAATATACTACTTAGTGTAGTGTATTAAAAAAACACAACTGGATTCCAGGTAAAGCTGTGTTTTGGCCTACTTTTATACTCTTTACTTGAGTATATTTTGGAGCTCTCTTTTCACTTCGCAACATTAGCATTCATAGCTTAATTACAACTCTGGTCTAAACGCGGGGATTGAATGTGCTGGAAGAAAAAAATTAAAGACCACCTGTCTTTTGACCACAATATGTTTATGACGGAACAAAACCCAGAACAAGAGGCAGCTTGCTGTGCCTCAAGAGAAACACCTTACATGTCGGCTTTTAAAACTCCTCTTCTAACTCTAACTCTTGCTCTTGAAGCAAGTTGCACATACTGTAAGTGAAAATGTGGTTAGCTGGCTAATGTTATCTATGTCTTCCGTGTGTTACATTAATCTTTGATGTTATAATAATGACATTCATTCATCTTGCAGCTGGTGATCTGTTGTTTTTTTTTTAATTGGTGTAAAACATCAACGTTACTGTCATAACTGCAGTAATAATCATACTTAATACAACATATTAAAATGGCAAGTAAAGATGTTTTGTTGTATTATGTTTGAGTAAGATATAGGGTAAAATAACTAATCAATGTTTCATGAATTGGGAATTCAGATGGTTCATATTTAATGCGAGAATATCTGCATATGGATATCCAACTTTTAACCCATTTCTCAGCCTGTAGCAATTAGCAGAGCCCTCCCCTGCTGTAACGTTTCATTCAGAAAACCTTCCATGAATGTCTGGCAACAAGGGCCAGCCTGCATTCTTATCCGTTTTCATTATAACAGCATCAGTCTGCACTTCTAGACACACAAAAGAACAGATAATTACTGGCTCATTTAATGGTATCCCTGCTGAATGATTTACAATTCATTGTCTCAGAACATATTTGTGTCAACAGCATCCCCTTCCTCTTACTGCTAAATTGTTCAGTGCTGACAGAGAATTAAATATATGTTTGTACAGTTGGTGACTCATTGTAAGATCAACACAGGGAGATTCAAAGGTTAGTTAGTTTAACAAAAAAAATCTCATCCATTCTTTATTGTACTCTACTGTGTTTTGTCCAGATCAGCCTGCTAGTGTTGCAGCGCTGCTCTCCTTAATTACAGCCGAGCTCTACAATGAGAGTATTCTGCTGCATGTGAGAGCCAGAGAGTGCAAATTAGACTGTGAATGTGAAAAAAAAAAAAAAGGATTTGGCTACACCGGTGACTGACTCTGTTCTGACTGCAGGTTTGCCAAATTCTCTAAGCTCCTACGATAATGAATCCGTTATCTCTCCTCTCTCTTTCTCAGCAAAGGGCTGTGCATTGAACATTCAACTAGCAGCTTCTCCGTCGCTTTCACCGTTCATAATGACAAATGTCACAGTCGGCAGGTCGTAAATGAATGTTAAAGCCATGAAATTAAAATGGTAGTATTAAAAACAACATCAAGCAAAAAAAGATAGCAGTGCAGCTTACTGACCTGTTCCCATCAGCCCACATTCACAAATCATACTCTATTTGATTTGACAGTAATTTCATCAGTCACTATACTGCCTGTCAGAGGAGCCCTGACATATCGGTTTTTCCAGGATCCTTCTTTTTAAAGGCCGGGAGGGTTGCCTAGTGGCTAGACGTCACATGTCTGACGCCCACAACAGGCAGTGTATCCATCAACAGCAGCGTTTCCTCGTCTTGGTCTCTGGAGCACACTCTAAAAAACCCTTACATTCTCGCTAACAGTACATCAATTCAGATGAGTGTCAGCTAAATGGCTTAAGTGAAAATCTAATGCTGAACGTTGTACATTCTCTGTGGCTCATAATCGTCTCACGTACGAAATGTTATTTTGATTTTCATCTCTAGTCTGACAGCTCAGGCCCCTTGAGGGAGTCTCATCAGAGCCATTCCATAGACTCAAAACAGACAAACAGGCTAACCTCTCAGTCCTTCTCAGTCCTTTCACGAGTGAATTGTGCCACTGGTTAATTATCACCCAATGCCGGATCGATACACCCTCTAACAGGACCATAAATCTGCTCTGGCGTGAAGTAGAGCCCATTGTTGTGCTCTGAAGTCTCGGCAGCTCAGGGACTGGCAGTGAATGTGACGTCTGGGTCCTATGGGAGAGGGTGTGGGTTACTATACTGCTTTGGCCCACTCCTATCAGGCTTGGATCTTCAGCCTCTTTGAATAGAGCTCAGATGATCCCTCCTCTGGCATTTTTGCTTCTGTGGAGCATTGTGCTGTGTGCCTTTCATGCTGACTGCTTCAAAGCTGGCTGGGAGATGCAGATAGAGGGAACTCAAGGGGATAGGCGCAGCTAAAATAAGCCTGAATAAGCCTGCTATCCTGTCAGATTGCAGGCCTGAGCATCCTTATGAGGCATGCACTGCTGTATCCGTCGTGTTTGACATTTCCTATTTTTTCTTTATCTGATGTGAGGGTAAACTAGACCTCTTCAGATTTTGGACTTTTAGCCATACAAACCAAGCAATACGAAAAGGACGCATTTGGCTTTATTTGGGTTTTTTTGACTCTTTGGAAAACAAGTAATTAAACAACTAATCAAGACAGTAATCTGTAAATTAAATGCTAATAAAAAAATAATCATTAGTTGCAGCCCAATCCCAGTTCATGCCATCCCAAATGTCTTGTGTTTGAGACCCTGATTAAAAGGAGAGAACATGCAAACTGTAAAGCCATCTGGTCCAAATTCAGCCCAGTACTGGATTCAGTTTTCTAAAGCAGTCTTAACACATGCTCATGGAAGAGCAAACCCACAAGAGTGTGTGGGTGGCCTGTGCATATAATCTACACAGCCTACTACTCTACATTACCATATCTTAGGCTCAGCCACATTCTCATACTCGGACACATGGGACTTCCATTGGTTGGGTGTCTGCGACGAATTCTGCGTGTCTCAATCAGAGGTAATCAAATTCAAAACTCCTCTACCTCCCCGACTGCTGTCTCCATGGCGACAGCCAGATGTTGTGCAGTGCACATCACCCCCCACTCCACATGCAAGCCTCGCCCGAGGGCAGAGCAAAGAGGCATCTGTTACCGTTTCCCCCTGCGGCTGCTGGAAATAACCAGGGAGAGACAAAAAAGCCAGGCAACACAAAGACGGGGGCCAAGAGACTGCTCCCATAGGAATGAGCAACACATTCATACTATGTGTACACATTGCTTTGTGCTGTCTATCAAACTAACGAGCCCTTCTATCCTCCATGCTCTCGGGTGCTCCTAAACAGGGACAGTGTCTTGCTGATCATTTCAAATACAGTAGCAGCAAAAAAGAATTTCATCTTCGGGCATTTCAAAAGCAGTTCATGTAAGCATCATGTGACGTTTAAAGGATTTTGGGCAATAAAAGCAGCTGCAACTGTTCAGTGCTGTTCTCAGAAGATGATCTGCACCATTTGAATCTGTGCACAACAACTTAATCCCATATGAGACAAACCCCACCACCACTTCACTGGCCTTTTATCAGACATGCAGCCAAAACACAGTGACATTATGTACCCTTACAGTAGTTATGTGTCTCCCTGTTGTCCAGACAGAAGGAAACAGCAGCCCTATGCAGCCCAGTCCCCTCCCTTATAAAGCTGTCACCCTGAGTGGCGAACAGAAATATCATGAGACAGTCCACATTCACACACTGAACAGACTCTCAGAGGTTTCTAATCCAACCAGGCTGCAGACTAACCTGGACGTGCATTTTATAGCTCTGCATCGTGCTTTTCTGGCCTCTCTGGTGTTAAATCACATGAGTGTTTGATGAGTTAATGTTATATAGCACTGAGAAAGCAGAACCTGCCTCAACTCAAACCCTTCATCTGATTTAAGATTTAATTGGTAAATCAAAATTCAACTGAAATGTATATAACCCACAGCTTTTGCTCTACAGTGAGTACAAATGATACCTCAGTGTCCAGTTATGCGACTGTATAAAACAGGATAAAACAAGTTAATGCCAGTGCAAGTCTCTTAACTAGACAAAGCTAATAGTTAACGTGTCGACCTTACCTTGATGTCTGGGAGCATTTGTCTCACTTTGAACGTGGTTTTAGATCCTGTCAACATTTTTGACGACTCGACTTAAAAACAGCAAGAAAGAGACGAGCGAAATAATTTTTTTTTTTTAAATTAAACAGAAAAAAAAGAATAAATGTTGTTATTATAAGCTAATGGTGGCTGGGGGTTTTAGTCTTCTCCTCTCCTCAGGAAAAGAGACGAAAGGTCCGGAGTCCGGTAACGGTTAGCCTGTATCACCGGCTGCTGCTGCTGCTGCTGCTACAACTGAGGTGTTACAAACTAGTTTCGCTCTTTTCATCGCTATTCGCACTGACAGCATCCACACACACACAAAAACGACGAGAGCACAACCCCTGCCGACGTTTCCCCACCGGTCACCGGACCATTACTAACCGCTGTTAGTCACTAACGGGAGAGATGCGTTCACCGTTACTGCTGCTTTCCTAAACCATTGAGCTCTGTTTGTTTACCCCTTCGCCATAGTGAAAAAAAAAAAAAAAGCTCAGTGCAGCAGTGGAGTTTCTTAAAGGGGCCAGTACATCTGGAGCATGAAGCCTGGAGAGGCTGTGAAAAGTCCGCAGGAAGTTTTTTATTTTAACGCACTAAGAAGTTGAGTGTCGTCGCTGAAGGTACAAAGAGTGTCAGTTTCTCCCCGCTTTCACTGCACCCCTTGAACTCACCACCACTCAACAATGGCTTTTACACCCTGGTGGAAGAAATATCACAATAATACATAATACAAAATAAAAGTACACAAGTATTATTATCAAGTATTAAGTGTCATTATCATCAACATAGTATAAAATGTATTTATATTTATATTGTGTGATATCTTTTTGTACCTCCACTTCTGTACTGTCAGTTTTGAATTTCTCCTAAGGGGGATCAATACAGGAACATCTTATGTTATCTTATCTAATAAAAAACTAAAATAACTGGTCATGCTTTGTTAGACATACTGTATACTGCCTGCCTTGTAATTTTGCTCTTGTATCGTTTCTATTTTTTTTTTACTTTTTTATTTTGTATACTTGTAAATATGTATTTGTTTCTTTTCTCTATTTATCTGTCCTAGTGCTGCTGCAACACCTTAATATCACTTCTGGGAAGGTGTAAAGTATCTTATCTTATATTGTAATACTAAATTGTTAACACTAATGCAATTAATGTGTAAAGTAGCATTTCACTGTTTACTGTAGCTGGTCTAGGTGCAGATAGTAATCTTACATTGAACACTTTAATCTGCAAAGTAACTATACCTGTGAAATAAATAAGGTATTCAACATTTCTCTCTGAACTGTGGTGTGGTAGAAGTATAAATTATAATTAAATGGAAAGTACCTAAAAAAAATGTATTGTATTCAGGTAAATGTACGTAGTTACAACGCACCATTGCCTTCAAACAACTCTTAAGTCCTATTAATGTGTTTAATTTGTCCCAACTTGTGCTTTGTTTTGACATTCCTACATCTGTATCTTTTGCTTTTCATAGTGAGAGCTCTGGCTTCATATTCAGGGAACTTGTTGCTGAGTGTTTAAACTGAAGCAGTAGCTGAGCCACTCAGCCAACATCCATAAAACCATTCAACTCTTGACCTTCTAGTATTTCAAGCCTCCGAAACCCCTCCTAAAAAAACAAAATAATCTTGTTAATTTAACCATCTACAGCTCGTTTTGGTCAGCAGTACCTTTTTTTTTTGCTGATCCTTTTGCAGGTCTGTGTGGGGACTGGCTCCTCTTCTCCTCTCTCATCCAAACTTGTGGAAAGAAACCACCAATAACTCTTTTCCAGGATGCCAAGTGGGAAGAAATTCCTTTCCAGCGTGAACAGGGAAAGTTGAATAATCCGGAGCAACAGTCTGTCCTGCTGAACAGGTAGCGAGGCGATGTCCTTGTGAACTATAATAGAGAGAGGTCTGGATTTTTTACCACATGGGAAACTGTTCAATATTACATAAGGGTCTCCGATTTCTCTGATACATAAAACAGTCCCAGACACAGGACCTTGCATCATCTGAGCTGGAGTTATTCAACAATGTATAATGCAACAAGGTTAGGGTAATACATGTTGTTTTATGTCTCTCTCTTGCTCCACTTTAAAGATAACGATGATAATATGATGCTTATTTGTTCGCTGAGGAAATCCTGTTTTCTCTTGCCCCACACAGAGTTGAGAGCTATATAATAGAAATCGTGGAGCTGGTAGGGTTTCAGTGCACTGCTTAAGGACACTTTGGCAGTTAAGATGCTTTCTGGTAACTTTTGTCCAGTGAGAGGACAGTCTCACACCCCCACCCTCAAACTTTAACAAGCTGACTTTAAGAGCTTGCTTCAGATACAATTTTAATTTTGTCAGTTGCTTATTTGCAGCCATCTAGCGATTATTTCTAGCGATGTTTTAATTATCTTCCAAGTTCACTTGGTCTATAAAATGTTCTATTAAATGTTCAAATTGCTTGTTTTGTCTGACCAACAGTCCAAAACTTGAAATTAAATTTACTAACACATAAGACAATGAAATGCAACTTTCTATCAGCTGACAAATCAACCTAGTGCTGAGACTTTATGTATGGACTAAATCTGAAATGTGTAAAACCCTCTTTGCCATTACATTCATAGACCATTAATTCGATTTTTATGGAATGAATTCGATAATCAGTCATTGTGTGTGTAGCTTTTATAATAATTAAAAACAAAGAAAAGAGCAGAAGCATAGCATTCTTGAAATACAATGAGAATTTATTCAAACGGTGCAAAAAAAATTAATAATTATAATAATAATAATAATAATAACAACCTAACATAAAATCTGATGTTCTTTCTATCCAGATTGCACTGTCACACAGCCTTAGGGCTCTCCTCTCGAAAAAAACAAAAGCAAAACATTAAAACAATAAAAAATAAAAACAGATCAAAATACCAGGACAAATGAAATCAAGTTAAAATAATGCACAAATTTGGTAAAATGGATTGCCATTTACATGCAACAGTTCCAGTCCCATGCAACTCGAAGTATTCCATGTTAATGTCACTGATGATGAATATTCTGTCCACAGAGAAATTACAGTGTTGTACAATATATAAAAATATATCGGGTCAGCTGTGTCGCAAAACTAATTCTGAGCCATTTCTCATCTGGTTTGGAGGAAACGAGCTGGGTCAACAAGAACATTAACTGTCATGTTTTAGCATAGCACGGATTGGTGGTTGTAGAAAAAAGTAAACAAAAATGTACAAATCAAAATAAGCGACAAACAAATAAAAGCCGGACTGCTAGACAATTAGCCATGTGAGAAAGAACATCCTAAAATGTTGCAACTAAACATTCCACAAGGAAACCTATTAAAAAAATCTCACTATAAATATATATTCTCAAATGGTAGGTCAGCATTGAGGAAATCAGTTTGCAATGAGCGAGCCTTGAGTATCAAGAGGCCCGTCTGGGAGTTACCTTCGACAGCCAAAATGTCACTTTCTGGTAAACACCAAATTCTACCCCAATCCGGGCTCTTACACATTTATCATCCATACCTCTTTTAATATCCAACAATATACATTCTTACCCATTTAAAAACACTGTAAAACTTCGGGCTTACAAAAATAACTTGAAACATATTTATACAACCTCTCATTGTTTTTTTTATTTAAATACAAAAACGTGTTTGTAGCCGGTAACGTTTGATGTTTTACATGTCTCTGAGGCATCTGTTTCAAACATAAAATAATAAAAAAAAAAAAAAAAAAAAAGTTTTTGTAGGCTAATTATTACTTTGGAGGGCAGGGAAAGAGTATTCACACATACACATTATTCAACAAAACAAGCATCACCTTCCCACGGTAAGGGAACACTTCATGGGTTTTGTCTGAATTAAAATGCTAGTGCATGAACACTTGTCAACACACATTAACACAGCAAATGAAAATGCTTTTTTGGGGAAATAGCGTCATGTAAGTGTTTTATTGTCATTAAAACTCTAGTGTTACTTTAAATACACAGCAAAAAGACTCCCTTCTTCCTTGACCAGCTTTTGCAGTGTAGAAAATAGTGTATTATACTTTTAAATTAGCTCTACTGAAAATTATTCCCCAATATTTTGGTTATTTTTATTTGTAGTTCGAGTATAGGTCACCCAAGGTAAGCTCCAAACACTGACTTAAAAAGAAAAAACAAAACAAGAGTGCCCTCAACTGGGCAAGGCAGTGAATTGCATACTAAATTGTGCTTTTCTAGACTTAATTCCAAAGAATAGGTTCAATCAACAAGAGTAGAGCAGCTAGAGTCGCGCTACCTCAAAAGAAATTCCTCACCATGGCTTCTCATAGGGGAAATAATAACAAATTAAAGTATTTAAGTAGTCATTTTGACATTAGTAGAACTAAAACAGCTTTGAATTTGAAATGATAATAAGGAAGACTCAAACAGAACATCCGTCTGTATCAACTAGTTGATATGCCTAACTGAAAAGAACAATGGCATTATCTTAATAGCTTCAACATAATTTTTCAAAAATGAAGAATTTGTTACATCTTGGGGCAGTAGTAGTAGAAACCGCAAGCGATGAAGCAAGCAGTGGATACTTGATGTTCGACTTGCACAACATACAAACAGGATTGTGATGCCACGAGGACAAATGCTGAAAAAGGCAACTAGGAAACTGAGTTAGATGGTGACGCTGGCACCAAAATGCTGTAGCTCGACAGTAACTGAATCCTTTAGAGAAACCCTTCTGACCTGTGCCCCTGCTTTCCCATGAACAGAGGTGGCAGTGTCTGCAGAGATGAACAAAGGACAACAGTCAGGCCACTTCAAAAACAGTAAAAAGTTTTGTAACTACGGACATCAGGAAAGTGCTTGAATTTGTGCAAAAAGAGATAACGCAACTGGATTTGGCGGGACGAATGCCATAAATTAAGAAACCGCCTTCAGTAGAACTTCAGAACTTGCAGTGAGCGACCAAACCAATAAGCTTTAAGATGTCTTATTAGCAAGGACACCATGGATGTATGACATTGAAGTTAACCTTTTGTGTGATCGTGAGATTGTATGCAACATGTTTCACATTTCTCAACCATCAGTGCGCAGAGGGTTTGTCATTTCAAAACAGTGAGTTTCAGAATCACAACCTATTACCTTAATTTGTCAATACAATGTTATCAACATCCAACAGAAGTGCATGTGTCCCTTTGCATCATGCAAACAGAAATTGGAGACAACTGTCACAACTGCAGACATCCTCACTGCTCCAGTTTATGTCACATGTTTAATAACAAATCAGTTCATTTGCTTTACTTGTCTGAAAACCAATGTGTTCAGCAACTTTAACAGTTTAACTTAACAGCATGTTACACAAGTGACTGGTGTCTCCAAACTCTGATGTGCTGGATGTAACATTTTGACTTTGTAGTGTGTAGTATTGCATGCCTGGGTTGGCCACAATAATCAAATGCCTCAATGCCAACCATTATTACAGAAAGAGGAAGACCAGACTAAGAAAGAGAAACATTCCAACAAACATGAAATACTCTTGATCAGGCTCTGGATCAGTATCTTACCGAGTGCTATTTTGCTATGTCGTCTTTGTTCTACACCGCCCGGTCAATAATGTGACCAAATGCATTTTAATCTTCAAAAGAGGTTGACATTTTCATCATCCGATTTATAGATATATGAATTGGACAAAAGTGATTTTGTTTTTAGGTGATATTTGCTTTGCCAACAAGATACTTGTAACAGTCCAGAGCAGTTTTTCTTCAATGCGTGGACATTTATGTGTTTGCATTCTGGAACATTAGCACCACAGCAGCCCACAGAATGCTTAATCATTAGCATTGCTTGGTAGTTTCAATTTGCATTATGCAAATGTGACCGACGAAAAAGCAATTCGACAAGGATTAATTCTGCTGTTTCCCGAGGTACATATGACGCAAGGATCTAGTAACAGTAGTGTAAAATCTGTATAACACTGAAATCACCCAAACCGGATGTGACTTCAAAATGCTCAAACATCCCTTAATTAATCAATCCAAACATTATCACAGACCACAAATGGAGCGGAGACACTCGTGCCTTTTCAGTTTGTGCTTGCATCACTGTGTATGAAGTAGTGTGAGTCTGACTTAGTGTAAATGTGTGCATGTACTGTATGTGTGTTGATGAGTGTTAAGTATGGTGCCTGCCATATACATTCTCTCCACTAGGAGGAGACAGTAGCAAGGCGTTAAACTCTGATAAAGGAGGAGAGCCTGCAGCTTCCACGCACACAACACGCATGCACACGCGCACACGCACGCACGCGCGCACACACACACACACACACACACACACACACACACACACACGTACACACATACATAACGCCTGCATAAGAGCCACAGCAAAAATGTAACAGAAGTGCAGTTAGTTTATTCTATGGTCTAACATGTGACCCCAGCAGTCAGAAACCACCCTGTTTATTCTGTAGTCATGTTGACTCTGACACTTTCTGAGGTCTATTCCAACAGGAAGTGACAAAAAAGGGAGGGAGCTGGTTGTGCCTTTCTCTTGTCCATTCAGAGGCTGATCCGCCCCAGCCGTTATTTTTTTTTAACTGAAAAAGGCCACTCATCAAATTCAAGCCATAGAAAGGTCCATTCAGAACCTGTGGATGGCTGGTTCTGTCTCCCTCTTTTTCAGCTCTTCCCGGTAGCAGTAGGAGCAGTAGTTGCCCGTTTCGGGGTGTCCGTAGTAGGTGCAGCTGGGTGTCCGACAGCGGCTGGACTGCAGGCTGGCCAAACCACCGGCGCTGCCAAGTGAGTAGTGTCTGACTGGGGGTTGCCCACTCCGAGAGTCTAAGTTGGAGCGCATGTCCCGGAAGCCGTTTGTGTAACTCCCACCAGCGGTTTCAGACCCAGGGTAGTCTGGTGGGTCGAATTCAGGGGGATATGAGGGTGCAAGGCGAGAGGGACTCAGGGAGGCGGGGCCTTGTGAGTTATTGTACTGGGGATGGGAGGGACCCTGTGTTGTGGGGCAGTGCCGGGGAAGGGTGGCGTAAGAGGGGAGGCCGGGGTAGGAGGTTGCTGGGGAACCGCCAGCTAGCTGGCGCCGAGTGTCCATGTAGCCATGCATATGAAGGTGCTGGGTGAGGGGTACTGCAGCAGGAGGCTGGTCTATGAAGGAGGGCCTGGGGATGGGCACAACACCAGAGTACATAGAGGGGCTCAAAGGAGAGGGTTTGAGTTGGGTGAAGGAAGTTGAGGAGTTCTCTGACAGTTCCTCTTTGGCCTCGTAAGGCCGGTAGGTTAGCTCTGTACCACCAACTGCCTCCTTCTTAGGTAGCTGGATGCCGTTGGTGACACCCTTCCTCTCTGCATCACGGCGCTGTTGTTCTTGCTCAGCACGAAAGCGCTCCTCCGCATCCGTGAGGTAGCGCTGGATCATCTCCTCCTGGAAGGGCTGCCGGTTGCTGGTAGTGAGAAGGCTGGCAAAGATGAATTTCCTCTCACCTTGCATGGCGCCGCGCAAGATACCCAGACTGACTTTGACATCAGCGCTGTACTTGTAGGTATCACTCTCAGTACTGCTCCCACCACTGCTGCTCATACTGCTCCCTGTTCCGTTGAGACGCTCACTACCTGAGGAGGGGGAGCCTTTCCCAGAATCCTCTGAGGTGTGGGCTGAAGGCGAGCCATCCTTGCTGCCCTTCCTCCCCCTAAACGAGCCCTTCTTCTTCTCCCCACCCTCCTGCTTGACACCTCCAGCTCCAGCGTTCTTTCCTGTCATCAGTCCACCCACGTTTTTCTTCAGCTTGCTGCCCAGGCTTTTGCCAAAACTGCCCAGCTTATTGGCCACAGAGTCTGCCCTCTTCTTGTCTTTATCTTTGTCCTTCTCCTTCTTGGTTTTGTCCTTCCCTGCTCCCGCCCCCGCCGATCCACTGCTGGAGGAACTAGATGAGGAAGAGGTGCTGTTCTTGGCCAGGGACCCACCTCCATTAACCGCTGATCCTGTGGTTGTGTCTCCATTGCCATTGGAGCTGCTGCTGACTGACTCCTTGTCTGACTCTCCTGAGTCAGGAGGAGTGCGTGCATCCTCTCCGGCTGATGCTGTGGGAGACTCGGGCTGTGCCAGAGGGGCTTGCTGCGAGCAAACAAAGCAGAAACACAAGTTAGTGGAAAAATACTGTAGAAAAATGTACACCAGGCCCCGATCTGCTGACTTTATGATGGAACAGACAACAAAAAATGTAATACATATAAAACGGGAAAAAAAGGAACGTCACATTCTGTTCTAACAGTACAGGCACATGCCCCTCAGGTATAAGTGGAAAAATCAGCACAAGATATAAAAGATGTGAAAAGAGTGAGTCATAAAGCTGTTTTTTTGCAGACCAATGCAGAAAAACACAAATGACTCAGTTTCCAAATGCTTGTTCAAATTTACAAACATGTTAAGGAAGATGTAAAATACAGAATGCTGTATTTAGAAATGGCATGACCTAGATGATGACGCAGTATTCTGATCTCAAACGAGAAGCAGTTACAGAATGCCCCATCTTTCAGCAATAATGACCAACACACAGCTATCCTTTGGTAGCACCGCTAAACAGAACAATCCCTTTAAATTATATCTTAATGCAGCGATTGCCTCCAGACCCTGCAGTTTATCCATGAAACTGCTCGGAACTTGTCCTTCCAAGCTCCGCGATGTTCGCATGTGGCACACAAGAGGACCTTTGTCACAGTGTTTGCGTGGTGTGACTTTATGACCTGAATGGACCAGTGTAGTTTGTTTTCACATACGCTTTGTACAGCAGTCAGGGGACAGCTGGTCTGATGGAAAAGGGAAAAAATATTGTCCTTGTTTGTAATGAGTGTGGGAAATTAACAATAACCACAAGCAGCTGTAATACTTTAAGTCTACCAACCGCTTTGGCATCTGTCTGACAATCATGTTACAAGTTTTGGGTTTCTTTTACGTTCCAAAACTCAATCTGGCTGGTGAAATGCTGACTGAGTCTTTGGATTCCTCAAGTGGCCTGAACGGTTAGTTGAAAAATAATTAGTTTTTATCACTCATTTATCATGCCTGTCATTACAAAAGCAGTTTGGGCAGAACCAGGATGTCCAATAAAACCTATGATGAATCCTGTTGTCTGAGTGGGCTTTTTAAACCTCCCTGCTGTAAAAAGGAGCAAGAGACATGACTCAGGATGGATGTGTGGACTTTCATCTTTACCTCACAGGGCAGGGGCAGCCAGGCGACCGTCATGTAGCTGTGTAACATCTGGAGCTTGGCCTCCAAAGAGAGAGCCACACTGGGAGGAGGAGGGAGAGAAAGGAACAAGTCAAAGCTCAGTGAGAGGACATCTACACTCTCTGCCAGAGCTCCAGTGTTATACTTAAGGACATTTTGTTATGGTGGTTGATGATGTTATTTTATGGGAAAATGTAATAATGTTTTTGCTGTTAGACAGTATTGGACAACAGTCATGAGCTGTATTCTACACCATGATACCAGAGATAAATGTGCATGCATATACAACAAATGATTCTGTTATAAATAAACTAAGCTGTTCCCTGGGATAATGGTCAAGGACGCTAACTTGACATACAATAAATTGGCTCTGAATGGTACAGCGAATAGCAAATGCACTAAAACATCCTGCTGCTGCGCATTCTTATTCTGCTCTAGCCTTACAACCATTTCCAAACAATAGTAATCGGCATCAATAATAATAATAATGTGCAATATTTACTGTGCAATCCATTGCCCATGTGCAACTGCTGCTGCTACTATTTTGTGTTATCTGTTGTTGTGGATTCTTACTGTTTTTTTCTCTTGTACATAGTGTTTTTATTGTTTCCCTACTCTTACTGTTTATTTATACTGTTTTTTCTCTCTATCCACTTTGCTGTTGTTACATTGGAATTTCCCCATTGTGGGACAAATAAAGGAATATCTATCTATCTATCTATCTATCTATCTATCTATCTATCTATCTATCTATCTATCTATCTATCTATCTATCTATCTATCTATCTATTACCAGCCACTCGTGTAATATCATGTCTGTCCACCATTTCATCTGAATAAGACATCCAGTGTCATCAACTGACGTAAATAAGGTGGAAGGCTATTTTTACCGAGGTGCTATTTTGGCACTCCTTCCACTGGTCCATTTATAGAAGGTATTTAGAGTTAATCTTATTGTCAGTGGCACTGCCGCTAATCTGGAGTCAAGGGTCAATCCCTTCACACTGACACTCGGTCCTAAAGGGACAGGTGTCTATAAGGGTGTACACATGCAAAAGAGAACATGTGTCATTCTTGCTTTTATCTGTATCAGTTGCGACCCTTAAAAGCACTTCTGATAAATCAATTTGTAAAATGCACCTTATGAATACATTTGACCTGACAAACATATCTGGAGTTGTTTTTAGAAGGAGATCATACCTTGCCAGCATCACGTTGTCTGTGTCATCCTTGCCCCACTCCCAGTCTTTTCCAGGGTCCACAGCAAAGTGTAGAGGCAACATTTTGTGCTCCGAGTCAGTGAGAGGGATCACAACTGCTGGTAGAGATGGGGAAAAAAGTTCTTAGAAAAGAGATAAAATGTTTTAATCCAGCCCTCTGTAGACAAAAATACTTCTAAGTGCAATCAATTCTTTCACTTTCTATTTTAACATTTAGCCTGTTCGGTTAGACCAACATTGTTTTTGGCTGGTCCAATCTGATATTTTTAGACTGGTTAACAATGCAATGTCTGGACAATGTCTGTGATTTCAAAGATGCATTTATAATTTGTGCACAAACCTCAGTGTGAGCCTGAGTATTCCATGTTTCTCAAAATTCCACAAAACAGCATTTTGACCGACACGATAATAAGTATAATACAAAAAAGTAGCATTTTTCCAATCCAGTTCACTCTCACTCAATACAGATCTTGATGTCTACAAACTTTTTACTTTATAAGTCAAACATTTATCAAAATATTATTCAACTGTAACACTGAAAGGCAGTCACTTGCTTGCTCTACACTGAGCTACAGAGATCATTAGATATTCTCAAAAGCCCAATGGCCTTAGTCACCCTACTTAAATAAACCACTAAGGTCAATATTAAAAAAAGCAGAAGCAGCTTGGTGCTTCTGCTTGATGGGCTGATAGTCTTTGACAGGTCTGAGTGCTATGTATTGTCAGAAAACTGTTGTTCCAAACCTTGCACACATTAATATATCATCCTGATTGATGGCTTTAAAATGTCAACTGCTCACTGGGAGCCTAAAAGGATGATAATAAATATGAATGATGACGAGCATTACCTTGCTCTTTGGAGCTGTCCTTCTGCTCCATGGAGACCAGGGCAGAAAAGTGCGCCTGGTCGTATGCCAGGACCAGGGGCGAGCGATGGCACTTGGCAGCTGGCACTTCCAGTGGTAGGTAGATGCCTCCAAACGGGATGGGAGCAAAGGCTAGGGAAGAGTAACAAGGACATTAAACATCTGAAAAGCACAACCTCAGCACAGTTTGCAAGAACACTGGGAGGATTTGAGTCAGAAATAAAAAGGAGCTTTCACTGCTTTCAATAAATCAAACCAATATCTCACTTACTTCCAATTATGAGTGTTGCAATAATTCTATAATAAGACAGTTGTGACCTCTGATATCAGTAAACCAACACAACAGCTACAGTGCAACAGCTACAATTAACAAACTATTAAGGTTCCCTTACTAGAGTGTGTGTGTGCACATTTGTTTTATGCGACATAAATGGGTCACACAGTATTTGGCAGTAGTTCATTTGTTTGTTTTAACCTGATTGAGGTACCAGAAGGGTGGCGTTTGCTTCATTAGGACAACTCAGGCAAGCCATCAGTCACTGACAACTTAAAATGTTTTCTTTCAAATACTTCCTTCTGATTGTATACATTTTCTGCCAAGTGTAGCGAATAGTCTGTATATTCCAAACCTAATCTATCTGAGCTACAAAGACGATGAATTATATGAGGAAATTATGCAAAAATATTATGAAATACAGTACATGATGCATTAGCAATGGTATATTTACCCTCTCCTCCAGAGTCTCTCAGCATAGTGTCAGCCACGACAACTATGGGCCTTCTGAGGACGTGAGCCAAGACAAAGACGTGAAACTCCTCTAAACTCTCATAAACTGGTTCATCAGAGGACTCCGCCCTGTAGACCACAACATGGTTGGTTGCTTTACAGAAATACAATTGTTGCAAAACCAGAGATAAGCAAAGTTTCAAAAACTCTGTACATTTGTATGTGTCTTATCAATGGTATGCTGCAGACTTTTTAGTGGGCCACAAACACAAATTTCATATGAAGGTACGAGTATTTAAAGGAAAGCTACCTACATTTAAAAACATTTGGAACCACCTTGAAACTTCAAGATTTTGCATTATAGAGCTTTGTCAGTATATTTAACCCACTGAACTTGTGCTTGTTACAATAAATAGCAGATTGTCCGAAATGAGGGCCAGCCACTCAGTTCTGATTGTGAGCGCAGCTGTTTGTTCATGAATAAAAACATGAGTGTGACTAAGTGTGCGTTGGGTTAACAGTCCCTGCATTGTCCGAGCCAGACCATACCCGTTGGTGCCGTTGGTGCTGTAGTGTATTCTCGGCTCACTGGAGGCTAGCTTCAACAGTTCATTCCACTCTTTCTGCCACTCCTCCTCCGTGTACACCAGACCAGACTGAGGAGAAAGGAAGGACACACACACACACACACACACACACACACACGTTTGCCATTTAGAGAGGGAGTGTCAAATGTCACAAAAGCATGCACTGACGTTATGGCGTCTTACCACAAGGTTATATACTGACAATTGAGGAAAGAAATTTAGCTAGAGCCTTTACAAATCCCTTTGCCATTCACACAGGAGCAACAGAACCCTCATCAATATCATGTGTTTAATCTCCATATATGGACAGAAAGAAACTGCATATTAATGGGTTTTTTCCTCAGAATCAATGTCCCTATTCACCTACAGTACATTCAGACAAGAAAGCTTCCTAGTCCTCTACTGCTCGCCACTGTGCAGCTCCACTAGAGCAGTTTTGGTTTAAGTAATTTGCTTAAGGACACCTCTGTGGTAGCTGTTGAAGAATTGGTGAACATCAGGCAGCCATTCGTGTGGCATCTCCTCTGTGGAGGTCTGCATGCTGTCTGCAACCACTTTGGAAAACATACTTAGTGTACTGTTGTGCTTGCTTTCATGGGGAGAAAGGTCATTGTGTGTGTTCTGGCCTTTGTAGGATGTTGGAAGTAAACTGCAGTGCATTCACAACTCAAACAGTCTCTTTCTGGGGTATTGATAAAGAGTATCAATACTAGGCGGAGACACCTGCACTTATCTAATCTTAAAACAATTGTTTGTATTTGATACAGTAATCAGCATGTTATCAAGGCTGAAGAAAGACCGTTAAAGACAATCAAATAGCCAAAGAAAAATAGAAAAAAAGTGACAATGAACTAATGTTACCTTTCTGAAATGCGGATGACAAAAGGAATACAATCTTAACTCCTGTATGTGGAAGTGGTTTTGATATTTAAATCCTGCCAAACCTGCAGTGCAACAAGTTGTAGTGCCCACTCAGTGGCCACTTTAGGTACATCTGTGGGGCACCCTTGTAGCTCACCTGGTAGAGCATGCAGTGCACCGCAGTTGCCTGGGTTCAATTCCACCCCCTCTCTCCCCACTTTCCTGTCAATCTTCAGCTATCACTAGTCATCTTTAAAAAAGCTAAACCTGTAAAATCCAATGCAATCCAATACAACTGCCATAAAATAAAATGCCTAAAATGTTCAGTTTATATTATATAATATATACACAAACACAAAGGTGTTAATATAATATATAACATTTTCAATACTGCTAGAGAATTAATAAAAGCATAAAGTATCTGACCTCATAATACTAGTACACCAAATTACAAAGAATTTCTCAGCTATGATTATTTATTAGATGCATTTACTGAAAATCACTACAATTACAATTAATTCAAGTTTACAGCAACCCAATGTTGCCCTGCCTGTCTCTGGTTTTGTTTCCTGTTGCCACTGTGTTTTGAGCTGGAATTGCATGAAACACAGGAAATTAACAACAGTGAGCTGTGTACATTTGACATTTCAACTGTCTTATTTCTGACGTGCAGGCTGCAGGCTGGAGAGGATGCATATTATTTCTAGCAACATTCTCATCACAAGTTCACAAGCTCTCTCTATGCTTCAGAATACCACTTCCCTCATACAGTCATTACAGTTACAACGATGACCCAGAGAAATATGCACCCTCTATAACAGACCTCTTTGTTCTGCTGGGTCTGCTGCCACCTCCACCTGCGCTTCAGTGCTTCTCTCTCCAATCCATGATCCATCAGCGCATACAGAGACTTTCGTAGCATCAGGTCCCGGTCATGAAAACCCCACATACCTGCATTAGAAAATGTGTCAAAATCTTGTGTATAATTACACTTGAAAATGAAAATAATGAAAAGCATTTTAGGGGCTGTTTTGTATTTTATTTTTAGTGTTGACAAGTTTAAAAAAGGTATAAATTCTAAAGTAAATTAACTTCAAATCAATCATTGAAAAGCTATACTTGTAGCAATTTGTGCATTAAACCTATGAGTATCTTTTCAAAAGCACAGGTTAAGCACATAAATATTACTTCACACCTACTATCCAGGAGATGCACTACAAGGGCTTGAGTAATGCCTGCACATTAGTTGGGACATTATCAATTTTCTGGGCTAGGGCTCCTGAGTGGGCCACAAATGCTAAGTGAATGTGCACTGCAACGTTGTAAAATGCAATTAGTGCTTAAACTAACAATGAAGCTCTCTTAATGAAAGCTAATGGAGTGTGAACCTGCACGGTGTTGGGGTCTTGTTTGAAAGGTCTGTGATACTCACCAAGCGAGGCTGCATGTAACAGACAATTTCCATCTCCGCTTGTTGCCAGAGGCAGCAGACTCTGACAGTTTGAAACGACTTTTGTCCACCAGTTCAGTCGCCCTGCACGTGAATAGGAAAAACTTAGCTCACCTGTTTGCATTACAAATATGGCACAGAATTAATCCAAAACAATTGCTGTAGTAATTTCCATACGGAAAAAATGCAGAGGTTTGGAAAATAAACATATTGTGTCAAAACTAGATTTCCATGTTGGAAAATAGGATGTCACATGACTCTGTATTCAAGCATCCCAGTGACCCATGCCAGTGACAGCCATCATTCATTTTATTATTTATACAAGTGCTGCTGTCCTGCTGTGTCTTCCCTGAAAGAGAGCTATAGGAAATTAAGATTGTAATTTGTAAAAGTTATGTGCTAAGGTTGAAGCTTTCCAGTGATGCGATATCATATGTGACAAATTTGAATGTATGATGAGAAGCCTGTTAGTCTATTTTTTCTATTGTGGTGAGCTGATTGTTTGCTTTTGAGTGGTGATGTCCACTGTATGATGTGTGGTAAATTGGCATGGGTTGGTGTTCAGTTCTTCTCACCAGCATGCTCCAAGGCTACCATCATCGACTGCTCAATAAGGTCCCTTTCGATGAAGCCACGGAAGTCATCCCGGTATACGGTGAGGTCTGGTAGTTGGAAAGTGCACAAGGGCGTGTCCAGAAGTGGCTCACTACTGGTACCTCCAGTGCTTGAGACGTGAGAGCGGGCCAAGGACACAATGGTTGAACTGGCATGGGAAATTCCCCTCGACAGACGCTTTTCTGTTGCTGCTAAAGAAAGTGACAGACAATAGGTCATTTTCTTTTTAATCTTAAGTACATTTTAAAAGGTAATTCTTTTTAGCTATTGAACTTCAGAGTCAGATTCATGAGAAATTTTGCAAGGAAAAGAAAGATTGTCTTACAATGGTTAACAATCATTGTCTGCATGTGTCAAAACTACATTGGCTTACTTACTGATAATTGTCTGAGACTGCTTTCAGGTGCTTTGCGTTGGTGTGTGTCCTCATTTAAGATCCCTTACTGAGCCCAGCACTTTGAACTGGACTATCTACCAGTAAATTTAAACATTAAAACAAAAACATCTCACTTGCTGGTGGCCTCACCTTGCACCACCTCATCTTGGCGGTGGAGTATCGGCCGCGCTACCCTGGCCATTTCCTTTTCAGGGGGCAGATACATCCTATCCTCGAACGAATATGTCAGGTTCCCAGCATGCACCTGTCGTAGCTGCTCAAAGTCACTGAGGGCAGCAGTGATATCCCAGTTCTTGCCTACAGACAGAGAGAGGGACAGGAACATCTGTTTGAGCCACATAGTCCAGCATGACAACCTGAATCTTCTTTCAAATTGCACATCCCTAATGAGTTTAAATATTTACCGCAAGTCAATGCAACCATAGGCGGTCTTATCTTATGTAAAGGCCACTGGCACATTCCATCGCACGAGTAAATATCAGAATTTGGAGCACGTCTCGGCTCGCTGGCTTGCTGCTGTTCACTGCATTGCATTAAATTTTTAACCCATATTCTTATCTGCAACTTGTGTTGCTGCTAGGCAACAGGAGCCCTGTTGACTCCAGCTATACCTTCCTTCTGTTAGTGTATGATAGCCTAATTAACAGTAACAAGCCAGAAGCACTGGCTAGGACAGCGGACGAGTTGGCTGCTGCTCATAACATCACCAGCTGTCAACTTCACACAACCAACCCCCACACCCCCTTTTTTTTTAATTTGAATTTTATAAGCAACGGAAGCAAAAAAAGACTAAATCAAAGGATATGTGCAAATGTAACTGAAGACCACTGCTGTGAATACTCTGCAACTCACCCTCTAGCAGATCTCTGGCCAATCCTGGTTCAGCTCCAGTGGAACGGACAAAGTCGGACAGGACTGCGTCCATATCCACGGTCATGTGATCATGAATTCACAAGTTTGCGGGTTGTGTCCGGACAGAAAAAAAACAAAAAAACAATAAACAAAAAACAAACACGGACTCTGCTCTCCCTGACAGGACAGCAAGGGACGGGGTGAGGGGGTCCAGTCCTCTACCTTGTCCTACTCCCTATACCAGCCACACCTGAAAAGAGAACACAGATAAAATGAGATTAAACCAGCAGGAATAAACTCACCAGGGGCAAAAACATTTTCAGGAAAGATTTAAAACAGCTTAAAAGAGATAAAAGGAGAGTTAAAGCTTGAATGTTTACAACAGTGAATGAGAGACACACTGATATAATGACCCTGCTCAACCTCTTTTCAAATGTAAGCCTGTTGTGACCTGGTTGCTTTTGAACTTGACACCTTTGCAGTCACTTCCCACCCAAGATAACAGCTGTGGCACACAAAGTGAACCGGTTTGACAAACTGTTTCCTCAGATTTGCCTCAAAACCTAATAAAAGTCAAATGACAACACACGGGCAGGGTAGCTCCTAGTAGGCGAGATGTTCATCATGTGGGGAACTTTACAGTGTGGTTTCAGTCTACATCCTGTTTTTGCTAACACTTTTTAAAAAGCTGTTATGAATTCAGAAACGCTGTCAGGACCCATCACTTAAGTCATGACTATTTTAAAATCTTGACTTAAGACCAATGTGCTTCTATACCGCCTTCAGATATGACCTGTTGAATATGTAAACAGACAAGATTTTCTGCCAGAGAAACAGATCGTGAAGGGTCTGAACAGAAATCACATATTAAAATCCCAATGTCTGCCTGCTTTTGTTCAGTAAAAATCTGGATTTCTGTTTGTATCATTGTATTTAACAATGCTTTTAGATTCAGAGAATAGTATAAAACCTATATATTTCAAGGATAGGAAAGTAAATGGAGCTCAATGTCATATTAGTTTTCAAATGTATTTGATCAGTATGGTATGAGGACATCGTATTCCTTCAAAGATGCCCCTTTGAAATCAATTAAGACAATTTTACTCTTCAAATTTCAATGGCAGATCCAATAGACCGGCATCAGTTGGGCACTGAAATCGATACAGAAACATTATCAAGACTGAGAGGAAAAAAAGAGTCTGCATCGATGGGCCGTTGACACAAAGGATGTAGAGGGCAATCAATGTAGAGCCAGACAAAAGGGATGAATCAAAGTAGCTCTGGCTAAAAAAGATGTACTTTAGGGGCCAAGCTAAAGCTAATAGCCTTTATTTTACCAGGAAAGCTATTCAGAGAGTTCTTTTCCAGCAGTGCTTTGACCCACAGCCAGTCTTGTTCTGTAACATTTGTCCCTCCAAAGCACTTTGCTGGGTTAGTATAATGTGTAAATAAGTGTTTCAAACATCCGGTAAATCATAAACCTTGCCAATCAATGCAGTTCAAAAAGCAAATTAAATCTTTCACCTTAGGGCTGCAATACAGTACACTACTTTTATTTCACACTGTGAGCATGATTAATCACTTAATCAAACTCAAAAGTAGTAGTTTTGTAGATCTGAAGATTATTTGTGCTGCCTTTTTACCAATATAGTGACAGCATCAAACATGTAACCAGCACATGAATAATGACAATGTTCTATGTCTATCTTAATTACAAAATTGCTGTGCCCAGTAGTAAAACTATCCAGTCAATATGCTGCCGTGAAGATCAGAAACTTTTTTTCTTTATCTACCTACAGTCATCTATTCCCATCCGTCCCATGGCTCATCCACCACCCAATGTTCCTGCCTCATCTCTGACTCAGTGAACCCTTTTCCACTGCGCCTGATGAGTCACGAGTGTACTCTTCTTACACCTCTCCATCGTTCTCTCCCTACCTCCCTCAGTTTCTCCATCGTTATTACAGTAAAAGCCACAGAGGCACGCAGGGGAGGAACAGACTTCAGTACAAAAGGCCTTTTCTCAGCCAGCAGAGTATTTCTAGAGCCTTCTCTGCAAACTCAGGCATTCAGCAGCCTCCTCTGCAGGGTCTCCTAACATTCTTGCAGTTTGTCAATTCTGTGATATTCAGGTATGCTTATCACATATATAACAACTTAAAAGATGTGAGAGTAAAGCAGGTATCAAAACAGACTCAGACCCCATTCAGGCTAACACAGAGGATTGGGTTAAACCGTGTTCTGACCGATAATAGCACTGCATCAAAAAAACACCAGGGGCTGTGCTGAGGAGAGCGTGTTGCTATAGGTACCAGTAAGAAGATGGAGCTAATACGAACCAGTCCAGGAAGTCCAGTTTGTTATCAGACTCAAACACATGTTTCTACTCCTCTAAGGCAAAATGTTACAATTTAAAGTCGAAAGTTATCAAGGCAGCAATTGGCATGACGCTATAAGGGATATCTCTGCTCTAAGTTGGGAACTTTCTCATGTCTGCTCAGACACGCACTACCTTTGTCTGTGGTGCACTGCAGTAAAAGCTGAGCCAAGATCAACTTTGTATGGGACTGACCTGCATTTTTCCGCCAGAGCCTACCAGTGCGGTAGTCTTATTTCAATGAATGAAAAGAATTAGGTTTTCTTTTTTTTTTTTTACACAAAGCTACCGTTGCATTGGAGAGTGATCTAATAGGGTCAACGTGAGTCATTTGACCTGCGTGACCCTCATCCTGACTTCGAATGCAGTTTGAAAGGGATTATTAATATAAAAAGGGATGAGAGTTCAAGGTTACTTAAATTTCAACATTTAACTCTCCCAGTCAACAAAAAAACTGAAAAAGAGATACAGAAAGTAAGACCGAGCATGGCTAAAACTGTAACGACGAGGCCTTGGCTTGTGACACCAGTCTCATAGAAATTAATTCAATGCAAGGGTTTGTGTGACGCAGTGTATCACACAAACCTCTCCTATAAAAAGAGGTATTACAAGACTAAAGCTTGGTTGACTTAGTGCTGTTTCCTTCCTCATTGTGTTTTAATTACCTTAGAAAAATGTATTTTTATCTACAGAGGGAGAGGGTACTCTTCCACAAAGGCTTCCATGTTGAACCGTCATGTTTCTACAGTAGCCCAGAGCAGACAAACCAAACACTGACTTAGAGAGGGTTTTTTTTTTTTGCAAAGGTTTGCGGTCATTCGTTTCTCCTACGTGCTTGGAAAGGGGAGGGGGAGGCGAGGACATTGCATTCAGCAACTATACTGCTAGATGCCACTAAATCCTACCCACTGGTCCTTTAATAGCATCCCATAAAGGGAATTTATTGGTTTGATTATTCTTAGAAACAGTGTTGGCCTATTGACTGCAACTTTTGGCACATCAACTGAAAACACCAGGCACTGACAGCCAGAAAAAACAGTGAAAGGGGACGATAAAAGTGAAGGGCTGTGGACAGAAAGTACCAACACAGACTAACAAAAGGATGGCTGTTGTCACTCTGGGCCTGTAATGTCAGTCATTCCTGTGAACCCACGTTCATGCATTTGATGTAATGTCACAAGGCTCTCCTTCAAAACACTTGTTTCTGAGGAAAAGCCAGTGCCCTCACAGACTGTGTCCTAAAAGGCCTCCGGTGTTACAGCATAATATGATAAAAATCACTTAAAATTGCTTTAATCAATCTGTATGCAGAGTGTAATTACTATTGTTTATTTATTAGATCAGATTTGAGAGCATATTAGCAAGTCAGATTAGCCTACATGAGTCAAGCATTACGAAGAAAGGTTGTTGCTATGCATCTCTGTCAGGGATGGAAAGATTACCAGAATATTTTATTCAAGTAAAAGTGAAGGGAAAAGGGGAGTGGAGGAAGGGTGAGGGAAAAAAATTGTATATAATGATTATGTTATATGCCTATCAAATTAAAGAACACATTTGCCCCTATGTCCAGAGAGCACTTTGCAGCCTGTGCTGGTGATTAAGTACACAACTGTTCAGTTTAGCCTCCTTATAATTAACCAGGAAAGAGGACAAGACTCAGAAAATTCTACAAAAAGGACAATAAACAGAAATATCTATGGAATATGCAACTGGTGCTACACACATTATTAATCTATAGAAATTAAATAACCTGCCACTTCTTACAGAATTAACAGCAGAATAAAACATCACCAAGGCAGACAACACAGATGTGTATAAAACAATATAATAATCCACAGTGACTCCACTACATATTCAAACAAACAAAATAGCAGTCCAACAGTTTTACAGTTTTTTAACTTATACACAACCCTACTTTGCCTAGCAATAGTGCCATTGTCCTCCTGAGAGAGATTTAAATCCATCACAGTGAGTTTTTATTGTTATACTAACCTGTCTGAATGACTGTCTATGAGCCTCGAGCAGTGTGAAATCATCCACAATCTACTCTAAATTCAACTTCTTTGCTCGATCGTTCTCAAAGCGTAATATAACCAGTACACTCAGCCCCTCTTGTCGAGCTGCGCTCCACAACATTTTGGAATATTTTGAGCTCAGTGAGTTGCAGTCACAACGGGGATTATTGTCAAAAGCGGCCTCACACACTTCTATGAAGGAAAAGTCAGTACTGAGGATCCACCATGAGCATTTTAGCATTTAGCATGTTAGCCAGACCCAACATGCACTTGCTGGTCACAACAACATTGGTGTGTTGGGTCACTGAGCACACTTAGTGCATTAAACCAGTGATTAATTAAGGATGATGCAACCTATTCCCACATACAATAATGATGACCTTAAAAGGGAGAAAAGGATATGAGCCCATACAGAGCCTATATGAGCACACAGACATGAAACAAGTGGAAGAAATCATTGTGGACCCTCAACATCCCGTCTTCTCTGAATACGAACCTCCGCCATCAGGAAGAAGACTCCGTGTGCCAAAGTGCAAATCAAACAGACTTAAGTCATCGTTCGTCCCGACTTCTATCAAGCTGTTGAACAACAAAATAAATCAAAATGCAATAAACAAACCAGCACCGTAGCACTTTAATTCTTAAAGTCTCTGACAGTCTCTATTTAAGCTGCCACGTTGTCAGTGTTAAAATGTATCGTGTCTTCCATGTTTTGAGATGTTTTTATGTTGATGGTTTTGATTTTGTAATTGTTTTTTGATGTGTGCCTGTTGTTGAGGTATGCTTGTTTCTGGTAAGCAACAAACTGTAGCACTGTGCCCAAGACAAATTTCCCCTCAGGGACAATAAAGTTAATTCTATTCTAATTACTTATTGTTGTACTGGTCACAAACTGATAGCCCCAGTCTTCTTGCAACTGCATCTATCACAGCCCAAACACTTGGCCACTGAACGTTTACATTTAGAACATGAATGTCTGCAGAGCATCACCTCTCTGGACATGGAGCTCTCCGGAGCTCTGCTGTCCTGCAGCTGCAGCTCCTGATTTGGCTCCTTTTTTTCTGCTCCATTCTCACATGGTTTATCATGACTTTTTTATGTGACTTTTTTTTTCTTTTTTTACTCTAAAACAGACATGACTTGAAATGTAGCAATATACAATACTTGGAATATAACAACTTTGTGACAGTAACAAGTGTAAATTACTTTGACCTTTGGTCTTGGTTGATGGTTACTACGTACATTGTGAGAATTTTTAATTGTTGCAACATAACAAAAACAAAAAGACAAGAGAGAGACTTAAACAATGGTGGACATGTCAGAACGTAGACTGATTAAGACAGAGCAGTAATACTGTTTATGACATTAAACCACAGTGATGTGGGAGGCTACGAGTTAATCAAGTTTATCAATGCAAGCTAAATTGTGGGGTGTTGTCCATGTATTGTGACATTTTGCAAAAAGTCTGATTATTCATTAACTGCTTTGCAGAACAGCAAAATTGTGGAAATTACACTAAAGCCGATGTTCATGTCTTTTGTCAAGGCGGTCTAGTGGCAATCACACTTGGAGATAAAAAAAAAAACATTATAAATTATATTTCATGTCTTATAGGTGGCCAAAACTTTCAATTTGGCAGCCAGCTAAAAAAAAATTCTATTCAAGAAAGACCCTTGTGTGGATTACTGGCTAACATTAACATCGCTGCTGCCAACATGGGGCAGTCAGTGATTTGTGTCTGGGATGGCTGAGCTTTTGTCTGGCAGGAGGGCTTACGTAACAGGAGCTGCTGACAACACGTGGGTGCTGAGCTGAGGGCTGGGAGAATGGCCTGGATCACTGAGAGAGACAGAGAGGTCACTAAAGCCCACTGCGTCAGCCCTCGGTGGGCTGGGAGGGTCAATTCACTGCAGGGACTGGGGATATAAATTCGTTTTATTTAGCCTTTAGATCATTTATGAAGGAAAGATTTTTATATTCCTATTATGGAATGCATGCTTTCACATTTGAGACGCTACCTACATTCACAGCAGGAGAAACAGCCACTGTCTTCTACTGTTGACCAGAGAGCAGCTGAACTGGTGGAGCTTAAAAGGAAACGTTCCCTTTCCGGAGGGTTCAACAAACTCAATTCTCTAGCCTGATGGAAAAAGACAAGTGCAAACTGCAGTATATGACTTAGCCAAAAATGGCAGATGTAGGAAAGATGATGAAGGCACTGATTGGTGAGAAAAAGGGATGTGTAAAAAGCTACTGGCCAAATGGCGAAACAGCTATGTAACCAAGCAGTAACACACCAACAAGACATTTTTAGATAAAATCTGCAAAAAAAAAAAGCTATCCTGGTTCCAGACATCTGAATCACTGTCCACATGTCTAATTTTTCCTTTTACAAAAGTGAATGTCACTTCAGCCTGATTACCAGGCTACATAAAAGCAGCAAGAAATAAGCAACTTACAACTCTAACACTATTTTTCTATTCATTCTTCCTAATTAATCCTTAAACTGCATTGCTTGAATCAAAGATGCTAAATGAAAACATCTTGTTGTCTTTGTTGTTGTAAAGTCCAGACAGGATTTAGCAGTGTTGGTACAATATGTTGTTATCAGCCTGGGGTGAAGCCATTACCCACTGTTGACAGCAAACCAAGATAAGGAACATAAGGAGAGAAACAGACAACAAAATGTATGACACACAAAAGGGCATGACAGAAAGAGAAGGCCTTTAGCCTACTGCGAGCAAAAGATGCTCGTGCTCTAAATGCTTTGTCATGCTTCACTGTGAAGGTCATTCATGCAAGGTCACTCAATATGGCATGACCTAAATTATGGGAGCAGCAGGAACTATATCTTTTAATGTGATCTGAGTGTGAAGAGGAGCTGTGGTAACCTAGCATTTATTAACATGAACCAATACTTTGTTTCCTTATCTAAACATTTTTTAATTTAAAGATCAGTTGAAAGTGAAAATCTCTTGCATTATTAAACGGTCCTGTTTTGGACAGCCAAAACAAGTTGTGAACACAGCACTATCATTTTTTAAGTTAATGTGGAGATATCCTGCAGTTACGGAAAACATTATCATTCATTATGAGTCATGTCTACATGATCTATGTAAGTAAAATATACTCTATTTTGCTCTGTTTTGATCTGGTTGTTTAGTTACTGAATGATCCACCATTTTCACCGGCTAATTTGTCCGTGTTTGGTGTTGAGCAGGTCATTTACGGTGGGTCTTTAGAGCTTTTTCACTGGAAACAGCTGCGTGCTGCAGCCGAAAACAGTGTGAAAGCAGTGACAGTGAACCAAAATAGTAAAGTTCCAGCTGACAGCTAAACAATGAGCTGAAACTCCCCATAAAGCTTTGAAAAGAAGGGAGCTGCAGATTCTGACAATTTTCTGTAGGTTCATTATTTTGAGCGATCCCTTTCACATTGTCACATTGTCGTCACAAAAATATTGATTATAGCCGCTTTAAAGACACAGTGACATTAAAAGTAATGTTCCCTGGGTTGGGTTAATTTATTTCATTGCATGCTAAATATGTCTTGTTGTCCTTTTTTTCGATTCCTGTAAAACATAAAAATATTTTGTATGACTTATCTTGAACTCATGGGTACATCACTGTATCCAATCAAATGTGATTTGGGCTGCTAGCTAACCCCACCCAACATATAAAACCCCAATTGTCTGGTAGCTAAAATTGGTAGCTAGCAAAGCATTATCTTAGAAGGAGGGGTGTGTGTTTGGATTTCAGCTGGCAATGCTTTGTTTAAATTTCCAAAAGAATGCGGTTGAGGTCTAATTTATTAATTTTCTGCAGCTCCCAAGTTTCATCACCTCTACCACTTCATATCGCGCCATATTCGCTAAGCAACGCCCACTTTTGATTTGATTTAAACCCCCCCGTAACATACCCTGCTGGCATATTCCTTGTCACTCGGAAATATGTCACATTACAAACCTTAAAGATGCTCTAACTAAGAGTCTGAGATATAGAAAGGATCTGACCATTTTGTGTTTGTCAGTAACTGAGAATACTGCTCTTGTATTTACAGATAATGTAGATTTACTTTAATGCAGTAACAGACAATTATTGTCCGTAAAATACCTGTCAAGTGACTTGGGAGTAAGAGAAAGTTTGAATTGTGTCTTTTCACTTTCGGTTATGGCATTACAGTTTTATTTACATGTGCATCACAGGTTGTGTCAGCACAGAACCTGCTTCTCCACATGCCTATTATACTAAACTAGCAAGGTATACAGACAGTATGTCTCCAGTAAAGAGGGGAACAGGGTCATGGACTGTAACATGTCTGCAATGGAAGATTCACCACTTCATGTTTGGCTCACTAAGGTTACATTTGTTGTGTAAAACACTAGCTTTGCTTCACAATTAAGAGGGAAAGGAGCTGAGGACAAACAACAACAGTAGTAAACTACACCTGAACAGACACTTAACAATGACCTGAGCCTGAGAAGATTATTTCATTACCAGCACCGGTTTGTGGTGTGACTTTACCAAATGAGGATGACAGAGATTCTGTTTCCCTTTAATGGTCAAGACATGATGAATAAATATGTCTAGACAAAGATGATGATGATGTGAAAGTTCTATTTTAGTTCAATCACAAAACCTTTCCTGTGATCTCAGCGAATATAACACACCCTCTCAGCTTTGTAAAACAATATGAGTAATGAGATAAAGGGCATAAAGTAAGCAAACAGGGGCGGGGCAATGTGGCTGGTGGGAGCAGGAGTGATAAGTGTGGTCCGAGTGCTCCATCTGTGGTCTAGTGATGGTGGGATAGAAAGCAAAACCTTTCCAACCTTTGGACAGAGCGATAATGTACTGCCAGCTAAAGCTAGACCTATATACTGACCGATATTAACTTATTTCATATTGTATCTCGGTATGTGTCGACTAGTAAGTAACTAGAAATTATTCCAAACTGGGTTAATTTAAAAAGTTGTGTCTCCAGCACATAGATTATTAATCAGAGAGCGCCAACAAGTATTTTTCAATAATGTTCCACTTCATTTGTAACTTGGTCACAATTCTTTAAAAATGAATCTAAGAGATCCCTATCAAAATTGTTTATGTTATGTGCTTTCGCTGAAAAAGTACCATCTGCTGATATGATGTTATCAGGTTTTTTTTAAACACCAGTATAGTCGACATCAGCCTCAAAAATTCCAGTACCAACTGGGCAACACTGACAGCAAATAAGGGGAATTTGGAGAGCTTTAAATCTTCACGATTGATGCACTTAAGCCAGTCTTATGTTGTCATTCTAAGTAAGTGCTCTGAATGTCTGCGATAGGCGTAGCTTATTGTGCCTAAAACTACAGACACATGCATTAAAACATGTAGGAGTGAATACTTCCTTCCTTGTTAATGTGCTTTCTCAGTGAGTCAAAGTTTGTTTTTTTTTATTCTCCAGAAATAGGGCTGGGTGTGCTGAGAACAATCAATCACAGTAAACACCTTACGACTGAAGAAAACCATAAGAGGAAGAAAAACAAAGGTGTGGTGGGATGGCTGTCCTTCAGCTGTCTTTATCAGTGGAGTGCTGTAATCTGGTTACTGACTGAGCCCAGCCAGCCTACACTGACTCATTATATAACATGGGAGCTACAGCTGGGAAGGAGGCTGATCGTTGCCTGGCTAAGGAATGGAGGAAAACCAAACCCTGTTTTTCCAAAGTTTTCTCCGCTGAACTGAGCAGTACAATGGCACTGCTGCAATAAATCGCTGTTATAGGATGCATAAAGAGCAAATGGGTTTTAAAAAAAAAGAAAGGGGGTGCATATCAGTGGACCCTACAGCCTTGGACAAAAAAATGCATAACAGCGCATTGCAAAGCAAAATCTTTCCTTGGTATAGCATAATACTGTTCTACAGGACTAGGCAATGCTTGTAGTTGTGTTGACAAAACAACACAGATAAATATAGCCATTATGGCATAGAAGAATTGCTCCGCATTTGAAGAAACAGCAGAAAATATCTCAGCCAATTTTGTCATTTTCTGCAGTATCAGTTGTCTTCAAGGGCAACTGGGTGCATCATATGAACAGTGTAACGTAGGCACATTCATTTCCAATGACTTGCATAACGCTGAAGCATATGATAAGCATTGCATTGTAAATACCCCCTCAGGCTTATACAAGGCCGGTGCAGAGATCCTGAGATCAATTCTCTTCCTCCTTTCTCAAAGTCAAAATTAATTCATTCATAAAGCGCTTTTAACTAACATGTTCTTCATAGGAGGAGAAAGACCAAAAGGTGCACCTTTAAGTAATAAAAAGAAAAAGCAAACAACACACAATTTAGGATTCTGTTAGCTTGGCACTGCGAGCCATTACTCCCTGTTCTGCTTGTAAACTGCTGCCTCACCAATTCCCCCACTCAGCTGAACAGATGTGCTTGACCAGTACTGTGGGAGGAGACTGATGTTGTCAGTTCCAATTGGTTTACATCTTAGAAATCAATACAGTAAATTGGAGTGTGACCATTTCCCTGGACAAAAGGAAATATACCAGTAAGCTGGTCATTGGAGAAAAATCAATACAACCTGCTAAACTGCAGCAAAACAGAACATCCACAGAGCTATTGTTGACATGTGAATTATAGGAACTAGTGGACCGCTTCAAGTCCATTAGCTGAAAAAAATGCTTCTTCATGTGAATCCAAGAAAGCTTTTGCCTTCAGAGGAGCAAAGAACCGTGATGTGGCTGCAGCAAAGACTGGTTATCTTCTTCCCAAATAAGGACATTAATTATCTTTCACCACTTGCCTCGGCCTACGCTGTAAGAAATGTCAAGATTATCAAGTACAACACTTACAAATAAAATAGGAATTAAAATTCAGAAAAGCCTCCCTACAAATAAACCAAAACATCCCTTCCTTAAGTATATTATTATTACTCTAATGAATAACATTTTTGCAGTGTGAAACACGTAGCAGGCACATTCCGACCCTGATGAAGGTTTGACCACCAGCTGTGGGCGTCTGTGTGTGTAATGCGTAAGACAACACCAGTCTGAATGCACACACAGCTGATGTCAGAGATTCCACACCAAGCCTGCCCTCTCGGAGGCCATGCCACTGGAGCTGGTCTAGTCCAAAAGCTGTCCAGTCATCACACAAAAATTTGCCAAGTCTAACTTCCCTCTCACGGCCTCCCTATCATGCTTGCTGGCTCAGAAACATCCAAACCTGATCCATGTGAACTCAGCAACCAGCCTTTTTCTCCACGAGAGCTCAAGGCAAAATAAGGTGAGGAAAACCAGATCTACTTACAGATTGTGAATTTGAGCTCGATTTTATTGTGTATAGAGCCAAAAGATGTGTTAACCTCAGGTTGAGGTAGCTTTGAACTTTATCACTGTGCTACTGCAACTGAATAAAGTTCATCTGATCTAAAGATAGTCCACAGAATCCACGCAACATGAGGATTGAGAAAGAAAGACATTCACTGTGGTTTAGGTCTATTATTAGTTAGTTCATAAGGACATAGCCCTTTAACGTCCATTAGACACTGTACTGATTGCTCTGACTATCTATCCTCGCTTCTAAACCAGAATAATACCAACTGTGTAAGCACAACTACAGTACCAATGCATACAGAGAATCACCACCTAATCTCTGAGTTGCCAGAATTAGAGCAACCTCCTGTTTCAGATAGTCTAAAAATAATCTGCTCATAATCACAGTTTAAACATAGAAACTCTGCACTGTGCAGAGTTCAAAAACTGCCAAACACTAGCATTTAGACACCATCAGGAACAGAACGCTCTGGTGAATGCCTAATACCTTAATTTAAGACAATCATGTATTGGTGACGTCCTCTGCTCTCCTAAAGCTCGACATAAAGTACCCACCCAATTTAGGCCTAATTTCCACGAACAATGAGACAATGATATCCCTGAGGCCGCAGCTGTTCTGAACACAACAGAGCAAGGAGAGTTAGGGCAGGCAACCATTTACAGACAGCATAGGTTCAAGTGAGGTTCCAAATGACGCAAACTCCTCATCCAGTGCGCCCACTATTCAGGTGACAAGGTGTAAATTTGGCTCTGGAAATGGGACATGGCTTCAGACAAAAATGTCTCCTAGTCCGTGGAAGACATAGTGCTTCGTAGTGGTTCCCTTCAACCTAACGTGGACTCACTGAACTTGCTGATATTCACTGGAGCAAAGTAATAACAGCCATGTCCAGCCAACTGAATTGGGCAGTATGAGCTTCTGAACACGTGTTTATCAAAGTGTCTGAGAGCTGATGTCATGGTGTAGCAGTGCATGTAGCAGAGATACACTTAGCTCCCTTGAATACTGCACAGCATGCCAATGCCTGGAATGAGAAACTCACACTTTGGAGCAGAGAAAGCTTTTTCAGAATTGAATTGAAACACTTGGTCTACTTCTCCATATGGATACAGCAGGGGGAACAACTTTATGCAACAAGATGTGTGTAATTTGAGAGCTGTTGGTGATTTAAATATTATTAAAAACTTATTTGACTAGGCAATATTTCAATATTACTATCTTCTACGATTTTTCAAGCAGTTGTCCTGAATCATGTCCTGTTTGTTCCAAAAATATACCATTTAGGTTAATAGATATGAATGAGCTGAAATGAGAGCTGTCTGTATGCTGTGAGACGCGACTTAACTTGAGCAAAAATGTTGAGGAGACCTGTTTTGGTGACAAAGTAAAACTGAAAAATGCTGCACTGAACTATTGTGTATTTTGGAGAGCTGCCAAATTGTCATGAATAATTAAAAACATCTGGGTGAGATAAATGCAGCAAAATCCTGCTATTACTGTTACCAATTAGCATACAGGAACTATAGTTTTCTATTCTTTGAATCTGTGAAAATATTGTGAATAAATCACTTATGTAGGTTATAATTCCTGCTTTTAGTTATTTAAAAAAATGTCTTTGTTTTTGTAAAATATGTAGACTAGTATTCTTTATAGATGTGTTTTAACTTGTCTATTGTATTCATAAGCCAATTATAAATAACAGATTGTTGATGTCATTTGACCTGTTTTAAACCAGATAGCAGAGAGTGCAGCCAACACTGCGGAGGAATTTGTGATAAACAAAATGTGTAAGCCCCTACGGCTCAATGACAAGCTTAGCTGCTTGATAAAATGTTTAAAATGACCGTAACATGCCTGTCACCTGTGAGTAATGGTTCATCCATGCATCTCTCCATATGTGACAAAATCCTCACAAAGATGTTTTATTTCACAGGTTAAAATGACTAAATGATTGACAGTATTTAAAATTTTACCCATATCTGTCTTGTATTCAGTCTTTAACACAGTGAACTTATGTTTGAATCATGCATCCCTTGCTGTTAAGTCTTAGCTTTACTTTCTTCTTTTCTGTCTGTCTGTAGTGATGGTTTATTAAGCAGCCTATGAAAGCTGGCCTCGAAAGTTCCTATTCTGTGCCCGGGGCATGTCGCTGCAGTCAGGCCCAGTAATCACCAGTCAAGGAGTGCTAATTAACAGCCACATGAAGCAGGCTACTGTGGAGATGGCTATAGGGGACCATAAGTGGCATTCCCACATTCCACACGGAGACCACATTACATTGTGCACAGTGTCAATGCGGTGGATACCTGAAACAGCAGAAAATGTAATGAGGGTATTTGATCCTCAAAGTGAGTGAGGGAAGTGGAAGCTAATCTGCTATCAATGCATTACTGTTTGAGAGATGTGCACAAAAAGAAACCCAAAACAAGACATTGACTGCTGCAGAGCATCCAGTCCAAAGTGTTGTTCTGCCTCTAAAGGGACAGCAGCACAGAGGTAGATGGATACATTACTTCACTTGGCGAACATTATGTATTGGTCTCAGTATTCCAGAAAGCTGCCAACCTAAACTCCAGACTCTGTGGGTGAGAAGTCCTCACTCAGCCCTGGCGGCCTCTTTATCGATTTTAAGTCTTTGTGAAGAAATACAAGCCTCTGCATCCATCTGATCACTGCCCACCTATTTGTTAGCAAAGAATGGGGAAATTCAACCGTGATTTATAAAAAATGCAATATCACTCTACAGTAATAAAGTAGGATCATTCTAATAAATAGATAAACCATACTGGTAACTACAGGATTCCCACTAGGGCAATACATGTCAAAAAGTATAGCGTCACATTAAACCCGTCCACAAAGTGATTTGTGATGAAGAGCAATTAACTGCAAGTTCTAAAACCACAAGACTTCACTTTTGCTTTTTCATGCAGTCGTACCATGCAGAATATTGGTCCAAACCAACCACAAACATCCTCAGCATCTTATCTTTACCTTATAAAAAAGGATTACGTTTAGTAGTAGTTTATAACAGAAACCTAAGAAAAAAATAAATGAATTTGACCGAGCCAAACTGCCAGAAAAACCTCTCACATTGTTCTTTTACACTAGTAACTAAAGATGTCTCTCAGTTGGCAAAGATGCCATAATATCCTTTTTGCTTGGTGTACAAACAAAGTGCTTGTTATTACATAATTCACATTTAGAAGGCAAGCGAGATGATGAACCCTTGAGAAATGTGAGACATTTCCTAGACGCTAACTTGAACTTTACTGTGTGCTGTATTAGAATTAACTTAATTTGTTCCACTCCTCCAAAACAAAATAAAACTGCTGCAAGAGGGAAAGTAGGCTCAAAAGGGACCGCAAAGGCTTTAATATTAGAAACAAAATGGAGCTACAACTTGCAAATGCCATGTTGCAAGATAAGACTAGCTCCGTTGTTCAAGATCTATCCCTGCTAAATCAGCCTGAATGTGAAGCCAACCAAGCCCAGCTAGAGCTAAAGCCACTGGCTAAGCAAGCACCCGCCTCTGCATGCAGGCAGCACTAATGCTCATGTGAATCCCCACGTGCTGCAGGCCAGGCCCTGTACACAGCAGGGCGACTTCACGTCACTCCCTGTGTGATGTCATCCTGGGTGACAGGCTCCTCATCAGGGCTGTGTGTGGGATTACTCCTGTCGTCCTGGATCAACTGGGCAGGGCGGGAGGGACTGATATCTTCTGGTCTGCACAGGAAACTACTACACATTTGACCACATGCTAAAGTGTCATCTAAATCTCATTATTCACCTGCTATTAGGCTTTCAAAGGAAAACATTACTCTCTAAACAAATGTTCACAGACTTTGGCTATGTCTGGTGAATTCATCAACTCTACCAGCCAGTGTGACAGGTACCAACACAATCTAATCCAACACTCCTCCCTCCATTAGCTTTTAAATCCAACAGCTAACCAGTTATTTTTGTAGTTTCCTGTCTGGCTCTAACTGTGGAGTATTAAATTAGGTTGGATTTAATTAATTTATCAGCTATATGAGAGGATAAAATATTTTCACACCAACATTTCCAGAGAGGCCAAATCAGCTGTGTCATTGATACTGCAATTTGTTGATTTACTTTATGACTCCATACAGCAGCAAGTAACATTGCTACCCAAAAAAACAGAGACTCAGGAAGTGTGGAAGGGCTTTGGATATAAAATTAGGTATACAACAAACCATATAAACATGTAAGAAATGTATGAAGAAGATAATGGCAAAAGAGGATAATACAACAAACTTATTCCACCCAATTTGAGAGCCAGAGCCAGATTTGGGGAGATTTTACCCTATCTCAAAACTATCTACATTATTGTAAGATAAATCACCTGCCCCAACTGCAGGAGCATTGATCAAAACTGAAATAATGATTTCAAAATAAGGGGGAAAACAATTATCAAATTCTATTCAATTCATATCATATCACATCTTCTCATCATATCTGTGACAATATACAACAAAGCTGACAGACAGCATCTAGAATAGGTAAATTCTCAATTGCCAAAGTGATGGTCTACAGGTTAAAGAAGTGAGCTTGTGACCAGCAAGACAATGAGCAAGGCCCCTAACCCCAACGGTTCCACTAAAGCTGGTCAGTGACCAGCAGATCAGACTGTGGTTGTGCTCTGCAGCTTCCAGGTGTGAATGTGTAACTGAGTGAATGTGATCAGGGTGTTCCTGAAAAGAGAACATTGCTCTTAGTGAAACCCTCTGAATAAATTATGGTTTTAAAAAAAAAAACCCAATGGTAATTTATCCACTTTAAAATGCAAATCATCTTTAAATGAAGTAACGATGTTATTTTAACAGCTAGATGATGAGATGTGCCAACATTTCTGACAGGGCAAGTCAGACTGTGAGGTTTTGGCTAGTGACAACAGGCAAGTATAATCATTATTAATTCCCCACCCTGTGCTTTATGTAGAGAAGGAAAAGGTGAAGAGCATAAAGTAACTGATACAGCAAGCTCTCATTACCATGGCTTCTCTCTTGTGGGAGTGGCGTCTCATGCTGTATGGGATTATACCGGCTCGGTTGGTATTTAAGGCTATATCTTTACTCATATAACCGCTCCAGCCTACTTTAGAGTCACTTCTATTGTATAACATCATCTGTGAGTTATCTAAATATAATCCCGAAGCATTCAGTGAAGGCCTACTGTCCACACCATGCTGTTCGCAGTCAAGCAGCTGCTGGCACCCAGGTAGATGCCTCAGTTCTAGGTCTCTCCACCCTGACACAAACAGCCCTGGGCACTGGCTGGTTGCTGTGTCACAAGACTGGCAGGCAACCAGCTATGCTGGGGAGGGTGGGGCTCCAAAGAGTTTTATGAGTTGCTGTCTGGACACACAGGCCTCTCGGAGACAAGCCACCTATTGATCCCCGTCTCGCTGTGGCAGTGTGGGGACGAAGGTAGTTTTCTCTTTCGCGTCACATCTGTTCCGGTCTTTTTGAACGGTGCCACTTAGAGATAAGAACACAGATGCATGGCCGTGTGGATAGGAGATTTATGATATGCAATGTCTTCATCTTGACATTAATGAAAGCTGAAAGTGTCCAAAATCAAGCAGGTGCTCGGCTAGGTCCAGCTTTATTGCCTGTTCTAGGCTGAGCTTCTACGCTGCAAATTGAGTGGAACATACACATACTTGACACAAAAGCCATGTGTTTGTCCTACTAACCTGAAGAAGCACTCATCTATTTACTTATTAATCTGACTGTGTTTGAGAGATCCTTTTGGGAATACCTCCGCAGCGAAATGGGCCTGGCTCTGAAACCGACACTGGATCCCTGATGCGCACACACATACACACTTCGTGAGCAGCTGTTTGGGGGAGCCCAGAGAAAGACGAAGTTAAATTTTCATACCCTCTGCGTTGCTGAAGCAGCATGGTAACCCCGTGAAACACTATATTCACCAAGGCAGTCATAACAGCCGTCCAGTACAAAACCAGTAAAAAAAAAAAAGATCCAAGTTAAAAACATTAAGGATATGAAAGATGGTTAAGATAGTAACACAAAACCTTTGAGAGAACTAATCTCCAGACTAAACATGTTTTCCACCAGAAAAACAAACAAGTTCAACTACCTCCCTGCTTTGGTCAACTGCAAACTAAGGCCCATACTTGTTCTTTGCTGTTCTACCCTCCGTTGTGTAATCATATGACTTGTGGCTATGTGTCACAGCAAAACGGTTGCAACTTCCAGATAATAGTTCTATAAAAAATCCTTTTCCACAGGCACTACAAGTGTCTATACATTACCGATGATTGAAGATAACAGTGACAACGGTTTACTCATCACCCGTGTCATCTCGCCTGTATCATTTTCAAATCAGTCTACTGTGTGAAACGCTTACCGCAGCCCATTTGAATACTGTCAGAGATCTCTGCACGATAAGTTGCAAATTGCAAGCCACACATTTTCATTCGGATCGACCAAACTCAAGTGGCTCAAAGAAAATAAAATTGCAGTATCTCAGTGAACAAAGGTTTTAAAAACACTTTGCTTTGTTCCGTGCCACTGGAGGCAGGTTGCGAGTGGATTTATCTACCGGCTGTTTTTGTGTGTTGACTGATAGAGCCATTCAAGCATTCGCAAACCAGCTATTATCATGTAATTACTATCAAAAGTGGCTAAAAATGTGCTTCTGTTGTACTGAGTAGTAAAAAAAAAGCAACTTTTATCTCTTGATATTTTTTCCTTTTACACCCAGCCAGTTTGGAATTTGGATTGCGAAGGGAAGGATGCGACACCCTACTTAAAATGCTTGCCCGAGGTGCTCTCTGTGCTGCTGTATGCATCAATACGTTCCTTGAAGTGTTGAGGACTTGCAAAATGAAACCTGACAGTGCGACCTCCCACAACCTCACAGAGAAAGTGCATTAGGGTATGAAAAGGTTTTTTTTTTTTAATCTTTGAGCCACAGTTCATGGTAGATCCCACAACTGATTACTTTATTGACCATCCACAGAGATACACTGCCACAGTGACTAGTAGAAACAGACAGTCCTACTGGTCATAATAAGCAGCATTAACATGGTCGTTCATTCTAACTTTCCACGCTACTACAGTCTTCTTTGCAACTGTCAGGCAGTCGTTTGTGTGTCCCTCATTTCAAACATCATCACAGACAGCTACTAGAGGGACTGAGCACAGGTGGGAGGGCTGGATGCATTTATTTTTCCTACTCCACAATACCTCGCTTCTTAAAAAAATTCCCCTTGTAAGATGAGGTTCCTGCTTACAGCTGCAGTGTTTCCAGCAGGATATGGTTTTTTCTTTAAGCAGTCCCTATAAGCCAAGTGCAGTAAAGAACTCTGTCATACTTTTAATGTTGACTTGTCTGTCTTGGTGTCCCAGCCAACAAAAGAGCCCACAAACACAAGAACCTGAATAATTCAAGGGAGAGTGTAATGCAACCCTCTCTCATCGTGGTGATGTTGGAAATGACGGCAAATAACCCCCAGTCCCTGCTTTAAAATGAGCACGGAACACTGAACCCAATGACCAGCCAGTCCAGGAACATATCACATATATCTGGCAGCAAGGTTTGGGAAAGAAATTGCCTTGCTCTGCTGCTGACTTGACTCACTAGATCAAGTTATCCACTTAACGGTGGCTTAATGAAACCAGTCGATGTGGTGAGACATCAGGAAACACACGTGTGTAGAGTGTAAACAGTTAACTCTAACAATTCCCTCTAAGCTGGTGCTTTAAGTAAATGTTACATCACACATGCACCTCAAATAAAAACCGGGCACACATGATCTGGATCGTGACTGCAAGCTCTTAGAAAGGCTAGCGAAGAAAATGCAAGTTCATTTCTCAACGCCAAAGCATAATTGATAAACAATTACGAAACACAGAACTGATCCCCCATTCAGCACAACTTTAAAACGCAATGTTTAAACTGCACATCTCTAGTTGACAGCTCATAAAGCTAATTTAACGGAGCAACCAATTCTGTTCGCGAAATGCATTAATGCAGATCAATGCTACTGATGATGGCTTGTCTTAAATGTTGACTCTGAGCCAGCTATTATGGCTACGACTATTCTTTAAAACAAAATATCAACGAACAATACACATGCTTACATAAACGCATTTGAGGCGTTCAAACGCATGGGCTTCATGCACCGTTACCACTCAGCACCCATAACTTTATTTCCACGCAATATACAATTTAATCACGCCTTTGGGGGAAGTGCCATACCCGTGCATGGATGCTCATTATAAAGAAGTGTTGTCCATTTTTCAGTAAGTAGACCGAACCGTAACGTATGGGGCTAGCAAGTGGCTACTTCAAGCCTGGCTAATCAGCAGCTAACGTTAGCTAGCGTTGATGCTAGTAGCTAGAGTATCCCTTTACTGCTTACCTTGAGCGGCCTCGCAGATGTTTTTTTTCCATCGTCCCATTTAGTTTTCCAGCAAGTATCAACTTGTGAATGGCTCACACGGTTCCAAGACCGGCACTTCTTAACTTTTTACCATCTTCATAGGTGGAACTGAGCGTAAAATCCCAAACCGGACCACCACCGACAAAGTAATTTCTCCACCACTTACAACAACAACGTCAACCGTAGGCTAGAGCCCGCCCCCACGAGAAACCGACCAATCAGAGAGCAGAGTTTGTTTTATTGACGTTTATATGCACCAATGGTCGTTCGCGGAGACTTTGACTGATGCCCCCCCAGTAGAGTAAACATCAAATGAGAACGACAGAGTATAAAATATTCGCTTGCCAATTGGCTGCAGAAAAATAAAAGGGGCAAGGGTTTTAGTCCGGGCAGCCTATGAGTGTGGCACTGAGTCCAGAGTGACAGGTGCTTTCGGAGTGGACAAAATAGCCGGGGCGGCATCAATGCCTGGGTGAGGTCATCCAGGATGATGTAAACCCTACGTCATTAGCGGTGCTAAATAAAAACACAAAAACAGGGCACACACACACACACGTTTACCTTTTAAAAAGTTTAATTTTTTTTTCTCCCCCCTCCAAGTAATATAAAACAAAAACACTCCAGCACAATAAAATGCACGCAACATTGAGCAAACTGAAACATGCTTTTTGAGGGAATCATGACAACCGGAAACATGTAGTTGGTCTTGAAAGTAAAAAAAAAAAAAACTAGTTTCACAGAGAGTTGAATGGATATCCGTCTGTTGCAATTTAACGCAGCATAAGCAATTTACAAAAAACTGAAGATGCTGCGGTTGAGCGAATTTATTCTTTTGTTATTCATCTTTTAAGAAGAGCAATTCCATATCTCAAAATGTTTGTAGTTGCACAACTAAATTCCACAACAACTGTTACTCCAAAATATTGTACAAAAACTTTGAAATTAGTTTCTTATGACAGAACGAGTGGATTATAAACTGTCAGAGTGACAGACAACTCCTCTAGCCAATGACAACTGCCAAACTCAACGCCGCCTTCTGTCTGGACTTCTGCTGCGTCGTCGCCCGCCAGTCCTGTGAAAAACCACATCACGTTAAAAACAGGAAAATACAGTTCAATTATTAATTCTTTTAAATTAAAAGCCATTAAATAAATATATTATTTAGATACTTAAATAGTTACGTTGTCAACATTGCAAACATCAAGGGCTAGGTGATAAACATGATGAGATTTTTTACACAATATAACCCTCCCTTTACGGCAAGTTGCTGCCACCACAAACAGATAAATACACACCTTCTCTTGTTCTTGGGGGGCCCTCTGACAAATCCCCAGTCAACACTGATAGGCTGGCCCATCATGTCCTGACCGTTGAGCCCTTCCATGGCTGCCTGGGCCTCTTTGTACGTCTCATACTCCACCAGTGCATATCCCTAGGGACAGTTATCATCAGGACGTCATGTGAGTTATTGCACATTTATAGCATCACTGCTTTGGAATGTGGTAGCGTTTAAATCAACAACACAGCACAGAAACAGGATTACTCGCCACACAATAATCCAACAGTATTATTCAGCGTCCTATTTTAACAGCCCTGCTTATACCACAGTCTGGGAACACTGTGCAAACTAATTTTGAACTTAGCAGAAAAGCACAGTCAACTATTACTATACATTTTCTCTGAAGCCGTGAAAAGACAACCAAAAAAAATGTATAAAGACATGTTATCTTCGAATAGCCTGTAATGAAAATAGACATTCTCTGTGCTTTACTGAAATGAAATGATTTGTGGTGGAAGAGTTTCAGGCCAAAGATGCTTTGTTCCTACTTCATACTCAAATCAATGCTGCCACCTTGTGGCTTAGAGGGAAGCTGAAGAATACTGCTCATTTTGGATGACAAAAAAAAATTAATAAACAATGGGTCAATAAGTCAACTTCAGTCAAAGTGCATATCACACTTTATAAACGCAAATATTTGCAAAACCTCTGATAACTTTAGTTCTGTCTCTCGGCATGTCAATGTATTTTGCAGTTTTAACATTCAATAAAAAAAGAGACTATAGTTAAAATACACCACCACCAGGAGGAAGTAGCAGTGACAATATGCGTTTCTTTTATAGATAAAGCAAAGATGCGCTTTACACAGAACACAGACAGGGTCTGGTTTTATACATAACAAGTTACTCTTTAATAATGTGATATTTAAAAAAAAGTTTCCTAAACTTACTTATGCGGTTTTACAGTCTCTGCATCTGGAATAATTTTTCACTTAACAATGAGTGTGATTCAGAGAAGCTGGGGCATTTTTCAGGTTGAGTAAACTTGACTTTTAAAGCTTTTCTTGGTAATTGGATGGCATTCTGTTCTGGCTTTAAGCTTGATGTTCATGGCTTTGTGGCATCACCATAAATGGTCAAAGAAACTGTATTAAGCAAACAGCTGCAGGGCGCACAATTAACAGATTACACACTTATGCGTCAAACCATCTTAACACGTGTTTCTATTTCTTTCACAAATTTTAAAGTAAGATGCAAAAATCCATACAAGATCCTTTATCAATGGTAAACGCACTAAATCAGTACTCTCTTAAATCACTAACCTTACAGGACGAGTATGTGCTAAATGTGTAGCCATAATATAATTAAAGCATCTTAAATGACATTATCTATCAGATTTACTCAATACGTGTTCACAATTTGTTAGGAAATGGCCTTATTTAAATTAAGTTTCCTGTCAATTAAGTCAACAAATGGTGAGTGCAGTGCACCATGGTCAGCCTACTTTGACTTTACTACACTGCGTCTTTTGCAGCGGATCTACTGCACTGCACAAGCAATGCTGATGCTGTAAATAGTTCGCTCATCTCTACAAGAAAGGTATTCGGGATTAGAGTAATTTCATATGCCATCAAATGCTTTCTGGCCTGCACTTTTAATCAACAGAAGAATTGCACATGCAGGCAAACAGCCAACCTGACCATCAACTGGACTGTTTTGTATTTTAAATACCTGTTTATATTGTACAGGTCAATATCATATTTGTGAACTACTAGAGCTCACAAAACATGCCAATGATGCATGGTTATTTGTCTCACCTTGAGGTAGCCTGTTCTGCGGTCAAGGTTGAGATGTAGGTTCTTGATTTCTCCAAACTCTGAAAACTTGTCATGGATGTCTTCCTCTGTGGCCTCTTCATGTACACCTGTCACAAACAGGATCCAACCCTCCACAGCTGCAACAAGACACGAGAAAAGTTGTCAGGCATCAAATAATAAACAAGCAGCACTTTTAGCTATGTAAACTAATAAATCAAGCAGAGTTCTGATTACTGAAGCTCTAATTACATGCAAGACGTACAAATAAACAGTGGTCTAACCAGTATGAATCCTTCTGTGCTCCAGTTTGTTCCTCCAGAATAATTTAAAACTATTCTAATCATATGAATAAAATACATCATATTAACCCATTTATCAAGCTGCTCTATTTCTATTTACTCAAATTTAAATATAATATGCTTTTCTTTGCACAAAGTTAATTAAGATAGAAGATATATCTTATCCTTTCAGAAAATCTAAAGTAAAACGTAAGTAGAAACAATACAGACAAATCCAACTGATAGGGAAAATGATTTTAGATAATGTACATCATGAGAAACAATATCATTTGTGTTTTTAAAATTGCTCAGCGGACTAAACATTATTAAATATAATAATAATTATAACTGTTCGTGTGTAAACGAGTTTTAAAGCATTGTTGAGAAGGGGGATGTGAATGGGATTGGGAGGGAAAAGTAAATAACTGAACTAACGGGTTCAATATCAACAATATTTCAGTATTAGTTTTGTAAGTTGTTGTGAGTTAACTAAACTCATAAATGACACAGGCAGCAGGATCTTGATAAATCGCAGATGCACTTTAGGGTGACAAATGTGCAGCTTATACTTATTCTTATCTTAAATGCAAACCACACTCACATCTCTGAGGGCCTGGCTCGTCCCCATCCTGCTCCACAGTATCATAGTCCTCTTTGATTCTGGATCTGGCTCCTTCCTCTGCAAACAAAAAATATATATATATATACACTAAACCCTGCTGACAAACAATGTTAAAAGTACATTCAGTAGGAGATTGCATGACCAAATATCCCCAACAGTGGAAACTCACCTGAGCCAAAGCCTCGTCCTTTTCTCTTCTTGGCCTTTTCCTTTAACTTGTGGATGCTTTCTGGAGAAGTTGAAAATAACAATGGAGGTCAATGCGCGTTGCTACATCAGTTTACCAACTAGCATTAGCCACCTTTTAGCTGACTAACCACTTCGTTTATGTAATTTGAACTCTAGATTTTCTGTAGTTAACGCAATAGTTACATGCGAGCTACACTAAAACATATATGGATGTTGAGATGTGACTTGTAAAATCAGCGCAGTTTAATATTTACGTTAACTAGCCTATAAGCTTAATGAAGACTCAACTAGCGTGCTAGCGGCGGCTAATAACACCAACTTATATTATCTTAACATAACACAAACCACGCTTTAAAACCAGTAAACACATTTAAAAAACAAAAAAACATCTTAACCACGACCTATCTAACCTACAAAGAGCGTTTGAATGAACCACCAGTGCCTTGTTAGCCTAATATTAGCTCGTTAGCATGCCTCAGGCCTGCCACCACGTTTCTTTTTTCGACCACGGCCATTTTTAATGACAACGTTAGATCTCCATAGTTACACATCGTTTGAACGCCGAGGTTGTGGAGCATCTGGCACTAACGCGTACAAGTATTAATATTACCATCACCATCCTCATCCATAGGAAAGTCTTCTCCTCCCGCTTCATGAAGATCCAATACGTCCGCCATGATGTCTGTCTGTCTGTCTGTCTGTCTGTCTCTGTGTGTGTGCGTGCGCAACAAGAGACAACAGGTCGGCGGATGTTGTAAGAAACTACAGCAAATCACGTTCATCATCTTTATTTTTTTCTGCGCACAGTCTAAAGTCAAGTTGGCTGTAAGGTATTTTTATAATTTTTGTTTCGATAACCACTTGTAGTAAATATAAATGTTTAAAAACTGTGTATAATGTAAAGTCTGGGAATGGACTGCAGGCTGCTGGAGAGGCTTTTCTCCATACAAAACCACAAATCTGCCTTATTTTGACAATTTATAAGCAATTATAATAATATATAACTTAATTAATATAGGACCGTAAAACAGGGTTTACAAAGTACATAATGATTGTGATACACAACATGTTAAATATAAAAATTAAGAATACCAAAATACAATAACAGAAGTAGAATGGAAGTTATGGAAATGAAAAATAAAATAATGTAGATTGAATGAAGTAAAAAGATGACATCACATAAAGGTCGAGTCCAGGTAAAGTCAAAGGGCCCTGATGGCAAAAGTAGGGTCACCTTTAGATGTAAGCCCGGACAGAAGGGCCCCACCTGAGGATCGAAGGGCCCCACCTGAGGATCTAAGGCTCTGAACTGGCTTATAAGGGGTCAACATGTCTGCTATGTAGCATAGGGCCAGACTCGGACATGCTTTAAAAGTCAAATCTTGGATTAAATTCTACACCAAACAGGGAGCCAATGGAGAGAAGCCAGATAAATGGATGATTCTCATGATTCCACATGTTCAGTACCACATTTAGTTAAAATAATTCACATGACCAGCAGAGGGCTCTCGGTCCATGCATGAGACCCCAGGTTGCAGTTCTGGTATACAGGACTGTCATTTGATCACCATCTGGTGGTGAGTTGGATCACATGACAGGGAAGACAGACAGACAGGCTTGGTAAATAAAAAACATGAAGTGAGAGGATGTACTGGAGATGCTTAGTGAAAGACTGACATAAGTTTCAATTCCACCTCTATATATGCTGCATGTGGAATCAGATAGATAGATAGATAGATAGATAGATAGATAGATAGATAGATAGATAGATAGATAGATAGATAGATAGATAGATACTTTATTTATCCCGAGGGAAATTCAAGCATCCAGTAGCAGCATACAAACATACATTAGACATACATTTAACATACATTATAATTAAAATTAACCTATAGCACAGTGGCCATAGATGAAATTGGATCAATTAAACTTTTGCAGAGGAATTAAATATGTGCAGAGAGAGACAATAAACTAGAAAAATAGAAATGAAACATGTGCAGGTAAGGTTAATTAAGAAGCAGACAAGGATGCTGAGAGCTATGCAGCTTAATAATAGTCTGGCTGTTCTCAGCAGTGTAGGCAAATTTTAAAATGAGGGAAAGCAGGGATGTTGTTGTAAGACTGACAGACACACTGAAGGCAGCACTGAACCTGGTTTGTTAGTTAGAAATCTCAGCAGGAACAAAGTGCAAGAAAAAGTGCAGTAGAGTCTAAGACTCGTAGTTGAATATCACATTTTGGGAACAGCAGCCGTTAACAGGAGGAGTAGGTTTCATATTTAGTGGGATTACACTTCTTGTGCTCTCTGGGTAATACATAAGGTTCTGGGAGGGAGTCACTAAATAATGCTTAAGCCTTAAATGTAATAGAATAAAATGCAGATTGCTTTCCGGACACAATATAGAGCCGTTCCTGACACGGTCTCGTTTGCAGTATTAGCAATAAGAATATTTGTTTAGGCTGGAAAAAGGATGTGAAATGGATGTGTGACAGATGATGTTTAGAGACTTCGTTTGGTGGCAGTAAAAAGGCCTCTCGGGTGTTTGTAAGTGATTGAATGAACAGCAGGCCTGAGTGGAGGGGATCAGTTTCCTGTAGTTCCTTTCTAATGAGTGAAGGTAAAATGAATTGCGACTGACTGATCAGATCCGCTGGCTGCAATAACACAGAAATAATAAATGGCAGGTTCTGTTAGTGACATAAATTACTTACAGCTATTTTAATCCACACCTGTGCTCACAAGATTAAGGCACTGAAGGATCAGATTTAAATGGGCAAAACTACAATCCCTTGCAATGTTGCCATCTAGTGGCCAGTATCAGAAGGACAGCATATCTAAATGTGTCTAACTGTATATGAAAGGGTAGTTTAAATTGATATGAAACAACAACAGGATTATCATAATATCATATCCACATCGTCTCTATTTTTTAACATCATGTCGCGGACTGGAGGGAGGACGGAGGCCCACAAATGGCCCCTGGGCCGGTGGTTTGAGTTCCCTGTTATAGAGGAAAAGGACCAGTGGGGCTGCTCTGCTTTCCCTGTTGCCATTGTAATCCAAAACCACAATATGAGCAAAGACGTGGATTGATAGATGAATAAGAGAAACGTGTATCTGTGGTCAGAGAGAGGTTTGGTTTATGTTTATGCTGATTTATTACTGTGTTGCACTTACAGTCGAATGAGTCGAGGTCTGTAGGACGCATCATGTGGTGGGTTCACTTAAGTTCAACTGAAGTAAACTCTGCGTAGATAACAACATTAGTTGAAGATAATCCAACCCCAAACATTAAAAAAAGTTACTTTTAAATTATGTCAATTATCTCAAGTAATGTGTTTAGATGTGTACGTGTGTGTGTTGCCTATAAGAATTCTTAAGCACAAAACTTTACTATTACAGGCCTAAAGTTAGCAAAGCATACTAAGGAAAGATAATGGCTGACCTGAACTTTAGTCTTGTGGCTGGTGACCTAGCATGTAAGCATGAAAATGAGAAAACAAATCAATATCAATATGCAGCCATATAGTCCAGTATCATCAAACTGTGGAAATGTGCGACTTAATTCTACAGTGGTGGCAGATTATTTCTCTTAATGTCTCTCTAAAGCAATGTTTATTTTGAATTGATGCTCAGTTGTATTTATCCTATTTAAAATCACTCAAAGTCTATCATTCACTTATTTTGACATCAATGCTCCTGTCAAACATACTGGCTTTAGCTACCTGAAGATGTTGCACACATGTTTTTACTGTTATTCTTTGAAAGACAGAATCAAAAATGTCACTCAAAGCATTCTGAAGCACTAAAAGTGACAGCACAGCAGACTTGTACACAATGCAAAGTTAACACAAGCGAAATGTTCATTCATTCACCACATTACAAAGCTTAAGGTCATTTTTTAAAAGCCTTTTAAAGAAATGAGAATTTATTTGTAATCACTATTGTACTCGTCGTTCCCCAACAAGGACTGTGGTGCAGTATCAAGATGTACAAAAACTGATGGATAAGTGGGTTGCCATAGTGCCCCCCAAAAGCCCCCAGTATGATAACACACAGGATCTACACTATCTTCTACTGTATCTTCTGTGATGAGTTTATCAGGAGCTGCTGTCACCCTGCTGTTGATTGCACATACAGTATGGAGCAACTGCTGATAGGACTACGTAGATTGGTCTCTTAAGTCAGCACAACTGAGTTACTCTGACCCTATCACCTGACTTTATTGTTAGGCAGAACAATGTACAAATCAACCCCTGCCATCATCAAAAAATAGGTCTCATAAATGACGTACTTCATAATGTATATTATTAAAAGGGAAAAAACTCACATTACTTTACCCAGAATTGTTGAAAAACATTCATAGAAAATGAAATGTTGCCTTTTCTTTCATGGCTATTTTACACCTTTTTGTATTTTCCCTTTTTCAGTTGATATATATATATATATTACTCATTTAAATATACCTGTGCAGTAAGACGTTTTCATGTCTTTTATTTAAATAAAAATGGCAATGAGCAAAATGTGTTTGAAGTATAACAAGTAAAAGCACTGGATTGCTATGTATGCAGCATTTTTTTTGTTGTATCTGGTTGAAGTAAAGCTACATTTGATAACTGTATACACTAGTTCAATTTGTAACAATACATTATATTTTAAAAGATGAAAATCTCTTTTGTATGTAAAACACTGATCTTCAAGGTAACTCCAGCTGTCAGAATATTGTAGTAAAGTAAAAAGCCAAATATTTCCCTCTAAAATGTAGTTGAGAATAAATTAAAAAAACATTAAAAATACTCATGTAATTCTTAGCTCTTGAGTAAATGCAGTTAAAGTGATCAAATGAATGAGGTTTATAGCAGCAAGACTTCACAACTAATCTTTTTCTCCAACTCACACACTCACACTCAGAGTGGACTTTGTGTCTTTCTTGTGACAGCTATCAAGCATCAAGGTCCAGCCAACACAAAGATTGCATCCCTGTTGTCAGGTCACTTCTTTACGTTGGAGGTGATTACACTCTCATTAGCCATGATTTACTCATCCTCAGGAGCTATAAAAGCCTCTGGCTGCATGACAGAAGGCACCGTTAGGTCCAAGAACCCCAGGAGTTAAGGTATGTCTCTTGCTGCTTTACTTTGGTCATCTTTGTTTGGCTGTAGATGAAAATGCATTGTTGATATATTTGAGGGAAATTAACTATTATTTAAATTTCTTACATTATCAGAAATGGCTGCTTTACTACAGTTTTCCACCTTTTTATTGTGATCTCTGCCACTTCCAGCGTCTCCTGACTAATTCTTTAACTTTCTCTAGGTTGATCTTCCTCATCTGCAGCCATGAAATTCTCCCTTGTTGCCGCTCTTGTCGTTGTGCTGGCTGTTGCCCATGGTAAGTTAAAAAAGCATTGATATAAGTAATGTATTTTTAAGATTACATACAGACCTCTGAATATCTGTTTCATTTTCTGTACACCCAAACCTTTTCTCTTTGACATTTTAACAACTAAAAAGGCCTTGATTTTAACTTTACCACTACAAAATTTAGAATACACTGTATGTCATAAGTGTTTTAGTTTTATAAGTTTAAAAAGGTTAGACTTAACACACTTGATTAAAAACCTGGGAATCAACCAGATTCAAAGGGTTTAAAGACAAAGCTGACTAGTACTTCAGCTGTACTCCAATAGTTGTATTGTGTGTGAATGCCTACCCATTAGTCTAATGAATTGAAGGCATTACTGTTTATAGGCAGTGTGTAAGTTTTAATTAATATTAGTGGATTTGACATAAAGAACAGTAAATGTGTGTTCACAGGCACTGAGGCCGTGTCACTGGTGAAGCGTGATGTGCAGGCCGACGTGGACAAGATCACCAAGATTATCAATGACATGTCTGCCAGCATCACCACCGCAACCCAGGACATGGTGGAGAAGGTGAAGGCTCTTGAGGTGACCAACACTGCCCAGTAAGTAACAACCAACAGAATTCTTTATTTTCTTGCCATTTCTTCATTATCTACTGCTTTGACAGAAACCTCTACTAACTGCACTGAATTCAGGCTTTCCTCATTATTTTATGGACACAATAATATATTTTATTGGGATGCAATAGTTTGTTTTGCTTGTAATTGTGGTAGTAAATGGCTTGTATTTGAGATAAAACTTGCATTAAATACATATATAAATACACAAAGTATCCACCCTGACTGACCCGGTGTATTAGGGATATTTCATTCACAGTCATACTAATAAATTGTCAGGCAGTTTTACTTCCTTGTTCTTTATTAAAATACAAGTCAGAGACAACAGCAGTGATTAACAGAAGATTGTGACATCCTCTACTTTCCACAGGACTTACATGGAGGACAGCAGGGCCAAGATCCAGCCTCTGGTTGAGAAGGTCCAGGCCGAGGCCGCCAAGCTGCAGGAGCAGGTCAAGCCCTTCATCGCCAACATTGAGGATCAGATCAAGCCCCTGACTGACAACTTCAACACTCAGGTCAGGCCTCTGACCGACAACTTCCACGCCCAGGTCAAGCCTCTGACTGACATGATGGAGAAGTTCTTCCAGCAGGTGATGGACCAGACCAAGGCTCTGATGCCCCCCCAGTAAAGCTTGCTCCTGGTTAGTTCCAGCTGCAGTAACACCCAAACCGGGCTAGTGCTCATGTCTGGCTCTGCCCAAAATGCTTCATTGGTGTTTGTCTGTCATACTCCTCTGTCTTAAAGTCATCTGAGATGTGGTGCTTGAATGTCATCATTAAAAGGGGTTTGAAAGTCATCATTTTGAGCCGATTCATTCTTTATTTTTGGCTTATATGAGTAACACCTGCCCAAGGACTGCAGGTGAAAACTGGTACATTTACAGAAATGTCCATTTATTAGACATTTAGATTAAGAAATGCCAAAGGGCAAGTCATAAAGTCGAATTGAAATAAATTGTAGCAGAGTCTAATTTGACTTTCTCAGTGAAGTGGAAGTCGATATCAACATTACCTCTAACCTTTGGGTCATCTGTATTTTCCATAATTTATCTTTCAATATTCTGAAGTAGGCTGTCAAATAGTGAGTCCATCTAACAGCACAGATAACATCAGTCTAATGAGATCAACCCAAATTCATGGATATATTGACTTTTAGGCCAATAATTAATCTAAAACCCAATCAGAGTGATAACCAGAACTAATCTGACCGTGTAAAAGCTGAACAGATCCAGCTTCATCTATTCTTATCACAACAACCTTTAAGCTTGGGAGGAAAGAAAATAAAATCTCTGCTATAATTGTGTAAAAAAGCAGATTAACAACTTACGCATTTGTATGTCTAATTTACAATTTGGCCATAGCTCAAGCAGAGTCAACCAATATCTCAGAAATACCTGAGCGTTGCATACAAACCTCGGCATGAGCAATTTACCTTAAGCTGTTAGGAATAATAAAAGGTTACGGTTATTATTTCTATTTTCAACACTGTTTAAACAATGTGTTCAAAATTATACGAAGGTAATTGTGAGGTCAATTTAACGTAAGTTGTTTTGACAAATTACCTTTGTGTTTCTAACCAGTCAAATTCCACCTCTGTCTGTATGCTGCCATTTCATCCAGACCGAAGAGACAGGAAAAAAAGTCACTTACCACAAACCCTGCAGACATGAGCCAACTGACTGAAAATAAAATGATTTATTGACAATTTAAATGAAGAAATGAGAAAGAAAGAAAAAAAATGTTGATTTTAAACACAAATAGCCAATTATTTTTTCATCAATAACTCAATAATATGGATTAGTATTTGCATGCTATTAAGAAATTACATTTCTATCAGGCATACCTGAGCCAGTGTTTTCACTGTGGAGTACAGTTGAAAGGTTTAATGATTTACAAAAAATAATACTATTTTAAAAGCAATGCAGTATTTTCACCCACAACTGTGCAACTTCTCCATGGAGATACATGTTGATTTGACCCAGTTTAGTGTGCACAATAGTAGACAAGAAGTAATAGACATCAGGCTGTAATTACTGCTCATCTTTCTTAGAATGCAACTGGAGCGCTTGATGTTTTTTTAAATGGCCTCTTTTATTATGCAACCCAAAGGGAAATCAAATTTTGAGAGAAATTTTACCGACTTGGCTTTAGTTCAAGCTTGTGTCTCAAAGCAGTGAGGGAGACAATGACTTGTTGTCAGTTTAACCACAAAACAACAAAATCACTAGTCTTCCATACTGCTGTGGACTCACTCATCCAGCCAGTGAAGGCCATGAAATGTACATTTTTGTTTTTAATAACTGAGCAGCATTTTTCTAAAATGGACTCTTCGTCTCTGCAAATTCAAATCTTGTAAAGCATTTTCCTAGCCACCTACAAAAAAAACAACAACAATTAAACCCTTACTGGGAGTTAGAATCAAGCTTACTGGAAATAGTTGAATATATATATTAACTGTTGCCAAGCTACAAGCTGTACTCAAGGTGGCCTCATTGAGCTAATGTAATCTAAATCTTCCTGTGGAGACAAGGGAAGGCTAAAAGAGCTTTTGACAAAACCTCCATGGCTCTCCTTCAAACCAAACTTTCTTTGGTAGTCGAATCGCTTGGTTGAAGGCCAGAGCTTGTTTGTCACAGCAGAACTGGCAGTCCTGAGCGGCCTTCTCCTTGTACTTGTGGAGATTAAATGAATCGGTTGGCAGCCTGTCAAGAAACCATCTGTAAAAGTGCTCAAACTTATGCTCGAAAGAAACACACTTAAAGAATAGATGTACAAGTTCCCCTGCACGGCCTATTATTTCAATTACTGCAATTATCTCTGTGCGACTACTTTATCGTCTCTCTTCTACCATTTTTCACATTTGTAAAGAGGAATGAAAAAGTCACCATCTTGCATCTGTATTTACTGATTTCCCTTTTGCCACTACATTGTATTAATAAACATAGATATTTGGAGTTCTGTCTATTTAGTGTACCACCAAAAACGTCCACACAACATGCAGTTTCTCCACCTTGTAGCATGGAACCAACAGTTTTATGTAAACCTGTGGAGGATTCAGTGTTTGAGATCCTGATGTTCTGGAGGAAGGACGAGGCCGAGGGATGGATGAAGGTAGAGAGGCTGGAAGCAGGGCCAGGGGTCGGCGTCTGGGTTATCTGCCAGGACAAACTGTGTGATCCAGCAACCCTGCATGCCAAAACAGAAAGAGAACACCAGCTGATAACAAGCCATCAGTCACTGTGGTGTGTTCATAACGTACTGACATCTGTGTTTCAGTGTAAATTCAGTTGTCAATCATCGACGCAGCTACAATTAAGTAGTTGAATGCTGTAGCAAAATTAATGAACTAATTCAGTAAATGTTTTGTCTGTTCGATAAAGTTTCGTACTGATTAAAGGCAGTAGTCAATATGTTTCACAACAGAATAATGTGAAACGTTGCAGTTAAAAGTATAGGTGTAGCGATGAATTGAGAAAAAGAAAATTAATCTGCAACTGTTTTGATAACTGATTAATTGTTCAATTTCATTTTTCAAGCAAAAACGCCAAATATTTGATGGTTCCATGTTCTTAAATCAGACAACAGGCTGCTTTTCTTGTTCTTCTACATTGGTGTAAATTGAATATTTTAGGGTTTTCGATTGTTTGAAGACCTTGTGCTCTAGGATATGGTGATGATTTTTTAATAGACCAAACGATTAAGAAAATAATCTGCAGATTACTTGAGAATAGAAATAAATGCTAGTTGCTGCCCTAGTTAAAAGAATTAACACTAAGATACTGCAAGGAATCTACAACATCACATAAGCATATAATTAAAACAATACAGACACTCTTTTTAATGGATTTTTTCCTGTCATTTCCAACCAGATTCAATTGATTACTTATCGGAAGAAGCTATAAGAGGCTGAAAAAAACTGATTATTGAGAAAAAGTAAAACCTTTAGTAGTTTTCCCCCATAAACGAGGTCTTTCCCACCCCCCCCCCCCTATCTGGAAACGACTGCATTAATTTAACATTTTTCCCACATGCATGTACTGTACTCAGTTTCACATTGTCAACAAAGCCTATAGGTTCCAGGTAAAGGTCTTTGTGTCGTCGATAATGATCAATAATTTAACATTAATAATAGCGGTTTGGACGTCTGAAGTCAGCTTTTGAGGAAAGTCGTACAGTCAGTTGTTTCTCACTGGCACTTGGCCATTTTGTTAATGCTTTAGCTGGACACATATTACAGTGAACATACTAGTTAAAGTAAAACATTAGATTTTTGATTTATATCACAAAAATCACTTTTATTTTAGGTGTTGTTCCAACAAGTCACCCTATGTATTTGAATTACCACATAGTCATAAAATCATATACTATATATTAAGAATAGGAAATGGCTGCTGGCAGTAGGAGTTTCTAGCATATGATCAGCGTATTCTACAGTTTTAGCAGATAAAAACATGTTTTCATTCTTATAAGAATACATTTTTAAAAATCTGTTCCTCAATCTTTTCTGCCGATGCCTAAAGAAAAAGTGATTAATCATCGCTGCATTCACTGCTCTGCACTTAAGATTTACGCCAAATTTAATTGTGTGAAAGTGATTCCTACTGAATGTAAATCCTGGCCATGGATGCAGAGGATGATGTGAGTATTTACTGAAACTTGATAGCATGTCAGCCAACAGCGCTGCCATCTCACCGGACCCTCTACACAGACAACCCTGTGTGTGTGTTTGTGTGTGTGTATGTGTGTGTGTGTGGACTGCACACTGACACAATGAAACCTGATCTGCAAATGTGTGTGTGTGTGTGTGTGTGTGTGTGTGTGTGTGTGTGTGTGTGTGTGCTTTTGCTTGTATTTGTGTGTGCATACATCTACAGTATGTCAGTGTGGTGTGTGTGCCAGTCTAAGGTGTGCATGTTGGTAGATAATGTGCATTTTAAAAGCTTTTCATGAGAATGATTAAGATCAACCAGATTTCTCAGGATGTCACATCTCTGTGCAGTTTAATGTTAAATGCAGGGATGCGGAGACAGAATGGAACAGTTGCACAACTGAAAGTCAATAAGAGAAAGCGGGTGACAGTGACAGACAATGGCAGGCAATCACGAAATATAGGAAAAAACGTTTCTTTGGACTAGCAGAGCAAATTTGTTGCAATAAACAGGACAAAAACAGTAAATATTCAGAACGCGATACAGATATTCTCGGTATTTATCAGTCAAATACAATATACAGATATACAATATAATGGGAGACACGCTGATTTATCTGATGTTAAATTGTTGGCACTTACCATTTCTGAATTAGGCACCTGGGGTCATCCACAAGGGCGTTGATTGCAGGCGCACAAAAAACAGCAATTTTCACTGCACAAAGATAAAGCGGAGTCTTTGTCAAAAATAATTAAACTCACTTGAATTCACAAAAAGGACGTTTAAAAAAAGAAATGTACGTAGGCTCACAGAAAAGATGCTAAAATGCTATGGGGTTTAGAAAATGAAGGGGTTGAGGGGTCTAACACCTAGCGTTAAAGACAAACAGAGTCGATGTTGGCCTCTGAGGAAAAAAAGGACACAGTCTGTCTCCATTGCCCAGTGGAGAACACTGATAGATATGTTTTTGCTGGCATGGGTTATGTTTTTACTCAGAACTGACAGACAGCCCCCATGCACACAGGTGCTATTCAAGGAAACTGTGTAAAAGTGACGTCACTGAGAAAAATCTAGCCCACAAACCTTTTCAACACTCAAGTCCCGCCCACTACATGTTGCTCTTTTCATATTTTTCCCATTTTCTTCTTTTTTTCTCTCCCTGTATTTCTACTCTCTCTCTCTCTCTCTCTCTCTCTCTCTCTCTCTCTCTCTCTCTCTCTCTCTCTCTCTCTCTCTCTCTCTCTCTCTCCCTCCCCCTCTCTCTCTCTTCACTCTTTGTCCACCTGTCTTTGTGGATTTCTATCTCTCTCTATCAGTTTCTCAGTCTATAAAATACATTTCAACAAACTATGATGCCATAAACACACATCTGCCGTAAACTTACGAAAACCTTTAAGGCAACTCTCCAGCTCTTTATCTCTGTTTCAGTTCCTGTCTTCATCACTCTCTCTCTCTCTCTCTTTACCTCTCTCTCTCTTTCTCACACACACACACACACACACACACACACACACACACAGTATAGGTCGAATATGCTAAACTATATAAATCGTTCAGTGTTTGTTTTCATTTGTCATCGCCAGCTGAACGCAAAATATGCTCTGAATGTCTTCGCTTCTCCACTGTTTGTGTGGATTTTGCAAATGTGCGCCGCTCCTGATGCGAAACCACCAAATGAAGCTTCCCCCAATTTTCATAGCCCTCCAATTTGGAGCACGGCCGTCTCTCTCTCTGTAATACTGAAACACCACTTTGTGAAATTACAGTACAATTTTGAAAAGTAGAAACAGGCAGCAGGCAATTCAGGTGCTCAGCCTCCGCAACAATGGAGTGCTGGCCTTGGTGATGGTTGCTAGGCGATGGAGGAAATACAATGGCCTCCTCTGAAACCAAAGGCCCTTAAGTGGACTGACAGGAGTGAAAGCACACACACATACACACACTCAGAAAATAGAGCGATGCAAGGAAAAGGAGAGTGTAAGTGAAGCTGTGCACCTCTGTGTGTAGACGCTCGACCGAAATATTGCAGTTGCTGTTTGAAACATGAGGAGGGATTGGACTGAATAGGAGTGAACTGGGTTTTTCATTTGGGCCACACACACAAGAAACTAAAAAAAGTAAATAGGCAGGTTAGTCCTGGATATGCGAAAAGCTGTATGTGTTGACTATATAAGCTGTTGCTACATGCCTGTATTGGATAAATAAGTTGTGGGGCCTTCTTTGTTTTTGTAGACGGCTTGGGACAACCTGATAGTGGTAGATAATGTTTCAGACAGAGCAACGTATTGACCAATCACATGGTCAATAGAACAACAATCAGAGGCTGCTCACGTCTGGCAGCCTGTCTGCCTCTCCATCTGTCTGTTCATTTCTTCATCCATTCCTCCATCCTTACATATGACATATAACCTCACAGCCTCCTGTCAATCCATCCAATCAACCAGCTAATGAAACATTATTGTAAACAGTGTCACCACTTCATGTCCATCTCTATGGGTTTTAAGCCGGACATGTGCTCGCACAGTGAAAAGAAGACATGCAGTTAAGATATAACTAGAAGATTTGGATAGGGTTGTGTGCAGTTTTTGACTCGGCAATCAATTAAATCTCTAATTCTTGTGATGATGCTGGAAAGTATAAAGCTGACTTCACATTTAGTCATTCCTTTTTTCAGTTAGTAGTCTCCTTTTTATTTATTTTATTTGTTTATTTTAGCAGGGAGAGCCCACAATTAAAAGAAATTGCACGAGCGTTATAGCTAACAGCTCATTGGCACCTGCTGTCCCTTTATTGTTAATTAGTTTTTTATTATTATTAAAAAAGAAGAAAAAAGGTATTTGGTGAAATATTAGAAATGATTCTTTGCCAAACTAGCTGTAGCTTATTCATAGGCAGAGTGTGTTTTTTAGCAGCGGTATCAAAGCATAAAAGGAGCACACCACCAGTGATTTGATTGGCTATAAGGAAACTCCATCTATGTAGACGGCACGACCTGTCTTATTTAGAATACCGTTAGTTTTCCCATCATGAAACCAAAAAATTTTAACTTTTGATTTACAGAGCAGATATGTTTTTTTATATGAAAAACAATCACATGTTCAGCAACAAAAAGAAGCCAAATTACAGAAAGTTCTTGAAAACAGCATTATCCCTCTGGGGATGACAACTGCCCCTGTGCTTTTGTATCGTTCTTTTGTAACAGCCAAATCATACAAGGGCACTTTGCCCTGAGGTGTCTACTGACTGGAAATAATCATGTATCATGTAAAGAATACATTATGGTATGGTATTTTTTTCTGTCATTTGTTGGTCCTCTTGAAAATCTGAAGCATTATTCTGTAGGATAAACTTGAGTGCATCAGTGAAAATAACCTCATTAACTGTGTATTGCCTGGGTGTGTTATATATCCGTGAAATTAGCTGTATTACGGCAACAAAGGGTGTATTCAAGAACGCAACAAGACCAATGGTAATGTCTTTAACAACAGCCACCACAATTTGGAAGTGCAGCTTTGATAATTACCTGCCTGGCAGTTTGGGCTTCATGGCCACGCCGTAAATACTGTGCAATAAAATGAGTTGCCGGGCACACGCTGACCTTTTGAGACATTTCTAACAACCCTGAAAATACTAAGAAGGCCAGTATCTCTCTGAAGTACTCCCCTTCCCCTTCAATCTCATTTCCCCCCTACACATCTCCCTCGTCTGCTGGAGAGAAACTGAAGCACCACTTCAAGCCAGCGCTATTATTTGCTCCTTTCGGGGCCCGGCCCCTGAAGTACTGCACTCAGTTAGGACCTGTAATGTAGATTCCATTTCAGCTGCTATTAGGCCTCATCCGTTACAGCAGACCAGCCTGTTCGTTATTCCTCCACTGCTCTCTTCATCCTCCATGCCTCACCTCCACACGTGGCCAACCCACCCCCACCCTCTTCTGTTTTCATTCTGCCATCCCTCCACTCATCCTCTCATTCCTCCTCGCTCTTCTACCCATCTGTCCTTCTATCCCATCCTGCTATCTCTCCACTTCAGCACTCATCTGACCACCCCGGTTTCTTCCTCCCTCCCCTCCCTCTCATCCACTTCACTCCACTCCACTCCCATCCCCAGCCTTGCCCCCAGGGGAGCCCTGCAAACTGCTTATTCAACAATCGGCAGCCATAAAGATATGTAATGACATTTTCGAAGGCAAAGAGGCCTGTGTGGTTTTTAATTCATATTTAATGGCTGTCAGGCTAAATAGCCCACTATCCTAAATGGGAGACAGGCTGCTGCTCTTCCACTTAAGACTGGGAGCCGTCTGCGTGTGGATATCTGCTGGCCGTCCAGAGCTGCTGCTGCCTCTTTATGTTTGTTCTCTTTTTGGAAAATTACTCCCTATATAAGCTGATGGCACAGCATAGCTAAGCTTAGGCATGAGTTGTCTTACAGCTAGAAGATAAAAGAAAAGCTTATTTTTAATAATATCCCACATTATGATAAGAAATCTTACCTGAGTTCAGTGGGGCGGTCATCCTTTAGCCTTCAGAGCTATATCATGAGCAGTGGTGGAAGAAATATTCAGATCCTCAAGTAAAAACAGGTACAAGTAGAAGTCCTGCATTCAAAATCTTTCTTAAGTAAAAGTACAGAATATAGTAATATAGTCAACAAAATGTAACAAAAGTATCAAAAGAAAAAGAAAGTAAAAATGCAGGAGAACGGCTCCGTCAGGGTATTATTACATTATTACAGTTGTAATAATGGCCGAGCAGCATTTTAATAATGTATCTGGTTCAGGTCAAGCTAATTTTAGCACTGTACACTGTTGGGTAGTTTAATCAACAATTAAATATAGGGCGCAGGGTAGTTCACCTGGTAGTGCGAGTACCCCATGTAGTCCTTATCGCACCGTCCTGGGTTCATTTCCTTCCTCTCTCTCACTCCCCCCTCTTCCAGTCCATCTTCACCTGTCCAATCAAATAAAAGCATAAAAAGCCCCAAAAATATCTTTAAAAAAACTATTCAACATATTTTATAAACTGAGCATGACCTTTGTGTGTAAAGTAACCCAAAATTGTACTAAAGTACAGTATTCGATAAATGTACTACCACTGATCATATACAATAAATTACATAAAGTCTGTTAGGGGTAAGAAACCAACTTTGAGTTTTACTTTAAAACCACTCTGTGATCTCTTATTATTTGTTGACACTTTCCCAAAATTGAATGCAATTTCTATTTGGCATAAAATAAGCTCATAATAATCAAAGTCATTATGTTGGCTTTAGTCGCTACTCTGACTGACAAACAATAAATAAGCATATAGTTGTTAGGTAAAGCCAGCAGGATGTCTGGCTGTTCAGTCTGGTGCCTTTTATTTTCTGTTCTGCTCCACCTACATTCACCATACCTAAAAAACTGTTAAAAGGTCTAATCTCACACTGAAAAAAATCAGTAAATGGGAAACAAACAAAGGTAACGTTAAATTACTTCCCCACAGACATTCAGCTTACTTTTTAGTTTCCCAAGATAAGCTGTTAGTATAGTAGCAGGAGAGTTGTGTGTCGTACTTGCTGTGTCTTTGGCACTATATCATGGTAATGGTCATGGTGTTGGATTTTTCTTGAATTGCTAACCCAACTTTAAATTCCTTTCTACACAAGTGGAATTATTCATTATTATCACAATATTTCCCGAATTTTTCTAGCAAAAAAAAAACCCTGAAAAGTTTTATTTACCAATTTTTAGCAAGTGTGGCAATGCTTGTGTGTCGATTGGTCCACCTGTCTGGTCTGAAATATCTCAACAACTACTGAACGGGTTGACATGACATTGTGCACATACATTCATGGTTCCCAGAAGATTTGTCCTACTGATTTTGGTAATCCCCTGACGTGTCCTCCAGCACCACCATGAGGTGGACATTTGTGTTTGAGTTACATTTTTCTACAACTACTGGGTGGATTGCAATGAAATTCTGAAACATTCATATCCCCCACAGGATAAATTGTAATATATTTAGCAATCCCCTGACTTTTCCTGTAACAGTATAATCACAGCAAACTTTGGTTTATGACCAAATACTTGTAAACCTAATGACATTGTCATCGGCTTTAGCTGTACTTTGTGTTTAGTGCTAAATAGCAAGTACATGGTGAACACGGTAAACCTGCTAAACATCAGTATTTTCACATTATCACTGTGAGCCATGTTGCCATGCTAACTTTAACATTCAGCTCAAAAGTTCAGCCTCACAGTGTGGCTATAGACTCTTAGTCTTGTGTGCATTTTTCCAGAAACAACAAGCAAAAGCTCACGTGTATTTTCCTGTCATTACTGTACAGGCTTTTTTCTCACTATGAGCTCAGTCGATGCCTGCCACTAACCTCTGTCCAGGCAGCAGCCCAGAGGTTTTAGAGGTTGGCCCGTGTGGGCAGTGTTTTCCTTGACCGGCTGGAAAATGTGAGTGAGTAAGAATTGATCTCTTCCCACTTAAGAGTTACTGTAGGTGTTTTTAAGCAAGGCAGCAATGGAGACTGTTTTCTGACTGAATTCATCCAAATAATGCTGAAACTGTGTTTTGTTAGTAAATAAAAAATAAGCAGTAAGTTAACAGTATACAGCCAAAAATCAAGTCTTAAGGTTGAGAGAAAATGTGGCATTCACTGGCTGATTTGTAGTAATTACATGGTAGGCAGAAATTAAAATCTTGAGGACCATTTATAATTTCAGATTGCACATTTGGTCTAATATTTGGCACAGCAGGGGTTCTGCACAAATGTCTTTAAGCCTTTCAAAATGTGACAGCGTGACCATTTGGAATGACTTGAAAGTAATCATAGTGGTACAACAACTGCGAAGTGCTGGATTGTGCTCAATCAGATGTGATAATGCAATCATGTTCGTGAAATAGCCATTGATTAAGTGTTAGTTAAAGTTAATTACAGACAAAAAGACTCTTAGACTCCCAGTGAAATTTGCTCAGCCATCAAAAAATATCTCCAGAGGCATTGTTCTATATTAGGTATCTAAATGTAGACTATGGATATAATGGCTGGTAAACCACTTGTGTCCACCCCTGCCAATGACTGACCAGTGTAACATGCAGCATCACCAGCAGCATTAAGTCATCGTCATGAAACAAAAGAGCTGGGGGTTGGCCAAAGGAGGATCATCGCTACTACAAAATATTGATGCCCCGGCTGCCTCGTATCATTTTTTTCTGAGTGGGGTCCAGGCGCTGAAATGTAAATAAATCTATCAGGGCAAGGAGCTGGGGGCTCCAGTTACCACTCCTAACAATCAAGAGGCTTTTCATGCTGCCCTGGAGGGCCATTCCTGTAACGCTAGCACACTGGAGAGAGCCACAAATCATAATCTCTCCTCCGCTCTCCCTCCCTCTGTCATGCTCTCCTCCTCCTGAGTTTTTACCCCTCTTGGACTTTCTTTCTCTCCTCCCTCTTCTTGTATATTTTTCTCTCTTTCACTCACACATACACACAAACCACTGTCCTCCATTCCTCTATTCCATCTTCAGCCTTTCCTATTTCTAGCACCTTCCTTTCATTCCTAATGCTCTTCATCACAATCCCCTCATGCTTTCTGCTCTCCCACAGCTCTGTCTTTATATTCTCACCCCTACTCTGGGTTCTTCACAGCTCCCTAATGCTCTTTAGTGAAGCTCACACTACAATAAAATGAAAGACTTACAACCACATATCAAGATCCAAAACATGTCATTTTAAGAACATTTATGAGTCACCTATCTGTATATTTCATCCACTAACGTTGGCTCTCTGAATTTGGCTATTTCTGCACATAACAACAAAGATTCTTGTAACTTTTACTGATGATTCTGATGAATATCTTACAAGCCCTCCAAATTAAAAGGACAAAATACATTTATAACCATCCTTTAGAAAGACATATAAAGGCGTTTTCTGATATGACGCTCATATCAGCAAGATTATGTCATTTGTCACCGCCTTCCAAAATAAAACAACCAAATAACTAAAAAGGGGAACCCTGTTAGCTCACCTGGTAGAACTGGCGCCCCATGTACCAAGGTTGGGTCCTTACTGCAACTGCCATGGGTTCAAGTCCCCGCTAGACAGCTTTTTGACTTGAACACCCTTTGCTGCATATCAACCCCCCACCCCCACCCCCTTCTCTGCCCCCCTCCTGTCCCTCTTCAGCTGCTGCTATTCAATAATAGCACCAAAAAAAACCCAGTTCATGTATGGCCCTATAAAGAAAATTCTATAGTGCACATGTGTGCAGAAACAAAGTCCATCAAAAGTCTCTACCGCTGTTAAAGCAAACAGAAAGCTGATCCAGCCACGATCAGCTACGTTAGCTCCTCATGACGCTTCAGAAGAAGACGTATTTTCTCCTTTCTTCTCCCCTCACATCTTTTCCTTACATGTGGATGAATATGATCAGCGAGGATGTGCAACTTCCAGGTGCTGCCAAAGATGATCACCACATACGTAACCAAATGTGAAGTTGCAAAAAGTAACCTAATAAAAAGAGATCAAATGCAAGCATTTAATAATAAACCAATGCTTTTGGTCTGTAGGCATAAGCACAAAAGATTGCGCCTGGTCCACACAGCATGCATGAGCAGTGTGTTTTGTGTGTGGAAAGTCTTGCTTTTTATTTGGCACCCATGTTAACAGATTAGAGTAGCCACACTCCCCACGTAAAACTTCTCAGCCACAACTGCAGTAATACTTCACTAGACAGTGAAAAGGATTTTTTCATAGTCATCTCGAAATTAAACCAGGAGCATTTGCATGTTTGACAATAGTTCCAATGTATATATCTATAGAATATGTCGCAGACATGAAAAAAAACAAGGCTTTTTTATTGTATTTATTAAAGGCAAACTCAATGTAGGAAGATAGGGCTAGCTTCTCTCTGTGTGGACACCACAGGTGTCTAAGTGGCAGCAGTTCAGTGAGGCAGCCGTCATACACTGCTCACACATACTGTGTGGAGAAGGGGTTATAGTTCTCCAAAATTATAATTTGTCAGTTGCAGGAATACAGCAGATTTTGTCATTGTTAAATAAGAAACTTAAATTAGAAATCTAGAAAACTTACAGTATGAGTTGCAAATCAGTAGAGGGCAGATTCATTGTCCATCAGCTCAGCCCTCACAGTATTTTAGTGGCAGCTGTTTGCGTTGTGCTGTTTACCCCACATTTTTCTTTTGTGGTGCATAAATGGATTTGCTTTTAAAGACAGCATGCTCTTTTGAGAAAGATTCAGGAGACTGAAATAGTACATGTAGGTGAGGAGAGAAAGGAGGTTTTTGCAGCCACTGAGTCACTGATATTGATCGACAACCTTACAAACCCTGTGCACACACCTTTCATCAATTAGGGCATTAAAAGTCTTACTGCACGTTTAAGCATTATGAAGACATATAGGTGTTGCATGTGGATGCCATCTTATTTCCAGCCTTCGCACAGATCCCCTACATCTGTAGCTGCTCCTTGTTGAGTGATGATGCTATCTTTTTCCTCTGATCAATGACGGTCTGAGCCTGTCATTGATCCGTCTGGCTGAGGCTCTGGCCCGTTCTGTTCTGACCCGCAGAGGCTCAGCCGGGTCACACAGGTCATAGCCACAGTTTGGACTGATACCGCCAAAGGTTAATATACATCGGGTAAACATGAAAACGTGACACCAGGAAAGATCGCTGCTCGATTTTTCTGAAAATCAATAGATGAGGAAGCAGAGTTAGATGCTCTGGTCATTTCAGTAAATATTTGATGCGTCACTTGAACGAACAATGAATAGTACAACATACGGTTTTATTATAATTTCAAATAATTAATCTTTCTGATTTTACTTGTAATGCCTGTCGCCTCCCAGAATTAATATTTTTTATTTAAAGCTGTTCAACCTAGCAGTGAAGTTGCAAATTGCAACAAACTGAATACTGCTCGTGTTATAGCCAGTGTTTGGTTTGTTTGTTTTTGGGCTACTGTAGAAACATGGCGGTTCAACATGGCGGACTCCACAGAAGGTGACCCATAGTGTCTTTTGTTGTCTTTTGTCTCATTCTGCGCCTGTTCTAGGCAATGCTCTAAATTCCACCATTAGCGCTGCTCCTCGTTGAGTACATGGATGGTCTATTTCGGACGGAAAATAGAGAGCAGAACAGATCGCACTGGCAGGAAGTCAGACCCAGAAATGGCAGAGAATCTGGTTAATTTTCAAAATAAAATACCTAGTGCAGGCTCCATCAACATTGTGGCACCAGTCCAGAAGTCAATCAGAGGCACATTATAGGAGATTTTGTGCAGAGAAACACATTGTTCTGTGTCCTTTTTAAAAGGACAAAATACACTAGCAAACGATGTATGGCAGGCAACACATAACAGACCATATACTTCGAAACTGGCCTTATTCAAAAAACATTAAATAATGTTAGAAGCAGCGAGAGTGTCCTGCAAGCTCACATAGGTCATTACAGCATCAGCTGCAAGATAGGTTTTAAAATCCAGCCTGTGAAATATCATCACTTTATAAAATAGATTAAGCCAGCAATGTTATGTATTTCTTGTCTGAAAAGGGCTTAAATATCACCTCTGTGAGTGTGATTTCCCTGAGTGCCCACTTAGATATCAAGCTGCCAAGTGGATTAGGTGGTGACGGTCTGGAAAAATGGGGGATGTTGAGCCAAAGGATCAGCTGTATTTACAAAACCTAAAAGTTGTGATTTATGATAAAATTTGTAAAAAAATAAAATAAAATCTCATGATGTTAAAAAAGATTATTGGTTTCTGATTATTTGGCCTTAAAAGTCTTGACTTACAGTAATTTATGTAACCAGTTCTGAATTGTGAGTTCTAGGACGTTTCAGGTATCTTCAAACACACGTGACACAAATGACACAGAATGAACTAAAGAAACCTGAGAGCTGAGATATCACATGTGACAGATAAGGCACAGTGACTCTCCAGGTTGATCCAAGCCACCTGGGCACCTTGCACCACTCTGCTGATCAATATCCAACTGGTTTGGAAGTGAGCTTATATCCGCACACACTGACATCTACCGAGCCTTATATTTCACCCTTCTTTATGTGCCAAGTTTGTGAGTGTGGGATTTAATATTTGTGTGTTTCCGTGTATGTTCCTGATCTCTTACCCATGTTTCAAGGTTGATGTGGAGCTTTGACACAAAAAACATTCACCATCAATTTACTGTAATTACTGCCAGGCCTCTGGTGAGCCACCTCTCCCAGCCTGGTGACCGATCCCCATCCATCCTGCCAAAATGGCAGCTTTATAGTCTCCTTCCAGGACCGTCCTCGGTCGGCCAATGGGATGGGGCAAGTCTCTGCCTGAACAGGGGGCAAACAAGGATACATCTGGTTGATAAATTAAGATTTTGCCCAAGGGTTGTTGGTTGTGTTCTTGGTAAGTACACTCACTAATTAAATCATTATCCAGCAGTCATTCATGCTGCTCAGGGTCTGTCTATCTCCACTTACCCTACTCATGGTTCTGCTAATTACTGTTATGATGAGGGTGTTCAAAAGTGTTTTTGAATGAATTGTAAATTTATTTGCTGTTACAGTACTTCTGTTTTATTCAGTAATTTTTATCTCTGGATGGCAATGTAGGTTTGTTGGTTGGTTGGTCCACCACTTCGGTTCAGATGGAAATATCTCAATAACTATTGGATGGGCTTAAGTGTTGTTAATTTGTCTGTATTTTGGTTTCTGACCAAATATCTGCACAACTAATAACATTCCCATCACCCCCATATGTATTTTGTTTTTAGTGCTACAAATGCTGGTACAAAATGTTCATTTGCCAGTACACTAAACTAAGATTAAAAACTGGTTAACATTACTAAACATCTGTTATGACTTTAGACTCAAATGCAAGACAGCAGCAGGATGACTTCAGTGATTTAATGTATAACGAAGGTACAAGTAGGCAGGCAGTTAAACAGATACAAGTCCAGGAAAAACAAAGGCCAACAGGGAAACACAAAATAACCAGGAAGAACCAAGAGCAAAGTATCCTGGGACAAGACCAAAATGAACCCGACACCGAAACAAGGTAACACAAAGACTAAATACACAGGGGAGGGGAAGGATAATGAGACACAGGTGAAAATAATCAGGGTGGAGCAGATAATCAAAACGAGAGGGAAAGCAGACAAAGACAGGAGGTGAATTTATAACAAGACAAGGCTTAAGAAAACCCAAACCTCTCAACCTCTCCGTTCTGTTAGCATGCTGATTTTTTGCTCAAAGCTCTACTATGCCGCAGCCTTTTCTTTTTGTTTCTACGCTCCGCTCACACTTGTAATGTCGACTGTCCTGGTTCCTGATCAAACCTTATTTAAAATAATCTAAATGGGAACAACTGACTTCGACTGTTAAAGGAGATGACCAGACGGAAAAAGTTATTTGGATTAGTTGTTGATGCCTAGTTCAACTTTAATTTGTCCAACAATCACACTTATGGGTAATCCACAATGCAAAGGCATTCATCCATTTACACTAAAGAGGAAAATCCTCTCTGTGTGGTTAATTCTGATTCCTGTAATTTGCAGTATTCACCATCAAATTGTGATGTTACCTCTCTTGTCCTATTTTGAACTAGTGATCACTTCTAATGGCTTGACAAGAACAATGCCTTCCTCCCACACAGCAAATGTTTTGATGGTGTTCTGATTGAGATTGGTTCCTTGGAAAAGCAACTCTCTGGTCTTGTTGGTGCTCAGACGCGCCATACTGACAATCATGTCTTTTTCAAAGTCTGTTAGATGACACTGTGAACCCATACTCCACAATCATTTCGCATGTAAAGCAAATGTGGAAACTAGGTTTCTGTTGCCGTGCACATGTTAATGGCCCACTTATTCTACAAGGGTCAGAATGATTGACACAAATGGCAGGTACAATTTGATTCACTGGATAAAATGCAGCTACAACTGCTTTGTGGTCTTCATCATTATCACCAACATCCTCTTCTCCACGATCATATGCACACACACACACACACACACACACACACACACACACACACACACATACACACACGCCAGGGTCAGGAGAGAGTGCAAGTGAAACTAGACACACAGCTTGCTGGTCTTTGGTGTTTCGCTCTGCAGGGTTCTGCGTGACTTGGAAAGAGCTGCACTGACTCCTCCTGGTGCCGCTAACGGCTGATCTGACATTCTGATCACATAGCAGCAGCTGATCCTGCCAAGTTGATACTCAGTGGTCTCTGAGCAGTGACAGAATGAAATACAGTGAATCTGCACATTTGTTGTTTGAATGCAGTACAAATGAACAAGTTGTGTACTGCTTTATTCTGACTGCTACTCCTGTTCACTGATTAACAAAACTGCATCACCATCCCCATATTTAGGAAATTAAATTATGTTAGTTATGTGTGAAGACAGAAATTGATCTGTTGTGATAGAAAGGCAAAGTTCAGGGAGTAAGAAAGTGTTCAGTAAGAACAACATACTGAAGTTTCTCAACTGCCAGCAGCACTTTGGAGGCAAAGGAGAAATGCTACTAAAATAAAGCCAAACAGACTATATTTCTTTTTTATACAACTACCACAGCTCCTGTTGCTTTGCTCGCTGATGCATGCTGACATATCATTAACTGAAACTAACAGACAAAGGACTGGAAATGGGCTCCACACTGGATCCTACGGTATATAAAGGAAAATGATTGCTGCAAGGATCTCTGTGGGTTGAAAGCTATATAGCCCTGCTCATACATACGGAAACCGTAAGCACGGCAGGATGCCATTCAATTTGAACGGAACTGCAAACGTAATAGCGCCAAACATTGTAACTCAAAAGAAAAAAGGCCAGCAGGACAATGTGGGAAAGTTGAGAAACGCTCAACTCTATGCAAATGTCCTCTGTGGCTCAGGAGAGCACCATTGTCAGTTTAGCTGGGATACACATTATGTTACTTCGTCATTGAAAGCTTGAGTAGGACACAGAAACAAATCATAATATCATTTGTCATCATTGTAGCAAATGAGGCTCCCCCAGGCTGCTGAGGCATTCATTTTACACTAAAAACAGTGTTTGTATGGACTAGTTTCGTACTGAACTGAGTGTAACAGTTTGGATGGGCAACAGCCTGAATACACGAATGAACTAAAGGCAGCGCTGAACAACATGATGGTGCAAACTACAGTATGAACAAAATCAAGGCTAAAACTAAAAGGCAGCCAGTGCAAAGATGAAAGGATAGGGATAATGTGGTCTAGTTTTCTGGTACCTGTTAAAATCTTGTCAGGTGCATTTTGTATTAATTGCAGAGAGGAGAGACTTTTTGCGGTTGATTGAGAAAAGGTAGCTGCAATAATCTAGCTGTGATGTAACAGAAACCTGAATGAATGACTGTTTCAAGGATTTTGGTCGACAGAAAATTGCTTAATTTTAGAATTTTTCCTAGGTTGAAAAAATCATGAATATATATGGCAGATTTGATATTGTTGTACTAAGTGAGGTACCATGGTTTCTACACTGCGGAGTAATAAAATGGGAGTATGAACCCAGATGTAGTGTTGCACTGGAGTGCAATGTTAAGGGGTGTAGTACCGTAAAAATCTGCTCTGATTCATGGGAAGAATACCTGCCAGAACAAGGGGTCACTAACATGCATTTTCTTGTGTATTTGGGTGCCCCTGTGTTTTCACTGATTTGAGACTATTGCATATAGTAAAACAAAGGCGCCTTCTCCAAATCCCATATTTCAGCACAACTGTCATATCGACTAGGGCTGTGCTAAAAAAATCGATATGGCAATATATCGCAATATTTATTTACGTGATATAGCTACTACATCGATTTCCAGCTCCAAAAATCGATATTTTGAAGGGGGAAAAAAAATCATGTTTTAAACAGGTTGTGATGTGAACTACAACCTTCGCTCCTGTAGGTGTCACAGTACGACTCTGGTTGCCTTGAATTGGCGGGCGCAGTTTCTGGCAGAGTGAGAAATGGAAGCAGCATGTCTACTGACGGTATTAGAGCAGCGCCTTCAAAATACAAAGCCGATGTGTGGGTGCACTTCGGTTTCAAAAACAAACCAGGGAGCATTCACTTGGTTAAGCAAATGCAATTTGCAAGCTCTGTCACGTTGCCGTGAAATATTCAGGTAACACAACCAACTTGTGAACTCACCTTGTCAGACGCCATGCAGATACAATAGCGTTACCGCAGCAACCAAAACCGACACGAGGCAAACTACACATGTGTAGTTTGACAGTAAGGAGTACTTGTGCATATGCACTTTATTTTCATGTGTACGTTTCAGCTCAGTCCTCTACTAGCCCCACACCATCCTCAGTGAGTTCACTGTGCACATGATTTTCTTGTTTTCAATATCAGTGCGTCCAGTTAAAGTGCAAGAGTTCACATAATTTTCATTTTGATGTAATGGCAGCTAGGTCTGTGTGTTCTGTAATTTGCCAAATATAAATAAATTGAAAAAGGACATTTTGAATTACATTGTTTTGACTTAATTTGCCTGCTGAATTATCAATATAATATAGTTCTGTTTTTACATTCTCAGTTAACTATGTGGAATATCGCAATATATCGCAATATACATCGTATCGCAATGTATCGTGATATAATCGTATTGTGACCCATGTATTGTGATGCTTATCATATTGTGAAGTTCTTGACAATACCCACCCCTATTATCGACACTCCAACCTTGAAATTATTACAGTATCTGGATCCATTTTTCAGCTCGAGTGATTCCTTCCAATTACTTTTTAATGCTAAAATTCCAGTTTATAGTCATGCTGTGTTGCAAGCTGGATGGAGGCTCCATCCCCAAATCTCAGTATCGAGCAGCATTCAACAGATGGGCATTTAGTGCACATGATTGCCCTAATATTACAACCGCAAGTCCAATCCTCCAGAATGGACCCTGCCCCCCTGCTGCAGTCCCCAAGCCTGCCACAGACAATGACAGTGAAGCACAAGCCCATGTTTCACACAAAATTTTAAGCGCAACTTATCAAAAATATGCAGTTCACTTAGTGTTTTTTTCATGACAGAAAATTGGTTTGCCAAATTTTAGTGATGGATTCGAAACATTTTACATGAAAAACTCAGCAAAGGTGCCTTCTTGGATGCCCCATACAGTGGAAAAAACATGATAAAGTGCCCTCTAGGGTGCCTTTCCAGTGGACAGAATGTTGTAAAGTACAAATTATAACCCTGACAACGCGGATTCACCACAAAGCCATCACAGCTTACTCTTTCTGCGCACTGATTATTTTTTGCCTGTGCCCCTCAAACAGCCGGATTTGAAATGTAGTGCTTAAGTGTTTTTCAGTTACATGGTTGTCATTTAATAAATCAGACACTGATGATGCAAAATGTAGCTAGTGTGTGCAGCTTCTTACAAAAAAAACACATTATACATAACGAATCACTGATTATTCTACTGAAGAACAGTAACATCCCATATATAATGTGGATATTTCATGAAATGCCGTCAATCACCACAGAGGGCTGTTGGTTTCCTCCATCAGTTGGATCTGCTGTGCTTGATGTTATGCTGTATTTGTACTTTATTTTCCACTTATAACTCGTGACATCACAAAATAAGAGTGGTACACGATTAAAATGTTCCCTCTGTGTATTTCACTAGATTATTGACTTTTCCCAGAGCTGCAGAAAGTGTATTCCATAAACCTCTTTATCAGGAGTGGTCCGAGATGTAGAACATGTATGAGTCACAAAATGCCTCCAATGGTAACTGTACAAAAAATGCTGGCAGTTCTGGGAAGTTTGTGTAGGTGTGTGTAGGTGTGTATGTATGTGTGTGTGTGAGTGATGAGAGGCCAGCCATAAAAATGATTATAACCATGATGAATCATCTGGACCTCACTTTGTGCGCATGTGTATTGTATGTGTACATGTTTAAGTGTGACTGTGTGTATGTTTTTGTCGTTTTATATGTATATCTATGTAGGATGGACAAAAACGGCGGAAGGAAGTAAACAGTAGTTTACTTTGCATCTCTTGCAGTAATACTGGAGCGTTGTCTTCGCTCCCTCATGGTGAACTGCAGTGCATGAGATGAATAGAGGGGTTATGGCCATGTATTGTGAATAAAGTGGCACTTTACTCTCATTTTTCAATTAGGATAATGGAGAGCTGCTCTTTATAAACATGGATATGAGCTGGAGATGTGGCTGCTGGGAGGGAAGGGGGAGAGAGCGAGACAGCGACAGTCAAACAAAGAGAGAAAGAAAAAGGAAGAACTTCCACAATCTGTTATCTTTTATTCTTACATTCTTGGTTTTTATTCACGTATTTAACTTTAAACTAGGCAATCTCCTGTTTTGTATTGCATTGTATTGTGAAAGGGTTACGGTACGTACAAGACGTGACGTCACCACGCTCCCAGTGAGCGCTAGTTGTTGTTGTTGTTGTGTGTGAGCCATGCTGATGAGACGGCGGCACATCGGTCCGCACTTTATTGTTAACTGTTAAATAAATATGCCAAGAGGCTAAAGATAATTCGAGTGTGTTCTACTTATCCTCCATACGCAGTAGAGGACTGCGCGCTGCGGGAAATAACGCCTTAACACAAATAATCTGCAAATGATTTAAAATTGTGTAATTGCTTGATTGATTGTAAATAATAATGACTTTCGCATGCAGTGCAACTGTCCCGAGAGCAATTGTTAATTTCGGCTATGCAATTTCAATGCATCGCCTGTGAGTGTCGCCAACTGACAGCTGACATAAGCAAAAAATATATACGTACGCCGGCAATGAAGCTGCCGTGGAGGACCGCACATTCTCACGTTCATTTCACTTTTAGTGCATCCGAACGTCAACGTAAAAAATGGCATATGCACGAATTTTGTGCATACGCAACGTTAGTACATGAGGCCCTGGAATTTGTTGTTTTTATTTTGACTGCTGAGTGGGTGAAGATTGGAGCTTCTGAAATAAAAAAGAAATCTGGTAGAATTCACCCTTTTAGCACACATTTTGTTATTTCACAATTTATTGGCTTTCTTCAAAAATACATAATCAGCCGCTCATTTGAGCTTTCTCTTCATTTTTTTCTCACCAAAAGTTTTTTGAAGTGGAAAATGAGTAAAAACAGGAAACGCTGAGCTGAACTTTAATATCATAGAGACATAGAGGGTGTTGTGTGTGGTTCAGTGACATTACAGGATATTTATATTGGTTTTGGAAGCACATGTTGTACACTCACATAACTCTCTTTCCTATCCATCTATTTAATTGCTGTATCTCTTGTCATTGCCTGCCAAGTCTAATGAACCTCAGTGTAAGTTCAAGCAGGAAGACCTTCTCATTAAGCCTCATCCATTCACAATTATCTAATTCTCCTTCCTTTTATTTATATATATATATATATATATATATATATATATATAATATTTTTTGGGGGGGGGTTATTGTCTTTGACAGAAGAGTGACAGGAAAGGGGGAGGAGTCAGGGGATGACACGCAGCAAAAGGCCACAGGTTGGACTTAAACTACCAGGTGAACTATCCAGGTGCCCCTCATTCCGCTGTCTAATAAACGATGGGCGTTTCCTCTTACAGTTAATCCAATCAGTTTTAGCCACAATCTCCTTCAGCTAATCATGTTGCTGCCATCCATCAAAGCTCCTCCACCCCATTCACCTCCAGTTCCGTCGTATCCAGTGCTCAGGTTGAGCTTGTCAGAAGTGCACTTCTCATCACATCCAGATCTTTAGCATTATCTTCATTCCTTCATCACCACCACTAGTGTCTAGACTCCATCAGGGGTTTTCCTACACTAATCACAGCTTCACCAACCCCTTTCAATAACGTGGCAATGGCGTCTAATCGACAAAGACTTTTCACATTTCTCATCTTCATTTGGCACATATCAATTAAATGTTTGTTCATTTACAAATGAAGTCTCTCCTGATTGAACTGCTCTTGACCTGTTATGGAGACAATTTCTGACACCGTTGTGAGAAGGAATAATTGACAGTGAAAGTGAATGTAGACTGTACTGTACAGTGTAAGAACGAGGGAGTGCTGCTGAAGAAAAGTATTGTATAGAGCCATACAAGTTGACCTTCTTTCTGCCCAGTTCATCTTCTAAGGAAGCTGTACCTTATGAACTGCTGTCACTCAACCTTGGCATACACCTAACGCTGAATGTGTTCAAGTGCTTCGACAGCACCGATGGAGACAAACAGGCTGGTAGACTGACAAAGAGGAAGAAAGACATGAGTGAGAGAGACATGAAAAGAGTAGACCCTTCACCCAAGGTAAGCTTTCAACAAGTCTTCCAAATTTAACCACAAAATATGTTATTTAGAATTTCCCTTCTGAATGACGTGTTTTCAATCCCCTATCAGCAGGACCACGTCATTTGTCAGTCCTTCCAGAAAAATGCAGAGTTTTTTTATGATTGTTGCGGGAAAAAAATCCTTGATTATGCGGCACGTTTTCTTAAAAAATGCGATGGAATATGCGGGATATTTATGCAATTTTATGTGAAGAAATTGAATTGGAACTTGCAAAAATTGCAGTTTGATGAAAAAGAGAAAAAAAAGTGATTCCCCCAACACCCTGTTCTCACTAGGAACAATCACTCTTTAATGTAAAGAGTCATTTCTTATTACTTCCTATGATAAGCAAGCATACTACATCACAGAAAGTGCTGGGAATATTTAAGTTGTCATCTTGTTTTATTTCAGACCTTAATAAACACATGGCTCAAACTTACAAAACATTGATGAGTCAAACAAGTTCTGTAGCTTTACAAAAGGAATATGGTACAACTTATGTAAAAATGAATAAATAAAATATGAGACGATGATGATTTGCGGGCTTCATCATGGCTTCATCGCGGGGTGTGCAGCTTTTCGATGATGTTCACGTCGCATAATTACGTCACTTCATAACGTTCCCATGGCAACAGGGGAAAATGGCTGCTCTTGTGTGAAGTAAACGCAACATTTTTCTAATTTCTGCTAAGATATATGTGACTTTTTTGCAACGAAAATGCATGGATTATGAAATCATGCAAGCCCCGCATATTTTGTGCGGAAATCGGCAATTTATGCGGCGAAAGTGCGGCGTCTTTGAAAAAATGCGGCCCCCGCATAAATATGTGGACTTTGGCTGATTATGCATTGAATTATGCCATTGCATAATCGCATTTTTCTGGAGGGACTGATTTGTCTGTGCCTTCCAAAACTATCACAAATCACTGTTTAAAAAAATAAATCTGTCTTATTGAGAAAGCAACTTTGGCTGTTGTTTGTTGACCTGTCCAACTACTCTGATCTCTTCTCCTTTGTGGCTTTACAATAATTCCTCCCAACGGACAACAGTAATAATTTCTACAGCCACTCTGTAGAACAGAAATAGAAAAGGGAAAAAGAGAAATAGCTAAAGCAGCTGTCAGCAGGAGAGACTATAATACTGTATTGTGCAGCTTTAGCCTCAGTCTTTGATAAAATGTATGCAGACTTCTACTATTTTTGTGTCATGTATTAATTTGAGGAATGTTGCAGTCTCCTCGTCACTCACACACATCTGATGTTTTTGCCTTTATTTGCAAAGTCTATTTTTTTGTTTTTATTGATACACTAACTTTTACCCTCTTCAAGGGGTCTTTTTCAGAATTTTTGGTGTTTCCATTCTTTTAAAAGTAAATTGGAAATGCACAAAAAACAGGAAGGTCTAGATAGAAACATGGTTATCAGGGCTCCAGAGTGCGACCCAAATTTTTTTTGCCCGGGTGAAAACATAAATTTATTTCGCAAGCGCATCATCTCTCTGTTTTCTCCTGTGACCAAACTCACACACTCATGGTAGGATCATATCGTGTTCTAAACCAATAAGAGACAGAGCTCGGGAGGGTCTTTGCCTCTGATTGGCTGTGGGCCTGTTCACAGCGCTAAGTTGTGTGTGTTTAAAAATTGCCGAGCCCCGTTCCTTTGGCAAAAGCATCAGACTCCGAACCACAGGAGGAGACAACCGAGTCTGGGATAGAGCCCGGCTCCGAGACCCAAATTAAAAAGGTCAAAATATATTCCTTCAGACAGGACTGGCTGAAACAATTTCCCTGGCTGAGGTACAACAAAGGACGTAACGCGATGCACTGCACTGCGTGTACTGTCAGGAGTGCGGTCAGAATATGGCCGGAAATAATGCATTCGTGAGCGGGTCAACAACGTTTCGTATCAAACTTTTATTTGGAAATGTTTTATTTTGCTTAGTGTTTCAGTTTGAAATGTTCAATTTCAGCACAGTGAAGCACTTTAAACGATGGCGACGCAACAAAAAATTTGGGTGCACCTAAATTTTGTGCTGGTGCACCTAAAAAAAAAAAAAAAAAAAAGTTAGGCGCACCAGTGCAACCAATGCAAAAAGTTAGTCTGGAGCCCTGCTTATTATAAACTGCATTTGTGCTGCGCGAGAAGAAAAAGCTCAGTATGGAACCTAGCAAAGACAAAAAAGTGGGGCGAGGCTTAGTGAATGGTCAGTTTAGAGTAAAGCAAAAAAATGGCTCATGAGATATTTTGTTGTGAGGAAAAAGCAAAAAAGAAGACAGAGAAACAAGGGACAGCAGCAATAGAGACAGATAGATGACAAGAGGACAGAGAGAAAGAGACGCTCTTGTCGTTCATTAGCTCCTGAGCTAACTGCTGCTGTCTCGCCCCCCAGCTCCCACCACAGCTCCTCAGGTTTCTGCTCATCTGCATGAGCCTCTTGAAGGCCTCTGGTGTCCACAGCTCGGCTACTAATGAGGGGCTGAGACAGGCTGATCTGGTTACATACACACACACACACACACAGACACACACACACACACACACACAACCCCAACCCTTGCTTACTCCAGCCCATTGATTCTGGGTTTACCCCTGTGATCTGCGCTCACACACTCTCACATGTACATTTACAAGCAGAGATTCACACACACACACACACACGCACGTGCACACATAGAAACCCACACACACTAATAAATAAAATAAATACGCTGCATACAGTAGTTGAGAACATAAGGCACTCATAAGCACAGGCACACATACAGACGGGGCTGAATGCGTGCATCATCCAGAAACAAATCCACAAACAAAGACACACTTAACGACCACACACGCTATAGTCTGGGCATTTCTGGCTGGGTGTTGATGATCCAGCCACAGATGCAAATGGAAAATAAGATGGGGAAGGGTTGGGTGATGTAAAAAAGACGAGAAGAGAAGTGATGAAGAATTTGAGATGGCTACACCCAACACCGTTGTTTTGCTTGGTGGTGTATCGATCAGGGAGGAGAGGATTTTGTCTGACGAGGGGTTGGGGGCTGTGATGTCCAGATCTGTAGATAAAGACACTGTAGCATGTGATGGCTTACACAGAGTCCCCTCTCTGTATCTTGTTCCATCAGCTTGTACTGAACGGCTTCTCATCTGATAAGAGACAGAGGACGTGCTCCCGTAGAGCTCCTTGGATGGCGGATGGCGTTAACATGACCAGGGCTAGGTCTCTGATTTCGGTTTTCTCAGGCCACCTGCTCATGCTAAAAATCTCTGTTTTGGTTGATGGTTAATTTTAGAGATGCTCAAACAAAATAAATGCAGCTGTTTTATATATATGCGATTTATGTTAGCTAATTATGTATATTTCACTGCTCTGGTATTATCTTGTTTTGCTTTAGATTTGAAGTTAAAACACAGTTGCTAGAGTAGGTTACATTCATGTAAAAAAATAATAATAATAATTAAACAACATTTACAATTGATGATTGATAAAACAGTTCTTCGTGCACAGATTTAAAGATGCGTAGCCCTGTGATTATTCACATCTTGCTCTGGATATCTGGAATCAACGTCGTGTCTGTGGTGCTCAGAGAAAAAGTTTTGAAATAAAATCAATTAAATTTTGAACAATGCCCGATGACTTTGAAAAAGTTTTGCTGTAGCAAAGTTTTGGTTCACAAAACATTTTTCTCCTGGTTGCTCAGCTCTTCAGGAGATAAGTGGCTTGTTTATTGAATGAAGTTGCTCATGTTCCATTACTCACCTCAATACTTTCCTGTGTTTGTGGAACATTTATAATGAAAGAAAGTCTGGGAATGCTACAAATCCCTGAAAAAGGAAATGTTTGTTCTTTAGGCAGCCATTGGTCAGGTTGCAGTGTTGCTGCTACTGACAGTAAAACCAGCATCAACGCTGTCTCCTAGTACGTTCATATATGAATGATTACAAATAATTTCCAACAGTTATGTTTTTTATCAGAGTAATTAGAAAATGTTTTAAAGGATATGTACTCCACAGTGTTTTATTTGTTTTTCTAATAACTGCTCTTGTAATACAATATCCACAAGTAAAGCATGATTAAGGTTTTTTTGATGGTTATGTTTAGGGAACTCAAAGCACTTGGTTATGGTTAGGAGAAGAAGATCATCATGTTGGTTAAAGTCCCCCATAAAACTGTCCTGTAAAAACAAGCGCTAAAGTCCATTGCAATGATAAATTATTGGATTTTGGTATACATTGTTGAATAGGTGTACAATATGACCGAGGATGTGATCTAAAAGGGTTAAAAGGGCCTTTTTCAATTTATCTCAACTTTAAAAGTGCCCTGTGGCGTTTTCTTCTAAATGTACAAAGTTATATTTTACATTCAGCACTACTCACCAAAATGAACTGAAAAATGAACGTTGTGCGTTGAAAAGTCCTCATAAAACATTTGCAAGACAATGTAAGTCCAACTTTCAGCCCAACCTGTAATTTTTGTGCAATACAATAATGTAGCACTTCCTTTAAGGCAACATAATGACCATAATCCATGCAGTAATTACATTTTGTAGTAGCCTATATAAAAGTAATGTGTGGGAGACAGCATTTACCCCATCATGTGCAATATAAAAAAATGTCATGATCCCGTTGCTCTGCGAAAGTCAATTCAAGGCAATTTCACTTATATAGCCAAAAATCACAAGTTTGTCTCATTATTACATACAACACCTCCTATTCCACAAAAAAGTCCTATGTAACAATCAACAAGTAAGAAGTGCAAGGCCTTGTGTCTCTCCATATCAAACTGCAAGGAAAATCTAAATTCTTATCAAACTAAGAACAAAAGATGGGAACTCGATTTATTTTTTATCCCCATTTTGATAAAATGGAGTATGAAGAGATGATTTACAGATCTTACTAAAGTTAATCATATTCATTTGGATTGAGATGGACATTACCCCTGGTGCAATTACCCAGTTGAGGAGGTCATAGGAATTTCAAATAAAACTTAAGTATGTTGAGTATTCTTGTGATAATAGAAATATTTAGCAAAAGAACACTGAGGACAAATGATCATATCAGGAAAAAAAAGTCGTATTTAGCAGAGCCATTGACCTTTTCAGTGCAGCCGCAATTAAAAAAAACCTTCAAGACCAAGACCGGGACACTACCTTGGAATAATGTGCTTATGCGTTTTTAGAAATAGAAAATTCAATCTCCTGTTGATCCAACCAAGGTTTCCACTTCTCTTAAGAAACCAGAGAGGACAGGCTTTAAAACATGCATTTTGTGAAAGGAAGTCATATTAAAGAGGTGAAGAGGGGACTCTTAAGGGACAGATTAAAATAATTATCATATTGAAGCAGCAGAGCTTGAAATATTCTGACCTTTTGTCCCAAGTTTGGGTTCAACCCAAAGAACAGTGGAGCGTTGACATGATCAGGGTTACGTCAACACTGGAAAACTTCTCCAGAGCCACAGCAGATATTACACAACTGTTTTGCAGGCTGAGTAGCAAACTTTGTGAAAATTAGCAAAATCTTAAAAGGTGCTTGAACTACTCATATCATTTACTTTTTCGCTATTTGCACCATGAATCTGTATTTTAGTGTCAAATCTGACTTTAAAGTACCACTCTTTAGATATTACTGTGTTTGTGTAATGTAAATGTTTTTGTGACTTGTTTTTACTTTACGTCTTCAGCAGGAACCAGTGGTTTGAGATTGTGTAACTGGATGTCAGAAAGTATTGAGAGATTAACTAACACATTGTTCATTTTGGTCTTTTCATGGGATTTGTATACAAGTCTTAGATGAGGATAAATAAATAAAAAGGTGAAATGTAGAAGCCTTGTTAAAAACTTGTAAGAATCTGTTATCTAGATAATAAATGTAAATGAATTATGCAATCAGTTTATTTGTCTTCTTACTTTATTTAATTAATAATTTTCTGAAAGGATAATAATTCTGGTAAAGGCGGAGGAAGGCTCAAAACAGGATCACTTTCTATGCTTGGAGCTTTCAATCCTATCACATGACCTTTAATCAGATAAGTTTGCCCAGTTGTCACAGAATTGTAGAATTTATTCACTATTTTTTAAAGAAGACCTTTAAGTGCTCAAAATATGGACATTTGGACACCTTAAATTCAATGGCAACCGCACAAACACTACATGCTGATGAAGACGATGTGATATAGTTGCAAATTCCGAACATTGACCTTGAGATGAGATGAGGAAATTTATAAACATATATATGAAAATGTACATGTTTATTTATTCAAATGGAACAGTTTGGTCTAATTTCCCTTAAAGATTTTGAAATCATTTTAAAAGAAAAAACCAACATATGTAACATAAGCCATCGTATCAGTGTTCTGTACACATGAGTTAAACGTACAGCAAGTGAATGACAGCCAGAAGCAACACAGCCTACATACAAACACTGCAGCTACGTGCATTTACCACTTAAAGAGTAAGAGCCTTTCCTTGTACTTGGTCCAAAAGAGCTTTTACTCACCCGCTCATTCTCTTGTTACACTCTCTCTCTCTCTTTCTCTCTGTCCCCCACTCTTTCTCTTGGATGCAGGGCATAAATATGAAATTGATTGATTATTGTTTAAGGGTCTGACAGAAGTGCAGCTCCTCTTTGACTCTTCCTCTCTGCACGTGTTTAACCCCCCACATGTGCTCTCGCTACATAATATTCCATACAAACTAACAGAAGCGCACAGTGTACAGTATTTTCAAGGTATTATCACAAGAGGATAAAAAAGAGTTTGTTGATAACTTTATTCAGACTTACTGGAGGCATGCCCAATAATAATTATATAATCGATCTTTTATGCTTTTATAACATATTTGTCAAACAAGTGGAATGTTATTTTAAACGTTATTCAAAAAGCTCTTTTCTTTCGTATGTGCCTCTTTGATTTGATTTCCCATCAAACAAGTTACATTTATATATATTTTCCTTCAGACTAAAGAAAATAGAAGAAAGCAAAAGTTCAATGTTACCTTCGGTAAAGTATGTTTGTTGAAAAGCGTAACACAGTCACGAAAATTGTTTTAATAGAGACATTAATGTAAAAACAAGAGTGCAGAAAAGCTAGAAGCTCTATGAGGCTGTACGTAAAGGCACTAATGATAATAATAATAATCACATACTCTAGTAGCACTGAGCTTCATATAAAACAGCTTGAAATCTAAGTAAAGGATATAATCACATGTATAAACAAGTAAGATGCGATTATAAGAGGCAATCTCATATAGGGCATATATATATCTCAAGTAATCAAGTAAAAAAAAAAATTTAAAACAGATTAAAAACACAAAAGTGTTAACATCAGCATACAAGCATGCTCATAATGTCAATGCTAACATACTGGTGTTAAACAGTTAATGGGAACGGATAAACCAATATTGGACAACTCCAAATGTTGACCTGATGGTGGCAGTAATGGAGCCTACACTTTCTCCATTACCAAGGTCTAATTTCTTTGAGTTGCTATGTCTGCTGAGAGGAAGGTGCATTTGATCCACTCTTGTATGAGCTGTGAAGTTGTGATGTTTGAAACATGCTTTCTGACTTGTGTTTAGTCTTTCTGCTCACACTGTAGGGGGACTTTAACTCCCCGACCTGCCTGACCCTTTAAGAAGAAGTACTTTCACTTTAAAAAGTCTGTTTAGGTAATGTTTTCTGTTTCATTATGCCTATAAGAAGGTAAATGCAATTATGATTTTGTCAAAAAACAATTAGCTCCAAATGACGGGAGTCTGAAGCCATTGGGCCACTGTGGCACTAATCACAGAGACTCTCCCTGATTGGCCACAGAGAGCAGGTGACAGGGTATAAAAGGCTTTGGAAGACAGCAGACTGGTTGGTCTGGTTTTCCACACACACCAGGAAAAACTCACAAGATCAGCAAGATCAGTGGGATCCATCTACCTGTGGATCCTGAATGTCTGTGCAACATTTCATGACAATCCAAAGTGGTGGACTTACCGACTGACTGACAGACAGACATTAACATCCATAAAGCTGATAGTATGGCTAATTAGGTGAAATCATTTAGTAAAACGTGTGGGCACTGTAGTTTTTAGCTAGTATAAAGTTCAGACAGGATCAAATTGCACATTTGTTGGGGACTATTTTCAGCCGCAGATTTATACACATACGGTGTCTAGTGATTTATAGCAGCAGGAGTGTGTGTGTGTGTGGTTTTTTTTAATTTTATATTTATGGTAATGAAGGAACTTTCCACCTTATATGCAATAATGTGACTTCTTGATAGTTTTTGGACAACAGTGGAGCTCTATTGCACAGAGAAAAAAGTTATATCAGGCTTTGGCAACACAGGAAACAGTTTACTGTTGGTTTTTTCATAGGATTTGTTGTGTTATCTTGTCATCTCAGTGTATGGATTGATTTCATGAGGATATGCACATGCGTGTGTGTGTGTGTGTGTGTGTGTGTGTGTGTGTGTGTGTGTGTGTGTGTGTGTGTGTGTGCCAGAGAGATACAGAGAGGAAGTTAGGGACACATGGTGGAGATACGGCTGGTAACATGGTCAAGTCTATGACACAGGATGCAACAGTGACTGTGTCTGTTCCCTGCGAGTGGAGTCCTGACCAGTGTATTTATCTTTGACGTGACAGGGGGAGATTGATTCAAAAGCCAAGTGTCGCAATTAACCCCTTCTATGACCATCAATCACTATAATGCATAAAAACAGTAATCTAATTAAATATCCAGAGAGAAATGAGGCCATTATTAGCCATCAAATGTCCACTACTACCAAATGATGTGAGGATGAAAATTGTCACATGGCTTGGAGGAAATTGGGTTGTCTGTAAATTAATTGTGCAGATTGAAATAAGGAGAAGGATGGGCAGAAATGAGCACAATTTGGTAAACTGGCACGTTTGAATAGGCTGCATCACTTGAAATCAGGAAACAAAAGACAGATGTAAATCATGCAGTACAGCAATCTTAGCAAAAATACATGAAGGTTTTTTCCCCCCACCAAAATGTTGTATAAAAAAACATAAAAGGTTGTAAAAAAAATATCAGATATAGTTATGTTATGAAAAGTAGAACATTTTTTGATTGGTGTTATTTATCTTCATGTAAGAAAAGGTGAGATATTATTCGACTGGTGGATATCTCATTGAATAAAACTCTTCATATCATGTCTCATATTCATCTATTGTTTAGAACAGGTACATTTCAATAGATGTTTAATTCTAGTTGTCAACTTTAAAAAGTTAACATGAACCTCTGGAGGAAGCTGATGATGTGTGTGGGCGGTATATGTAAATCATTTGATTGGTTATTGTTTTATCAGGAATATTGTGCGTTCCACCTAACTGCTGATTTATGATGGAGACTCCTTATGATCCAAATGATTAACTGCAGTTTTAAAGTCTTTCAGAAAATGAATATAAATTAAGCTGAGTATAACGTGAATAGAGGGGGACTAAATAATTTTTTCCTGTACTTTATCTCTCATTTGGATGTAAAGCAGGCGGCATCCCTGGGAGGAAATGGAGGAAAATAAGATACTAGTATACTAGAATAGAGTAAACAGAGTGATGATAATAGTATGACTACAAGCAAAAGATGTTCAGCAACTGAACGAGACTGTGCGAGGCTGTATTTAAGCAGTTTTGAACTGAATGCTAACAATCACTTCCGGGTCAGATCCGGCTTTTGGTACATTCCCTTTCCGTACGATTTTGACTTTGTAAATTTGTTTCAGAGTTTGTAAATTTGTTTTGCACTTATACCAGCCACCATAGGTTTGTCACTTTTATGATGATCTATTGGCAGAAATGGAATATAATATTCATTCATTGTTTTATATCAGTGTATAATCACCTGAATTTTGTTTGTTTGAATTGTTTTCATTACCTTAGAATGAGCCTTTTTCTATCTACAGATGCTGTGGGTGGTCTTCCATGTAGAACCGCCATGTTTTTACTGTAGTCTAGAAAGGACAAACCAGATAGAGGTGTTCATGATTTCTGCGTGTTTCACAGCTACCGTAATTTCACCTTTGTGCTTGGAAGGGGAGCGAAGGTGTTAGAATATGTAACTGCTAGACGCCACTAAAATCCTTTAAAGGTATTAGGTCATTAACAGCAGTACTGATTATTGATCTCATGATGGCCCTATTTGAAAAGTCGGAGGATCGCCAATGATATTAAAAAAAATGTTTAATAACAATCCATGAAATAGTCGAAATTTCACACAAAATCAAAAATGACGGTCACATGGTGACACTAGCGGACAAGTCAGTGGTTGACCAAAGTCAATGTACATCTTCTGGATAAAATGAATGTTTACAAAATCTGAGGGCAATCCATCAAGTAAAACAGACTTACTTAAAATCTTGACCTACTGGTGGTGCTTGAGGAAAGGTCATGAGATTACCAATGTCATTAGGATTCATCCAGTGGGCACCATGAATATCTGTGCCAAAACAATCCATCCAATAGTATTGAGATATTTCAGTTTGGGTCAGAGTGGCGGACACACTGAGTGACCGATACTGTCCCACTCCACATATACAAAACTTCCAAATAAAACAATTAAAGGGGGCGGTTGTAAGAACATAAAAACAGTATATTAACAGATAAAGTATATAACAGCCTCCTTACATGATTGTATTTGCATATGTTTGCTATGGTGGTTGTACTATACTGTATGTTGTTAATTAAACCTCCCAGCTTCCCACTTAACTGAGCTCTTAAACACATTTCCTGCAAATACGCCCCATGTCCCTCCACACTATTTGCTGAGCTAAGACCAAGAAAAAGGGAGCATAAAAAGGAAGAGTAATTAAGCCACCAGATAATCCTGACGACAGCAGCAAAAATGGCTATTCAGCTTATGGCCAGTAATTGTGGTCGGGACACTGTGACCTTACTCATGTGCAGAGTGACTAAGAGGAATGGGGGTGGGGCACAGTATTTTTCCCATGGGTAGAAACCGGCTCCACTCATATAAAGAACATACATGTGATGGACAGCAGGCCTCTGCAGCAAGTTAATGTTGGCAGTTACAGGATTAGAGGCACTGTCAGTGATGCTATGTGGTGTTCACTGGCTACCATGGTACTTATATTGTAGAAGGTGGTTAGGAAATATTGTTTCAGTTTATACTGAAGCAATCATTTATGGTCAAACAATCACTAAAGTAAATTATTACGAAATATGTACTGTTTTCAGATTCTCAAAACTGATGACATTGATATATTACATTTGATTTATTGCAGATTGATTAACAAGATTTATCAGATTTTCCCCTTTGCTGTAGAGAGTTTTACAATTTTTCAGGCACAGTTGACTAATGCAAACTAGCCTACTGACCCCTTTGGCTGTATTCATCTGTCATTTACCCTTGGAGGTCTTAGTGGTCCCTCGAGGGTCTATGTCGGTGACATCTACACCTCTTACAACTCCAGAGCCAAATCAACAACTTCTGAACTGAGTGAACCATGACTCTGTGGAAATAGTAAAAACAGAGCTACTATGCAGTCGTGGTGTCCGCAGCTGTCTGTGTACGTGTCCGTTTGGTAGTATATTTAAGTACTCCACAGATTTAGCATTGCAGTTTTATAACATTGTTGGAAACATGATGGAACGTTTAAAAAAGTATAAAGATATATGCAGCTGAAGAAGACATATTGTCTTTTTTTATTGCTCATGTAAAACCTGGTATCTATATTACCCACAATTCAACTCGACCACTGACAGTTCAGTCTGAGATTTGGGTGTGTTATGCTTGTAGCAGCTAATGTAGCGTCAAGCTGCTAGCTTCAAGATGAGGAGCGGGTTACAGAGATCTTATAACCTCACGTCATCTCTTATTTACTCAGAAGCAGTTTTCAGTGGAACATTAAGGCCAGATGTCATGTCTTTTCAAAATCCAGGTTCTGATGCTATAGCACACTGTGTTAGGTTATACGGCAAAGTATTGGAGAGTACCTATCAGTCAACTGTTACATACCACTTGAAATGCATGAAAGTGGATTGCCTATTGAGCTTTAAAAGATCACATCGAGCGAAATGCAAATTGTGTGCAAGCCTTGCGAAGCTTACAACAATGTGTATGTTCCAATGATGAAAAACAAACTCAGAGACCTGTAGTCCTTTGCTTTCATTTACTATTATTAAATCCTGCTGGGAGTTTGCACTGTTGAATAACAGCTTATTGCAGATAGCTTGTCTCCCCACCCCTCCCCATTTTTCCACAGCCATTAAATTCATCACTGACCTCCTAAGTCTCAACAATTACGAACCTTCCAACAATCAATTCTCCCAGGACAGAGAGCTCCATCCATCCATACAGCAGGATGTTGCTACAGTACTGTTAGTGTGAGTATAAGAGCGCTACTGCATGCATCCAGGCACCCAAGAGCCCTGACTTCTTGGCACTGTTTGCGCCTCGAGCTGCTGGCGGGACAGCAGACCTCTCACCCGAGGGGGGCAGATGAGATCTCCATCACCATATCCCATCTCCTCCTCTCATTATCATCAACACACACCCTTCACCCCAACCCCTCCCTCTTACCCCTCTCGCTTTCCGAGGTGTCTGGTGACTCTGGGCCCTGTTATCTTGCCCCTCCCTTTATTGTGGAGGAGAGGAAGAGAGAGGGAGAAAGAGAGAGGCTGCAGCCCACTACCACCATGTCCCAAGAGGCCCCTTGCCTGCTTGCCTGCCCCTCCTGCTGCTCAGTACAGCTGTGGCTCAGTACAAGACCCTGACCAGCTGGGATCTCAACCCTGCTAGAGAGCCACGAGAAGAGCCACTGTGTGTGTGAAAGCTCCTCGCCTCTCTCCCTCACTCTTCATTAGGTGAACCACACAGACACTGACTCCAACTAGCTGCCAAACCTCTCTGCTGGAGCTGAGAAAATCTTCTTTTTGACCATGGCTGTGGCACCCTGGGCCCTGGCACTTCCCCTGCCTCTGGTGCTCGCCCTGCTCAGCCTGGCACCGGTGCCCTCCTTGGGAGGGTGCCCATCGGCTTGCAGGTGCTCTTTTGCCATGCTGCAGTGCCTGGAGCCAAACGGCATCACCAGCATCCCGGCGCTGGCGCTGCAAGAGAGCGAGAATGTGACAGAGATGTGAGTATGATGTGTCACCTGCTCTGCATGTGTTTCTAAATGAGCCTGAGTGTTCAGATCAGATGCGGTCAGATGCCTTGATGCTGGTAGTTTGGCAAGCTTGATTATCTGTTTGTGTTCAGTTGTTGTTGTTTGTGATCGCTCTGGGTTGGTGTTGAATTAGTTGTGAGTGTCCCAATGGTTTGGAGTATGGGTTTTAATGTTGCCATTTGCAACTAGCTTCATATCTGAGCTGACTTTCACATTAGGAGAATATTTGTGAATCAATTTTTAATTTTGTCCAATTGTTTTAGAGAGTCTGTTAATATAGTCCAGGTGTTAAAATATGGAAGTCATAGAAATGACTCTACAATCATTGATAAGGTTTTCTGATTGAGTGATACAGAAGCATCAGGAGTATTCAATGGAGGAATTTGGAGCTGATACACTATATTGTTCAAGGTTGTGCAACAAAGTTGCTGTCCGTTGCTTTGACTAAGTGCTTCTCTGCCTGCTAATGGTTTTCCATGGTTCAAAGGATCTCAGCACTTTTGGCTCTTGTAGTATTCAAATTGAATATAACTATTTATCCGTTAGGAACTTCATACAGACATACACAACACCAGACAGACAACAAACAAAGAGTAAACAGCATACACAGAAGTGCAATTTTAAATGTTTAAAATGCTGGTTTTAAAATGTTTAGAAATATTTAAAATGCCACCAGTAGGGTTAAGTGTGCCCAATAATGTCCGTAAATAAATAATAAATTAGATGAAGATCCCAAACCAGCTCAGGCATTAATGAGTCTGTTGTGGAAAACCACAACTCCAGTTTTGTGGGTTTTTAATCTGGTCACATGATCTTACTCTTCTTTTATTCAAACTCATTGAAAATACAGTTAAAAATTTTCTTTAAAAGTATTTTATCATCACATTTCAAATTGTTCAATAGTTTCTGTTTACAACCCCTGAAAACTTGGATTCAAATCTTACTTTTTCTCATAAAACATTAAAATAAAAACTTATCAACCTCTTAAACACACTTTATCAGGACTGTGTAATTTGATCAGGTTTAAGTCCTGAAAGTTAGCAACGTACAGTCCCATTAACTCTATTATTAATGGCAATTGTATCAAAGAAAGCACTTATGAGGCTGAGTGTGACTTTTTATCTTCTCCTTTAATAACAAACCAGCTTTTTCCATGTGTAAAATATCTACAGGTAAAAGGAGATGAATACATACAATTTTCTGAATGTTAACAATTACATGTGCCATGCTTTCATTCATGGTGGAGACATCACATGCTGTAATCAGAGATACATGTTGCAGGAAAATTGAATATTTTTCAATTTTTGAGGCTCAAATGTAAATTCCAGTTCTGATGAAGGATCTGGTGACCTGCATGTACCAGTGAGGTTGTTCTGACCTAATTTATGTTCCTCTGTTGCAGTGGTTCAACTGGTGCTCAATAGATTTAATAGAAAAATGGCTGATGAGGTTCACTTGATGCCCCTGTTTGGAGGCTAGTTGGATGTAGGTAGTCCTTTACAGCCCTATCTTTATTATCTCACATTTATGGACAGGCAATCCCTGTGGGAATGAGTTTGAATAAAGCCAACCTAAGTTATTGCTCAGATGAGACTGAGACTGAGACTTCTCACTCAGCTTCAGCATGTCTGCAGCAGATGACTGTTATTTAATATTGGCTTTTTGAAACTTTGGATGGAAAAAGAAGTAGAAACTGACCACCTGTGATTTAAAGAGAGCTGCTGTATTATTATGCAACCCACCATCAGCTCCAACATGGAAAAGTAAATGTCACTCTCTGCACCACCACGCTGTTCTCTCTTTGTTCCTGTCCTCGGATCTGAGCAATTAGCGCTTGTTAAGAAGGAACTACATTTGTGAAACGCTTTTTTCGGTGGAGCAAGTCAATTTACTGTCGCTTTCTGCCTCTATTCACCTATACCCCACTCACCTCCTCTTTCACTCTCCCCCCCACCCCCGAGGTATTTCCTTGTACCTGCAGCTAAACATGTTTCGTAGAGCTCAGGGTGAGGCTTGACATTTTCTCTCTGAACCATTCAATCAATAAGTGAGCGGGCCCTTCTCTGCTTCTGTTTACCACGGTGCTCTACATGCCAGCAAACAACAACACTTCACAGTATTGGCAGTGCAAGAGAATACAGCCGATACACGGAACAAACAAGGGGCCATTAACTGTGGAACAGGGGCCGAAATTCATCATACGCTGAGTTATAAATTCAATTTTGTGAATTGCCAGTCAATGCCCCCACCCGGGAACAATAGATGATATACAACCCACTTGGCTCAATCCAATAAGTAAGGGCGATTGGTGATCCCGGGCCCACCTGCCCTGTAATCATATTATTGCTGTGTGGGTCAATCAGACATGAATAAAAAGGTTTGTGTGTTGCAGCTGACAAACAGAGAACTGGAAGGTTGAAACAATGCCACATGCTGAAAGTGGCTGTCATCAACTAGAAATTACTGCAGGTATTTTTATTTTGGTATGTGCACTATACACTAATGCTATGGAGAAAGAATCCATATGTTATTAACTGGTGTATACGGAATAACACAGGGCTCTTATTTTATCTTTCTATCCATCCATCCATCATCTTTATTATGGTTAAGTGATAATCATTACTGTAAAATCCACGAAACAGCAGCATATCAGGAGCAACAGTTGATGCTTTTTCCAGAGGGCAGTACCCACAGAAACCATTAAAAATTCCACCTGCTGTGGTGTCAACAAAATGTGCTTGAGAAGCATTTTTTCGCCATATTTCAACCAAAACTTTGATTCAAATCCAGAAGTTGAACTTTTGAAATGAAAATATTTGCACATAGTACAGTAATGTGTTAAGACATATAATGCCTTTTATGTCTCCAGAGGGAGTTGTGCAAAGTCTGATAAATTGCCTCTGATGATGTCACTTGAGTCAATGTCAGTTCGGGCTCAAGATTACAGGTTTGAAAATGTGGATGTGAGGAGTTAGAAAGAAGCTAGTTTAACAGACCAATGTACTTTTTGGGGTACTTTTTTTTTTTAAATTACGAGAATAAAGTCATAATATTAGGTCTACGAGAATAAAGTCCTAACATTACGAGAAAAAAGTCGTAATATTACGAGAAAAAAGTCATAATACTACGAGAATAACGTAGTAATTTTATGAGAACTGTCAGCCTGTTGGCTCAGCCAGCAAAACTGTTTAACGACGAAATTATCAATACGTTAGTTTACCTGTTGACTGTACGGTACGACTGAGACAAACTGCGGCTCCTGGGCTCAGGCTGAGGCTGCTGTTTGGTTGAGCTGGTCACGTCGGATCTTGATAACTCTATCAAAGCTTTATTCTCATTAAAACAACTTTTTTTCTTGTATTATTTTTACATTATTCTTGTATTATTACGACGTTATTCTCGTAACATTACGCCTTTTTTCTCGTAATATTATGACTTTATTCTCGTAGACCTAATATTATGACTTTATTCTCGTAATTTCCCCCAAAAAATTAATAATTTTTTCTCTTAGACTGGCCCTAATACTCCGTCGTACAGACTAACCCTTGAGTTCTTCATGCTAATTTTATTTGCCTTCATAATATATTAATGCTTTTAGATTAAGTTGATGCCCATATACATTTAATAATATTTTTCCAATCATTTTTCATTGTGGTCACCTCAAGGCAGTCTGATGGCAGCTGAAAATACATTTTATCATTTCATTTTGTGATTATTATTTGGTTCGTTTTAGGTGGAAAGGAAGGCTTTCCCAAGGATATTATGATGTGTTCAAGAGAGGGCTGAAGATGTTCACATTGAAGAAAATCCTTCATTATTTGAATCGAGTTAAAGAAGCGTCCTCCTGAGCTAAATGGACAACATTCATAAATAGCACAGGAGGGGGTGTAGTGAGAGGTGGAGGGCAGAAAACGAGGTGGACAGTTTGCTCTAGCAAGATCCTTGGTAGGTCCGATCAAGCAATCTATTCAAACATCTCATGAAAAGAGCTGGATGTCCTTGTGTTGAGTGCTGAATTGATCTACAGCTCACTAGTAATTTTGAGGTAGGCTTAAAAGAATTTCCCATCAGCCTCATGTACTTGGCACCCCTTAAGGCATTTATTTTCCACATGAGCAGGAGATTAAGTTCTAATATGAGCTTTGTGGTTTGTGGGTCCCTGGACATGTCAGCTGGTTTTGTTATCTGTTGTTAGTTTGTTCAGTGGATGTCAAGGAGGTCAGAGTTGTCAGTGGGGTTGAATTTGGATGATATCCTTCTTATTTAATGTCTTTTCTGTATTATCTCAAATAACCATGGTTTCAATTCACAATGTCCCTCAAGGTTCCATGTATTTGTTCCCATTCAAGGCCGTCACTTTGTGATGAAAAGTGGTGGGTACATAAGGGCTCAGATGGAGAAAAATAACAAACAAAAAACGTTTTTAAACTTCTTTAACAAATGCATTTTTAAGCAGTCTATGTCTAATGTCATAATATGTCAACCACACAAGTAAGTCATGCACATCCACAGCTGCAACACCATGTCAGTCAAACAATACCAATATCACATCTACAGTAGAAAGCACCAGTGCACCTCCAATTATAAACGGGATGTTGTATCTTCAATTTCCAAGTCTTCATCTGAAGCTGCCATGTCTTTGCATCTTTAATACTGACACAAGTGACTAAGGATGTCGAACAAAAAGTCAGAAATGCCCTCAAAAATGTTGAGAATATCACAATTAATTTTTCATCTCAGCGATTTTAATTTACATTTACATTTAAAGATATAATATATAATGCTAATGCTATAACACTGCTAACGTGGCAGCTAACTGCCTTGTTGTTTCAATGCAGCATACTTTTTTACTGTTGGAGAAAGTTTGGAGTGAAGTTCAAACAACCATGACTCTGATTCTAAGCATAAGGCTTATCTTATATCGATATGTGAAAACATTAATTATTAAAGTGGTGCAGGGATTTAATTATTTATATTCTTCCATGTTATTTTTTTAAATACATTTTTTCCACATTTCATGCAATTGAAAACCAATACCTTCCCTGTCAACCTAATCCAATAGGGGCCACCACAGGACAACCAATCATAGAAAAGTAGAGTAGTTTAAAAAGAAGTGCAGTAGCAGCATTTACTCAAACTGCACAATTTGAAAGAGGAAAACGATTTTAGAAACGACTTTAGCAAGCAGCACTATCACTGTTTCATTATGTGCCACTAAATTCAGCAAATAAAACCCAATGATCTGTTTGCAAACCTTAGCCTATGTCTTGGTGCAAGCTAGCACAATTTATTTTTATTTTATCTTTTAACAAATTGAGCTTTTAAAAAGTATCTGCCATTTCGATAAGTGTTGGGAACATCATCCCCAGCGTCCCCAGTTTAAGTGATACCTATGTTCCCATCAGCTTTTTTTTCAGTTGTTTCTCCCAACTTTGAATAATGATGCCTTTAAAAGTGGGTCAGTGTTTTAAGTAATCAGCTGCTGAGTATTGACACAAAAGTGACTATTAGTCAATTCAGCTACTTCTGTTGTTTTCAGTGTGAAATATACTGGCAACTCTTTGCTTTGAGAAAAACAGAGAGCCTTTTTGTGGTCTTATCTTTGGTGCAAAACAAATAATAAAAGGGAAATCAGTATTTTTGTGTTCTGTCCAGCTGGAATTCCCTAAATGATAAACTCCTCTCTTCTGTTATTTTCTATGTCCCAGGTCAAGGAATTCATTCACCTTTTGTAATTTTGTGTTCTGTTCCTTTTTCGTCTGTTTTCTATTATTTCCATTCAGCATGGGCTTAATTGAGTATTTACTCAACAAATGGCTGAAGGTCACAAAAAAATGTATGTATTTACTCTATAGCTACTCATAGCATTTACCTCGCATCTCTCTCTCTCGCTCTCTCTCATTAACCAGTTTCATAGAAAACCAAGCAGGCCTGGAGAATATAACAGAAATTGATCTTTTCAACTACAGAGAGCTGAAGAACCTGTAAGTAATTCTTTCTTCACACCTTCCTGTAAGACAATGTTCAACAGTTAATGCTTCTGGATACACTAACACAACACTACTGTGTACTGTTTGTTCTCTATCTGCAATTCTCAATACAGTATGTCATTCCAAACAACTCACCATCCAAACTTATAATGGATAATAATAATTCTAAAAGACGTATCTCAGGCAAAATTATAATATTATAGTACATTTTGGAAGTTTTTTGTTTTTAGCCTTTAAAAAAACAAAAATACAATATAGAAACTCTTTAAATGCTTTTACTAATGCTAATTGCTACTACAGCCCAGCACACACTGCTGCAACATGTAGAGAAATCCAAAGCTTGACAGGTTTGCTATTGCTAGGTTGCCAAGCTATGATTGGACAATCATGGTTTTCCGGCAAGGATTTAGGATTAGTGAGAACGCTGATGTTGGGTGATGAGGCCCGGCTCACACAGTCCAGTTGATCCCAAAGGATCTGGATGAGGTTGAGGTCAGGGCTCCGTGCAAGCCAGTTAAGTTATTCTCAACAAACTGGGAAAACCATTTCTTTATGGACTTGCCTTTGTGTAGGGGGGCATTGTTATGGTGGCCCAGAGGTGTCAGGCCAAATACAAAAGCCACAACACAAATACAAAAGTCACAACACAAATACAAAAGCCACAACACAAATACAAAAGTCACAACGGAAGAGAACTCATTTGTGACAATCATATAGCAATAGTTATCATAGTTAGCTAGAGAACAACGTTTCACTTACTTATGACAGGGGCAAGAGCTGTCTTCTTCTATGAAATAGTCCGCCAGCAACAATCCGCCTCATTGTCAACATCCGTTTACCGTTCACTTCCGTTGTATGTCACTTCCATTGTGACATTTGTATTTGGGTTCTGGCCTTTGTATTTGGCCTAACACCTCTGGGCCACCGTACATTGTTCTCTTACATACAAACAACAAAACAATACAAACAAAAGGCCTTCTCTACACTGTACACTGTGTGAATAAGATCTTCCTTAAATAGAACTCAGTGGCCTTGACCAGACCAGGAAAAACAACCCCACACGAAAAGCCTATAAAATGTGTATAGGGTGTCATACATACTTTTGGCCACTATTTGAAGGTAGTTGGATGAAAAATCTCTAATGACCTCAGTAGAAAAATGAGTTTGAGATGTATAAAAGTTAGTTAGATTTATCTAAGAAACTAACATTTTAGAGCTTTAGTTGATTGACAGAAAATGGATTCTCAAAATTGAGAATTTTTACAAAGTAAATTGAAAATATTTGTTGTGCATACATCAAACCATTATTCACTGTTTTCCTACACTTTGTTTAACAAATGATTGATTATTTGACAAAATAACTGGCAATTTAATCGGTAATGACAATAACCCAACCCCTGATTTTATCTATCTGACACTAACTCACACAAGTTTAAGTATGTCTGAGTTTTAATGCTTTATTTCTATCAAAATACTTTGATGTTTTATTGTGCTTTCTTCCCCTCTCCAGCACGGTCACATTATGTAGGCTGAGGCTCATCTCTGCAAATGCCTTCAAACAAAACCTCAAGCTCCAGTATGTGTAAGTGTCCTTGTCGATACAAAAGGATTGTCTTGCCGCTTGTCATGTTTTGACCTGTGTTGGGTCAGCCTATTTGTCCCTGTCAGTCAGTGCTCAGCTGCCCCTTCAATATTGCACATGTCACATAAAGTGAGAGTTAGATTTCTCAAAATCACAGTGACTCAGATGCTTGTTCAAAGAGTTGTATTACTCATCCACAGATCTGGGAAATTTGTGAGCTCATGTCAGATACTGAAACCACAAATTGCATTTATTAGAAGTAGTTTTTTCTAAATCGATATTAGGCTATGTAGTTCAACCAAGTGTTTGTGACGTAGGGTCCAATAATAAATACAAGAACGTTTAGACAAATTAGTGTATTTCAATATGAGTTCAATATTCTTTAGGGTTTGGACCATTTGTGAGGCAAAACGGGTCTCTAAAGTCAATTCATTTTGCTGCCAATGACAAAAATAATATTATATAATATTATATACAGTATATATAATGTACCACAGAAACATGGCGTTGTTGTGGAAAGTAAAAATCTATTTATTTGTAACCACCTCCTTTTTCAACAATCATTTAGAAAACAAATTTAAGCAGCCTGGTAGTTGAATTTTCGCCTCTGTTTTTTGATGTTATATAATTCATGAACAGTATGGCCTTACAATCCAAGCCCAGCAATAAATAATGCTACAAAGACTTATCAACTGGAACCATCAAATCTGTCTATTCATCAGCAGCTGACTCTTATCACCACCATCTTGTCCTCATCGTTTTACTGAGCTTGTGCGACATGTCCGATGTTGTTTATCTAAAGGACAGGCCAGTTTCGAGGACCAGATATGGGGGGTGGAGGGGGTGGGGGTGCGGTAGGCGGGGAGAGCTCGAGAAATTGGAGAAGACATCCACCAGTCACCTTTTACTCGCTCACTTTGGCGGATTATCGACAACTGATGCATAATAAATACACTCCACTAAGGGTCCATTATCACTTAATCAATATTTCACTGAGGAGGGAGAGGCTGGGCTGAGGTTGGGTGGAATATAGGGGCTTCTGTGTGACGGATGTATTTCTAAGATTAAGTGAGACAGACTATAATAAAACTTAACAGGGCACATAGAGGCTGTGTCAGCTTGGACCACTTTCCTTTCTCTCCTTTTGCCCTCATCTTCCTTCCACAATCCTCCTGGAACTCAATCATCTTTTATAAAATTGCATTTAGTTCTTAAGAAAATGAGCCGCTATTCCCGGCTCTGCTCTCCCCCTGTGGGCCTGGGCAGGAATCGAGCTGGTAATGGATAAGCCCCAATGGCTAACCCATCTGATGTGAACTTTTGGGAGCAAGGAAAACAAATAATTGAACCCTTGGCCCTGCCAGAGTAAAAATGTATTGGCTTCCATGTGTGCGCTCCCCAGTGTGGCTTTTTGTCATCTTCTGAGGGAGGTTTATTTACAGCCTGGTTCCTTGGCTGTCTGAGGATCATATGAAAGCCACTGTGATGATATTTTAGTGGCCCGAGAGGGTTGACAAAAAGATATGCAGCATTCATATATCACAGGTTATTATGATCGTCTGACATACACAATTTTAGATGTAGGATTATGTTATGCACAACGTTTGCTTTGACATTTTTTGAATTAGAAAAAAAAAATTAAACAACACTAAGGTTCTTCTTACTTACCTCATTTGCACCTTAGCTCCCCTTCCTCCCAGTGAGGATGTTGAAGCTGCCAAATGAGAAATCCTTGGTTCCACAGAGCCAGTCTTAAATTATGTCAGTTACATACGTGTTGCTACTTAAGTAATTGGGATTCATTCTCGGGGAACCATGAAGGTCTGGACAAAAATGTGTGCCAATTCATCCGGGAGATGCTGAGATATTTCACCCAATAAGTGAAAACTTTGATACTGCTGGTGGTGCTAGAGGGGATTTGCAAAGTCACGAGGGTTCATCCTCTGGGACCATGAGTGTTAATACAAATTTCATGTCAGTCCATCTGATATTTGTTGAAATTTTTTGTACAGCCAAAAGCTAGCAGGGCTAAAAACTCTCAGTGATTTTTATTAGTACACAAAAATAGTAAACTTTCTAAAAACCTTTTTTCCACAAATGCAGTTCTTTGGCGTATTTCAGTCTGTGTAGCTGAGCAGCTTCCTTCCTCTCAGTGAATTGTTTGGGACTCTGGACTAATCACCTAATGTACTGAACACTAAGCAAACACTGAGAGGTGTGCTGGAGGTGTTTGTGAATGTAGCTCCTGGCTGGTGCGAAATACTTGCCAAGGTAATTGATCAGGACCCATTTGGATGCATTAACGTTTTCCACTGAGAGTAATTCAAAGCAGGTAAGCATTGCTCTGAAAGTGAGCAATCAAATCACAGTGTGACTCAACTGCAAAATAGGACTAGATTACAACAATGAAAAGAACATTTTTACTTTATTTTTTCTTTCTTTTAGGCCGGGAATAATGATTTGTTTCTCAAAGATTTATATGGCTTCTCAAAGCAACATTTGAGCAGATGGCATGATTGGCATGATTTCAAGTACATTGCCAAGGTAACATTACCTTATTGACTGTATGTACAATTTTCTAAATCTGTTCAGGTGGTTTTTAGCTCTCATGTTAAATATTAAGCTGTTAGAATAGGTATTGTTGTGTGTCATACTGTATAGCAATAGATCAGCAAAACAAATGTTGACAATATTATATGTCTTCTCTCTTTGTTTCATAGGAACTTGGCATCAAACTCTCTGGAACACATCTCCTGGAGGGTGTTTCATTTTCTGCCACTGCTAAACCTGTGAGTCCCTTTAACCCCATAATGAGGACACATTCATTCATTAAAATAGGTTTAAATTCCCACCAGGTCAAGCTGCAAGTGAAAGAGGAAATAATCTTACTGATTGGGCTGCACAGCATCTAAAGGAGGCACAAAAAAAAAAATCACAATAGTACAACCGACTTTATCTGCCACTGCCTGTGCCAATTCAGTGGCAAATGTAATATCTGTTCATTTAGCTGCCTAGGTCTTGCTCTCCACAATATGATTTATAAACTGAGCTATGTTTTCCATAAATTTGACAACTGGTAATTCTACTTTTAGTGTATGTTGATGGCTCACATTATAAAAATAAAGTTTGTATTGAATGTTCAATGTTATATTTTAGGTTATTAATGGTTAAAGGAGTTAGTTCAATGTTATTTTGAGATAATGGGGGGAGGGTTCTAAGTCAAAAATAATTTTTGCACAGTCCCTAAGTCAAAAGTTTTGACCAACTTGAACAGGTCTGCAGATTTAAGACTCCTTAGAAACTTGAAACATTAGGCCTAATATCAAACTTAGATCATAGTCTGGCTACATTATTGAAGATATCTAAAGTTGGAGGGTATAAAAGGTTATTTTCTATCAAAAGGGAAAATCTTCAAGGATGTATATTAAATTAAAATTGTACTTTTAAATAGCGGTTTTAAAAATAAACTGAGAGTTATAGAGAAACTGAGATTAGTTTGTCAGTGGAAATCATATTTATATGATGGACGTCTTTCTTATGCATTGTTCTCAGAGAAATGAGTGAAAAAGACTTAACCATTTAATATGTTGCCAGTAGAGCTGATGTTCCTTCTTTTTTCTCTTCAGGGTTTTGAGGGACAACCCTCTTGTTTGCTCATGTGACCTCCACTGGCTCCAGCAGTGGCAGCATAATGAACGTGCTGACCTGGACAACCAACTATTGTTTTGTTTATCCAATGATCAGGAAGTGGCCCTCAACTCTTTGATGATAGATAACTGCAGTGAGTTTGGCTTTCATTTTATTAAATCTCAAAGCTCCTGGATATATGTATTTTTAAATTCATTTAGTTACAAGATTCAAAACTGTGTTGTGCTTATTGATACTACATAGTTTGACCCTATAGGGAGGAGGATAAGGTGGATGGAAGCGTCAAGGAAACACAGGACTTTAACCCAGGATACCAGGGTTTGTGGCTCCTGTGAAACTAAAAGTCATTGTTGACCGATGTTGAGTTTTTTTTAAATTACATAACATCACGTTCATGACTTGCCGCAGAAATGGAAACGTGACTTGCAAGTCAAGTAACATACTTTATTTTAACCCCAATCATAATCTTTTCCTAAACCTAACAAAATAATTTTGTTACCTAAAACTAACCACATTTCAACGGTTTCACCATGCTCACCACATGTTAAAAAGGCATCACATAGAGATGCTAAAGGGAACCTTTTGTATCTGAATGAAATGTCAACAGTGTTGTATAAGTTCAAACAAAAAAAAAGTTTACATTCATTTCTTGTTTTTTTTAAATAAGCTGCTTTCCAAATGCTGTGAGTTTGACTTGCGGCTGTTGGCTCATGGTCTTACCCTTTGTAAATTATTTTTTGTGATCATCAATTACATAATGAGTCCGCTTTCCACCATTTTGTTTTCCTCTTTCTTCAGAGGTGCGTCCACTGGAAAATGAAAGTACAAGTCAAGTTTCACCTGACATTGATTCCTTGTGTATTCCTTTTTTTTTATATTATAACTGAATTTTAACTCAAAAGTGTGTGAACGTCGTTATCTCTTACAGGAGGGAGTTGATGACACATTCTCATTCATTAATTGCAAATGGATACCTTTCAGACTGAACTAAAATGTTCTTTTAGCACTTCATGCATGGCACTGGATGCCAAAGGGCATGACAGAGCAGTGTCAGTGTTGGACGACACTGGAAATCAATTACTCTGGCAGCCAATCATGGTCCAGTATGCAGCTTTCACATGTGTAATGTGAAAACTTGAATCCTCCAGCACACATACGCTGAGAAATTCTTCGGTGAAGTAGGAGACATTTTGGGACTTGTAGTTAAACTTATGAATTTTTTGTTTATATCTATATTTTCATAGTCTTGATTTTTTTTTTAATGAGGGAGAAGTAGGAGATGTTATTTTAGGAATTTTAAGTTGGCAATTGAATTAAAATTGTGATATTTTTGTGGAAAAACCATATCAGGCACAAATTATTACTTAAAGCAAAGTATTTTACTATATCTTAAATATGTCTGGAGGGAACGTTTAAATATTTTACTGTAAAGTTCATGACATTTTAAATATTTACGACAAGTCTCCCTCTCATGTGGTGTATTAAATATTTGAAATGAGTCAGCTCCATCTATCTGGATTGAAAAAGAAAAATGACAACCATTTATCAGTTCTATTCTGCATAATAATGCCTTAAACAAGCAGGTGCAGTGAAATGCAGGGAAGAAATTGGCTCACCATTGTTGCTTTAATCACATACAGTAGGAACATCTTGTTGCCAGGAAACATATGAGAGCGTTTTTGGCTCTGTGCTGTTTCTCTTAACTGAAAAAAATAAAAAGCTTTGCTCTGCACTCAGTTGTATCATCACATTAGCGACCTGTGCTTATTGCTATGTGCTCATGCTGTTTCCTCTGCTGCTCTCAGGTCTGCCGGAGGTGACCATTTTCTCCTTTAAAGACAAGATTCAAGAAGGTGGCAACCTGACATTTGAGTGTCATGTGACAGGAAGTCCAACTCCCAATGTGAGATGGAGAACTGAAGAGCTCAACTCTCCTTTCTTCACCCGGGTAGAAGAATTTTCAGTATATTTATATATTTATGTGTGCATGTCATACAGATATTAGCATTTTCTATATTGTACACACATCTACTGAATGTGTGTCCATCTGGGAAGGGCTGTACAGTTTCTAAAACCCTTTGAGGCGAATGTGTGATATTAGGCTATATAAATAAAATTTACTCGACTAGGTAAATCCAGCTTCAACCAACTCCATATTGTTTCAAAACTCGGAATGATCACTGTACATTTCTCTGACCTGGAAAAACCATCCACACCTCCATGTGTCCAAATATTTTGGCATAATTAAAAGATACATCTATTGATCATCTATATTTTCTCTGTCCACAGCCATTTATATATTATTCCTCTGTGCCACCAAGCTCCATTGTTGTCCAAAAACTATAAAAAACACATACACCTTTGCACTGGGTGACATTATGATAAACAGTCCACTGTAGTTTATTATGAGTCAGTCCCACACACATGTCCTGCTGCCGAAAAAGCACACTAGAGCACCAAATCTGCAAATGCTCTCTTTACTATTCTTTGAGTAACTTTATATATTTAAATATGAATATATGTGACCTGTTTTAAATTTCTGCAGCAGGAACAAATGCTTGGGCCCCAGACAGGGTCAGGAGGCTAGAAAGTATGGAGACTCAGGCTAACGCATTGAGTGCATTTACAAGTGCACTAGTGTCCTAGTTATGATTTTTGTAGTGTCCCAGTTACAGTATGTGTCTTGCATCTGGAGTACTTCGATAAAAACCTTATACAGGTTTCTGAACATTTTCTGTTGGTAGAGAAATGAGTGGCTGATATGTTGAGAAACTAGGAAACAACTACTTAGTTTCTTACCTCTCTATTTTATTTTAATTCCTAGTTTCCTTTATTTTCTGCTTTTCTCACTGTGCTGTAAAGCTCTTTAGCTCAACTGCCCCTTTTTTAAAGCTGTATAAATAAAGTTGGGTTCTGTAATCTATTGATCTAGTAAATTGGATCCCATTTCATTGTTTTAACCTGTATACCTCTAAGTAATCCATATGTAGTAGTGACCTGGGTGCATTAACCTCCTCTCCTCTTTGTGTGTGCTATCTGCTGCTGCAGGAGATAATCTTGGGCTCCACATTACAACTGGTCCTTTACCTCACCAACGTTTCCTCTGATGACAACCTGCACAACCTAACTTGTGAGGCCGAGAACCAAGCTGGGCCCGGGGAGGAGATGGTGCAATTGGACATTGAGTGTAAGTGCCAGCAAAATAAAACCACACTCTTGAAAGCTCACAGGCTCAATACAAGTCGTCGGGCTTAATGGAGGTTAGGGCGAGTACACACTGGGGCCATTTTTTTAGTGCAGGCAGGGTGGACAGCCAGAGAAAAGAATGGAAAAAATGGACTGCACTGATTTCTTCTAAATGCTCCCTCTACAAATACGAGCATGTACCCACCATGCTTCTAATGGAGCTCTTTGTCATCTGCCACTCACTCTGGCGACTGGTGAGAAGTGTTAAAATAATATGAGTGAAGTGCTGCAGGTATGGCTTGCCATTTAATGCAGGGATACAATGAGAGGACAAAAGAGAGTGAACTTACACTCTCCTTGCTTTTAAAGAACTCCTTCACCCCATATACACTGTACTTATAAAATAACGTTGCAGCTTGACCCGGGAGGTTTACTGTTGTTTTCTCCATTCAGATGCATTAGTGCATCTTTAAGTTGAAGAACAATGAGGAATGACAGCACCCAGCGGTCCCACAGAAAACAGAGTCAGATGCATTAGTAATACATTACTGAAAAAATACTGTCCAAACAATATCATATATCACCAACTCAGTGACATTCATTAGAAAATAAAGCCAAAAAGAGCGGGGGCGCCAATCAGCTGAAGCCAAATGCACAAGCATCAAGGGACAGATAATGAACGTCAGGAAAATGGGGCTGATAACCCGTGCTAAGATCTGATTTGAGCTTGTGCTAATGGACTTTTCCCTCCTACTCCGGAAAACCGCTTCATCCGCAGTGATTGGCAGTCTATAAATGCGTTAGTGCAGCTAATCTATCAACATCAGCCCCCCTGGTGGACGGACACTCGTTAACCGCCAGCCCTTTAATTACTCTTAATTACCTCACAGAACAGTGGGTGTTTACTGCTGAGTGGCTCTCTGTGCCATTGATTCATGGTACTCGTGTGGCTTCCCTTTCATAAAAGAGCTTTTCTAAATCGTGTTTTTTGCAATGTCATTTTTGTAATTTTTAAGTTTAAAAGCAAATTCAGAGCTTTATCAATACCCATCATCACAAAAGTTTATATTTTGTATGCAAAGGCCAGATAACTATTCTTTTGTCTTCACTGAGATATATTTTGTGTATTTGTCACATTCTTTCAAATTGTTCATTGTCTAATTCTGCAATAATGTCTGAGAACTGGCAGGCTCATTAAACATAATTCTAGCCTTCCCTTTAACCCCTGCAGTGAAATAGCTTGTGTAAGGTTAGTAGAGGTCTCTAATGGATGATTAGTTAAATGTGATAAACAGCGCTAATTTTCACTCAGTGTAACAGACTTCAGCAAGACCCGGAAAAAGAGACAATTGCCTCAGTATCTCCTTAGCACAGCACTTCATGAGGCTAGGTCATGGGTTAAGAGCAGCAGAATGGCCTGTGTAGTGTGAGGGGTCTCACTTAAGAGTCGTGTTCGATCTAAACGAGGCCATTTCCTGTAACTTCACGTTCAGCAGAACTTCCAGGTAGCTTTTGTGGTCAGGGGCACAAACGACGACCAGGATTCATTATTCATAGCAGGTCAGCACAGGTTTGCAGTACAGATGGAGAACATTGATTCATGGAAACTCAGAGGGAACATATTGGCCACTTCACCAACCGTGGACTTTATACATGACGTTATACATGATCAAGGTGCACATTCAGCATATAATCATAGTGTATAGGCTTGTGCATTTAAATTATCTCTGGAATCATTATTCGACTTATTGTTTCAAGTGGTGGAAAGTAACAAAGCACTTTTGCTCAAGTACTGTACTGAAGTAGAATTTGGATGAATCTGGCTCCGTCCAAAGGTACTTTGGGGGAGCTTTAGAGACAAATTGTGTTACCTTTGGACGGAGCCAGGCTAACATTTCCCCCTGTATCCAGTCTTTATGCTGTGCTAAGCTAACTGGCTGCTGAGTGTAGCTTTGTATTTACCATTTACCATACAGACACGAGAGTGGTATCAATTCAAAAAGAGAGTTACTCATTCACTTTCCCAATCTACAACTGTCCCAACAGTTCCAGTCAAAATCCTCTTCCTGAGGGACGCTGTGCAGCAGCACCACTGGTGTTTCCCCTTTGCTGTGGATGGTAATCCTGAACCAACCATCACGTGGCTGTATGATGGGAAAGAACTCAAGAAATCAGAATTCACATACACCCAGTACATCACTGACTCAGCTGACGGATCAGTGAAACACGGTTGTCTCTTCCTCGACAAGCCCACCCACATAAACAACGGCCTCTACACTCTGATTGTGCAGAACAAACTGGGAAGGGCTGAGGCCTCAGCCTATGGGATGTTTATGGAGAACCCCTTCGACCCGCTCGATCCTGAGGGGATAATTCCAGGTGAGTTCCTGAAACCGTTTTGGAGCTGCAGAATGTTTTTTCCGAGCAGGAAACGAGCAGAGGAGGCCATTAGGGCAGCCAAAAGATAAATCTGTCTGAATACCTTATGATTTTAACGCTGATTGGTCCAGTGTTGGAACAATGACTTGATTAATCTGTAACAGTTTACAATAAGGTCCACAAGATACCGCATGGTTACAAAGCCATGAATAAGGAATAGACATAATGACCACTTTCTTCTTCTTGCCTTTTTTCTTGTCCCTTAATGACAAACTAGACACAGCATGACATCTTTAGAGCACAGAGGTATTAATATTGTGCCTTAAAAATCAACTTAAATAAGTGTATGGACTGGTGTTTCAGTTTAATAGGTTTTTACATACTTTTATACATTTAGATTTGACTATGGAGTTCTGTGGAATGGCAGTAACGCCGAACACAAACTGCTTTCACCAAGTGTATTGAGTATTTATATTTACAAAACATTAAATGTCTAGCAAAATAATGTCTTACAATTAAATTGGGAAGTATATTTCCACACAATGTTGTACTATTCCTTTAACATGTCAATTTTGTATCACTTTTAAATTCATTTATTAAATTAGACAAAAATTCAACCAGTGAAATTACTGTACCTTTGGATAGAGTCAGTGTTAATCAATATAGTTGCTGAAGTTATCAGCAGGGGTCTTATTGAAACAGGGTGTGTGTGAACGATTGATAAGTTTCTAAATAGTCTTAATAATCTTTGGTTCATCACAATTTGTGTTCATAAATGTGTTTGTGTTCTCGCTTCCTACATGTCAGTCCATGATGTGAATCCAAGTAAGTCTTCAATTGATTTTTACTCTCCTAAAAATCTTGGCATCTTCAACATGGACTCAATGTGATGTCTGTCTTGACTCTTTTTACTTTTAACATTTTCTCATTCTTGCCCATCAGTTCCTACAGTCAAATCAGACATGGACGTCACAGAGAACTCGGAGAGTCGAGTGTTTGTGGTACGTCTGTGCGTCATCATTCCCACTACAAATGTAATGACTATCTATACTGTCATTAAGTGTAACTGCAAATCTGTGTGTCTTTGTTTGAACAGGTGTCTGTGGCTGTGGGTCTTGCTGTGTTTGCCTGCACGGTGCTTCTCATCATGGTTTTGGTTATTAACAAGTGTGGCCAGCATTCCAAGTTTGGTATTCACCGTAAGTTATTACACATTAGTTCATTTACGGCATGCATAAAACACGCTCATTCCCCTTTTTGCTGAGAGTTAGATGAGGAGATTGATACCACTCATGTGTATTTACACCAAATATGAAGCTAGAGCCAGCAGATGACAGCATGCATGTTTTGTTTTGCCGTCCTGCTATTCCTTCAAACTGTTTGTTTTTCTCCTGAATTGAACAGGCAGACTTATACATGTTATCTAATCTTGTTTTTTTTTTATCTGTACAGAAACAGAAATGTAAAAGTGACAAGTTGTGCTTTTACAGGCAGTTACTTGCAGAATTTATACTCATTATAGTATAAGCTAAGCTTATCGATTCTAAGTTGTAGCTCCATTGCTGATTCATGGACATGAGAGTGGTATCACATATATACAGTACACTGAGTAATTTTAAGTAATTTAATCAGCTTGGCCACTACTTACTACAAGTTGCTAACAAGAGTAGTTCAAAGTTTAGTTCATACAGATTAAAATGAACTTTGCAGAGGCTCTTTGTTAATGATTTCTTGTGATCATTATTCACTTAATGAGGCGCCGGGAGTCCACCGTTTTGTTTTCCTATCTCTTCATACGTGCGCTGCTGTAAGAGCTCCACTGGAACATGAAAATGTAAACTTTCTCAAGGTATAATTTCCTTGTGTACTGCTTTTTTTCAGTTTAAAGTAGTTTCTCACTTCCTCATTCAGTAGTTGCAAAAGGATAAGTTCAGTTTACTGTTGAAAAACCTGAGCACATTCACTGAACAGCGCATTTAGCCCGTTCATTCACAATACTGTGCTCTGTAATGGAAAGAATTCTTGAGTCAAATTGCTGTGGGAAAGTTTCGCCTGTGGCATCAAGATTGCTTTGAGACAACAGGTTTGGAAAGACATTATTGCAGAGAATGATTTCTGTACCACTCATATTCCAAAATCTCTCTGTTATACTGCCATGCTGTACTAGTGTGATAAAAGGACTCAAGCCCAGTATACGACAGTGTTTCAGCCCAGAACCATAATCGGAAGACGTATGTGCTAACTGGAATGAACCATAATCAAACGTTCTGCGAAATTATTGTTTCAAATCTCAAATGGTTCTGTCAGACTCTCAGAAGGTAATGCACAGGAGAGATTGACTAATATAGGATTTCCACTGAGCTGTAACGCACAGGCAGCCGCTGCGTCGGCTGGGCTAAAGTGCCTTAATTACTGCATGAGAATGGCGGCAGAAACCTCCCTTGGCCACCGCCACGTGGTGAGGGCCATTAAAGGAGATGGATGGATGGATGGATGGATGGATGGATAGAGGAACAGCTAGATGTGATATAGCTCCGCTTGGACCCCACCCCCCAATACACACACATCTACCCTTCTCACTCTCAAAGTGCCTAAGTGGGCCTGATTGCCTAAGTGGACCCCGCTCTCTCTTTCCTTCCCTCCATCGCCTCTGTGCTCTCTCTTTGTTGTTCCATTTTCTGCCATGTTGGACTCTGGGGGTTCTGTGGTTTGCCTTGCTGAGTGGGGTTTTACAATTTGGGCCCCACTTGTTTGGCTTTTAATACGCACTGTAGTCAGGGGCTGCTAACCATTCAGACTTCCTATATAGTATTTTTTTCAGTTCACTGTGGCCTGATTGCTGCATGGTTGATGATGGTGATTATTAGAGCTTGTCATCATCTGTCACCATGGTACCAACAAATGTGCAACCAAGTTGGAAGTGGAGAACGTCGATTCCATGAAAGGAAAAAATGGGTTCTGAATTGCTTCTTTTGATGACCACTACAATCACAAATGGTTGGAGGCTGATTAGGTGTTACATATCTCTCAGTTTTGCTTGTTTGCATCCCTCCCTGTTTCATTAGGTTCATCAGTTTTGGGCGCTGAGAGTGATCTGGCCGTGTCGCTTCGTTTCCTGAACTTTGGAACCAGTCTGCCTTCCTCAGATGAAGACTCTGGTTTATCCAGCTTTGTAGAGAATCCACAGTACTTCTGTGGCATCATCAAGGAGAAAGACATGTGTGAGTGTTATTGAGATTTCGTTTCCACTTATTTCCACTCGGCTGATGTTTGATGGTACGTTACTGAGCCCACCGATGCTTATTGAAATCAGATGAAAATTCAGTGTCTTGATTATTGGTGTTATTATTTACACCAAGCACTTTTTTATGTGGGGTGTTTTGGTCACTGTCAGTTTTTGTCAGTGTCCGTAATATTTGAGTGTACAATAAGTACAAAATGTATTTCATAAGCGACAATTATGTACTTTATAATTAACTTTTGGTGCACACAAGACGACAGGTGACTTCAGATGTTTTCACCCTGATTTTTAAACCTTTTTCTGTATATTATAATCAGGTGTCCAGCATATTAAAAGGCAAGACATTGTGTTGAAGTGGGAGCTGGGTGAAGGAGCGTTTGGCAAAGTCTACCTGGCAGAGTGTGCCAACCTCAGCCCCGACAGCGACAAGATGCTGGTTGCCATCAAAGTAAGTAATTTCCATTGTCACTCTGCTGTCTCAAAGTCACTTTCACTATTAGTGTGGTTTTATTCCTTCTAAACATTTGCAGCATTAGTGAAACCATGTCAGCTGTCAGCGGGAAGTCTAAGCAGCAGCAGAGAGAGAGAGCTTAAATAATGAGGTACTGGTAAAAAATGCGTGAAATTGTACTTAAGCAAAATGAGAAAGTTACAATTAGCTTTAAAAAAAATCACAATAACATTTGATTTGAAATGCAAAAACACAAAAGTGAGAAGCAATCCCTGAATTTTAAAAATGTATTTAGGTAGTGACCAGTTGCGGAACTGCAACACTCTGTGCCTTAATTAAAACAAGTAAAATTTTGGTTTCTTGGTGGCTGAGTGGTTAAGACTTTCTCCATCTAAGTGTAAGTAAGACCTCTGTTGCATGTCATCCCCCATCTCTTCTTCTTTTTCTATGAGCTCTCTGCTGTCCACTATCTAATAAAGGCAAAAACAAAAAATATTCAAAAAAACTTAAAATGAAGTCCTAAAATAAACTACTTGATGCTGCAACAAAGAAGAGTACACTGCACTTATACTTACATCTTTCATATACTGACATAACATCCTGTGGTTTCAGAGTGTCTTTGTTGAGGACAGTCAGGTGGTTTAATACACAGCTCATGTTACAAAAGGTTAATGCAAACCACAGCGAATAAAAACAAGACGATGAATCTAGCTCAGATTTATCATCCCATTAATCAGACTTATGCTTTTATTGCAACACATTATCAATCATAAGCAGGGGTGTAGCAAGGAAATCTGGCCCCAGTGAATATACACACAAATTGTATGATTAGAAAAATAAATAAATTCTGTCAAACAACCTAACTACCTTTTATTACACTCATTGTTGTTTGCTGTTCATTTAAGATGTTCACTTTTACATGAAGCCAAATAACCATCAATGTAAATGCACACCCCTTGTGTGGTCTCAGACTCTAAAGGACGCCAACGAGTCGACCCGGCAGGACTTCCAGAGGGAGGCGGAGCTGCTGACTGTGCTCCAGCACCAGCACATTGTGCGATTCTACGGCGTCTGTACCGACGGAGAGCCGCTGGCCATGGTGTTCGAATACATGAGGCATGGAGACCTCAACCGATTCCTTCGGTATGTAGACCTGTGCATTATGGCCTGAGTTTAATTCCAGCAACAAAATATTGATCCTTCCAGTAGTTAATATGATCAGGAAGCGTGTTTGAAACTAAATTACATGCTGAAGTAAAAGGATTGGCTGAAACAAGTAGAACATTCAAACTCCACTGTCACATCATCACAAACAGTTAGAACAGAGACCTTTTGCACATAGTTCTGTTCTTTTCTTGGTAAGCTGTGACAATGTGATTAACTGATTAATCAATTAGTTGTCAACATAAAATCAGTAAATTAATTTTAAAAATCACTGTTTCTAGCTTTGCAATTGTGATATTCTTCTTAGTTTGGGTAAGACAAAACAAGCAATTTAAATATCTTATCTGGGCTTCAGGATATTAAGATGGACATTTTTCACTATTTTCTGTTTTCCCAAGGCAGCAATGCATAAGCTGTAAAGTAATTATGACAAGCTTTAAAAGAGACATGAGACAATATAAAAAAGGAGAATACAGTGCAGCGACAGTACAGTGTAAATTTGATTTACACATGTGTTTTTCCTGACATGTCCGTGAAAAAGGCCTCCTGCCTCATTGTCCAAATTCACCCTTTTTGGCCTTCCAGTGATCTTTAAGTCACTTCACATCCTCCCCCCATCCTTCAATGACAGCTTGAGCAAGGCATTTAACCACAAACTGTAAAAATGTGCAGTGCCCAACAGCAAGACACTGTGGTTCTCCTGTGTGCATGTTTTTAGTTCCTGACACTTGAACAAGAGTTGAAAATAACAATCTCTGAGAAGTGACTCCAGTTCTCTAAAGCCACTGTGGGCTGCAACAGTTTCAGTCAAACCTGATGTGTGCTTAAAGGTTAAACCCACTTAGCTGACCTCAGTGGACTGTGTGGTTTCAGTGTGTTTAACTACAAAAGGCATGAAGGAGACATGCATGTGGAAGTGCACTTGCGCAACCTTTACAATTATTTTTGGTATTTTTGATGTTGCTGCTTTTTCTTCCATCTCTGCACTATAAGGTCTCTTAGGTCCTATTTGCATGCTGCTTATTTATCTAGGGGTCTAGAGATAGTCAGTAATTTTAATGTCTCTGTAAACTTGACATCTATGTTTTCCCGTCAAAATTTGAAGATAAATTGCCCCAAATTGTCTTTTGCTAAAGTGACTCAAACTTAATATCAGCTATTACTTGTTTTTACTCTGTAATTTCTGCTCTTTTCCGTCCACTTATAACTTACATCTGACTAATGTCACAGAAAATGGATGCAACAGTGAATGGTATAAGAAGGTTTTGCTTAGCTAAAGCAAAAAAAAAAAAAAAGTTCTTCCCAGACAGGGTTCATATTCTGTATGAATGTTACTTACAACATGTCAAGGCACAGGGCCAATATATTATTTACAAGATGTCCTCATAATAATAGAAACATTAAATTGAAGTGAATTTAAGATTCAGCACTGCAGCAGAAATAAACAGGTTTCCTTGAACCATAAACTGAACTAATGTGATATCTCAAGAAGTGGTTATGTAGAAAATTAGTTCATGATAACACTTGAATTGTTGTGCAACGTGGTGTCAGAAAAGCTTTAAAATATGTCCTTTAAATCATTTAAATTGGTATCTAAAACTATCTAAATTTAGAAGTCTCTGGAGGGAGCTAAAGGAGTCACCGAGGACTGAGACAGTGTGGACATATTAGAGCTCACTTGGCACCTGGGAAACCATCTGACAAAACTATTAGAGCAGACGCAGTTGATGCTGTCTGCCAGGTGTCCTCCACAGGAGACAGATTGGGAATGAAAACACACAAACACACATGCATGCACACAGACTTTGCCTGAGATATATGTTTCACGAATGGATGGAAATCGCATTTCCAGCAGACAGAATGGGTGAAATGTCTGAGGGCCCCCACAATGCAGCTGCTTTCCCACCCTGCCACCTGCCTGTTAAACTAATAGTGATTGTATAGACAACTTCCTTTGTAAGGAGGGGACAAAGTGGAGAGGAGAGATATTAGGATGGATGGAGACACATCATCTGTGATTTGCTCATTTAGGCTGGAGTTAGACGTGAGAGTGGGTGTTTATGATCCACAAGACCAACTGACAGTCAATGTGCTCTGCATCTCTGAATTGCATTATTGCAAATCAATTCTAGGCATATTACAAGCCTTATGTTTCCTATTAACTGTCATTGTTATTATGGCGTGGTAACACCGTGCTTGTAATGCTCTCAAGAGCTCATATATGTCAGAAGTGTTCAATCTGCAGATTGCATGCTGAGGTCATTGCCCTTCAGGTCACCCAAGGTTGATGCCATATTTACCAACATACTAGGAGCCCAATCCCAGCGTTTAATTAATCTGAACAGCCAATAGGTACAGAGAAGAATAGCAGAGGCCAGCATGTTCTGTTCTTTACAAATAAAAAAATATATGTGTTCATACAGTCCCCTTTACACTGTAGAGTGGTCAGGAGTTCAGCTACAGAGCAGAAAATAAAACCAATTCAGTGGATATGATTATAATCCCACCACACCACAACAAATATGAATAAGGAAAATATTCTTTCATCTACTGGTAGCAAAAAGCAAAAAAGAAACTACAAACACATCTGACCTCGAAAGTAGTTTAAAAAAAGCAATTCAACTTCAGAGGTAAATGGTTTACTTTGACATCTGTTACTTTTAAGATTTTACATTAAGAACACATTATACTATAAGGAGCAAGATTTTTGGTTTGTGAGCTCTTACAAAAAAAAAGTCTAGTTGGAGCCTCTTGTCATGACATTTCCCCTCTAAACTTTAAACTGGGTCACATTATCTGTTATTTCACAAAAGGCAAAGATTTGAGATAAATACAAAAAGATAATAACACATTTTCTCTCCTATTGATCATCTGATGACCCCTAAGATTTATTTGGTCCTTTATATCATGATTTACAACAAATATTGTTTAAAAAAAGTGTTCCTGATTTAGATCTGAAAAACCTTTTTGATAATGTTTATGCATCTGAATATCTTTCTAAAACATAGGAGGAGAAAAGTAACATTTGATACATAAATTCCTCAGATGGATTTATGGACGGTTTATGAACTGGTTTATGAACTGGTTTATGAACTGGATCAAAATAACATCTTCATTAACTCATTCATTCATAAGCAAGATTTTTAATGCAGGTCTCTTGTAAAGTACATCTCCCACCACTGACGGGTTCTAATTTTTCCCTTCTCATCTCACATATCTCCTTGTCAACTGCCTAATAAAACAGAAATACCATTAAGATAATCAGGATGAAAAACAAATGTAAAATCAAGCAGCCTTGAACCTAACATAAACACTCACATGTCCCTTATGTGTCACCTGTAGAGCTCATGGCCCTGACGCTCGTATCCTGGAGGAGACGAAGATGCCCCCGCTGGGTCAGCTCACGCTGCCTCAGATGCTGCACATCGCCGCCCAGATCGCCTCAGGCATGGTCTACCTGGCATCGCTGCACTTTGTCCACCGCGATCTGGCAACCCGCAACTGTCTGGTGGGGGAGGGCCTGGTGGTCAAAATTGGAGACTTTGGCATGTCCCGAGACATCTACAGCACAGATTACTATCGGGTAAGTGGGTGGAAAAGAAAGAATAAGACAAGACTGCTGTTTTGGGGGGGGGGTTACTGAGATGAAAGCTTGGCTATGATGTTCTCAAAGGATCGCTTCAGCCGAATTACAAAAACAGGATTTTGTTCTACTCAGCTCTAATGTTGTCTGGCCTTGCATATACTTTTGCTTTTATGTGGCCACATTTTTGAGAATTCCATCTGGGAGATTTCTGCTGCCACCCCAATGAATGAAAATTAGTTTGTGGTGCTCAAAGCACGGAAAAGTGATTCAGAAAAATCACCAGCAGCTCTCCTTTCCAGAAACAAATTTAGTTTTTCTGGATAATTCACAGTCCTCTGAATAATTTTACATTTGTTAGTCTTGATAAATTACACCATGGCTGTGAAACGACTCATTAAGACCAGTTTGGCTCATAATGGCCAATTAAAAACAATCTAGTAATGAAAGTTAATCAGCTGGTATCAGATATCTTGAACATGTGACAAACCCTTGGAGATGTTTCTTGGCACAGAGGAGGATGAAAACTGATTGGATCACAGTCCCTGCAACTGCTTTCTCAAGATGTATTAGTCAAGATCACATGGAGAAAGTTACAAGAACAATCCCTGAGTGCAATTTGCCTTTGGTTAATTTTATTATTGCAAGGCTTTCCAAGAATAAAGAGCTGCTGACTTACTGTATCAGAATCAGCATTTAACATTATATTCCCATTAAACCCTGTGCTTTTGATTTGTATCTTGTAGTTCAAACTTCTCAACCACTCTTATAAGAGGACCAATATTTTCCTACTTAAACCACTCAAACCTCTATTAAACCATCACCATTCTTATGTTTCAATGTGGAAATATGGTTCCACCTGAGGGGTGGACTACCTACCTTGATTTTATCATTCAGTATTAATGAAAATTAGAGGATCCAATCTCAGTGTTTTATCAAACTATCATTCAGAATCTAGCATAACGAGATTGCTTTCCTCATCAAAACACCAAATTAGTTGTTACTTTTAGTAGTTACTTTTTTCAAATGAAATATTCCTTTAGAAATAGAATTAGAGGAAAATCAGCATGGCTTCGTGCATTGTTCATTTCATGTACATGTCATTGAGGCCATGTTCATGGACAACTCGTCTGAAAACTCCCAAATTTAGCAACATTACGAACCAAGTTACCCAAGCTGGTTTTGATGGCTGTGGGTCCATTTTTTGTTTTTAAATTCTCTGAATTGAAGCTATTTTAGATGTTAAAACTCTTATTGACTGTCTGCCTCACATTGATTTCAAGCTGCTCTTCCAGTTAGTCATCAGTACTCCAAGGATGAACAGAAATAGATATCTGTTTGCTTACTTTGTTACTAAAAGGTGCTACCTCTGCTTAATTCCATCAACAAGATTTTGACACTTCCATCATGCAATAATGATACATTTAGATTCCCTTGCATATAAAATGATACTGAATGAAGAATTAGCATACATTCATCGCCTCGATTTGCTCCTCAGGTGGGTGGACGTACGATGCTGCCAATCCGCTGGATGCCCCCGGAGAGCATCATGTACAGGAAGTTCACCACGGAGAGCGACATCTGGAGCTTCGGCGTGGTGCTCTGGGAGATATTTACCTACGGCAAACAGCCCTGGTACCAGCTGTCCAACAGTGAGGTGGGTTGGGCCGGAAAGTAAATTGACAACTTTGATATTCAATGGTGATTTGGACGTTATGTGTTATTGGGTGATATTTCATTCTTTCTTGTTGCAAGGAAGCATTTTGTTATCTATTTTGTTCATCACCATATGAAAAACCCACACAAACATCAGCCCATTTAAAGGGTCAGCTCACCAAAAATATAAATATATGTGTTTTTGCGGCTACAGTAGTAGAGAAGCTAGCAAAGCGACCAAAACCTAGCCTACTGACACCTTGCAGATTCAGGTTAAAATTATTTGTAGGCTCATCACGAGTGACCCCTTTCATATTGTCACATTGTTTTCACATTGTCATAGAAATATATAATATATCCCTTAAAAATCGATTTAAATATGTCAAATTAACTTAAATTAACCAGATTTTATGAACCCATACTGGTGCAAAAACATTTCTAAATGGCAGCCTGAAATGTTTTGGTGCTTTCACATAATTTAAACTTTTGCAGAACAAAAACATTTTCTTGTAGTTGTCGGGACTTCAGAGCGTTTGTTGGTGAAGTTTTTCTCTGCTCTGCACTCTTAAACTAATCAATAAATTCATAGTAATTAAGGGCAGTCCAGTCTAGCCTTTTCAGCGCGAGCACCAAGAAGTGGGACTCCATTGCGACCACAGCGGTGCTATTACAGGCCCAAACCCTCTCTCCTTTCAAGAGAAGGGTAGATCACTTTTCCCAGGCACTCAATTCTAATCTCATCGGCTCTCATTTTTGCCCAGAGCCAATGAGCTTTAACCTTGTTAACCTAATCTGTCTCGGCCAATGAGAGACCAGTGAAATTATCATGTTGCCTAAACACACAGTGGTGGATATAAATCACTCCAAAATACTGACTTGGCATGCCGTGGCGACAGCGGCCATTTTGGACGGCTGTTGTGAGTCTTTTTGTTGAGCTGCGAGGATGACTGACGGCCTACTTTGGCTTGGAGCACTGCCTCTTGAATCAGGCCAAGGTTAACAATGGGAAACAGATTGAGTCAGTAACCCTTCAAATGGAGAGCGCAATGAAATCCTCTCTCTCATCCTCGACAGTGATTTAGTCACTGAGCAGCAAGAGCGTGTGAACTCAATCAGTCATTGTAGCCATTAGTGTCTCTGCTGCTGGTTATTCATATTTTAACTGCTATCATTTATCCCAGAGGTCTTGCTAATGGACACATATCTATAAATCTGTAGATGCTAAGGTTGTTGTGCCAAAAACTTCTTTATTCAGAAATGTTTGTCCTTGGTGCAGCATTCACTGGTTCACAAAGTCTCTTTGGATTAATTTGAACACACTGCGAGAATTTAAAGGTATTCAGCCATGAATGCTTTTCAATTTCGGCTGCCACTTCATTATAAAGTAGGTGAAGATAATATCAAAACTACATGAAAAATTCAGCAGCATCCCTTTCCAGCATCAGTGTTCCTCAGCTCCATCAGTGATCCCCAACCAGAGGTACTTGGACCCTGGGGGCTATTTCTGCCAGGGGGTACTCGCAAAGATTGCACAGTAACACATTATCATCATTAATTTGAACATTTTTAATTTTGATTTAATAGAAAATGATTTTTGTTTAAGAAGAAAGTAATCCGACTTAGTATAGTCATCGTCACAATAACCAATTAACTACCAGCTAAAATAGGCAGACACAACCCCCACCAACCTCAGTCAGTAGACACGCCTTCAGTGTAAGAGAAAACTACTTATCAAGCAAGCAGAAATTAAATGGATAGCTACTGTTAATGAATAAATAGTTAAAAAGTCCAGCTTCTGCCAGTCCATCTGGAACAAGTACAAATACACTCTTGAAAGGAAGACACTAAATCTAACCATAGACAGTTCCAAGATCATTATATATAGTTTAGTGTTAAATAACATCCAGTTTCACATCAAAACAAATGAACACATTTGGAACATCAGGGGTTATAGTTGCTGTAAAGAGACATTGTTGTTGAACTCTCCAAATGCCAGTTGTCAGTACTGAGAGAGCCAGAAACAAAGATGAGCAAAAACACCTTTTCCATCGAGAAAAGCCTTTAGTGGCACTCTTTGCTCTTCTTTCAGTGAAAAAATACTATCCAGTTCGGACATAACTGATGCCAGCACACACTAGCGTTAAACCACACCCATAATTCGATGCCGTATCTGGCAGTAATTCCTCACAGCATCCTGATCGGTCTGTAACCACCATGTTTGGACACAAGTGCATAACTTACACTAAGGCTAGTGAGATGCATTCTCAGATGGATGATCTTGGGATTTTGGTGTAAATTTCTAATCTCAAAAATCCATATTTTTTTAAATTTTTGATCAGGCTCTACTTGATACAAGAGGTAAAGCAAGTGAGACAATAAATCAAATTTGAGCAACTCTTCAAATAATAAGTCGGTTCGCACGTAAAAGTTAAGCTGAGGTCTTAAGTTGAACTGACCCAATGTCTCCTGTTTGTCCACATGCACATACACAATATATCCTGTTAATATACTGTTTTACCCAACAGGCCATCGAATGCATCACACAGGGACGGGAACTGGAAAGGCCACGCACCTGCCCCAAGGAGGTTTACCTGCTGATGCAGGGCTGCTGGCAGAGAGAGCCCCAGCAGAGGATGGTCATCAAGGACATCCACAACCGCCTGCTGGCCCTGGTCAAGAACCCACCTGTTTACTTGGATATCCTGGGCTAAAGGGGACCACCCAGGACCAAACAGGGAGTGGGGTTCCGAGACTGGAGAGGTTGAGGTTTTATTTTGAGACATACAGTAAAACTTGTTCCTTTTAAATCCATTACTCATCAGGGGTAATCACCTTAAACGGGTTCCTCTTAGTTTAGGTTTAAAAATATATTCCTGTTCTTCCGGTTGCTGCTTTTCCAGCCTTGATGCTTGATGGACTAACAGTCTGCAGTGATCTTTCCAAATCAGTTTTTCGTCATCCTGGCTCGACCCCGATCCCTTTTTACTGCTCCGTAATTCTCTGGAAAACTGTCAAATGTTTACCCAAGTGTTTAATGTTTATCTGAAGTGCGACCAGTCTGATGGAGGGACATGCATGGATAAGTTGAAGTAACTGTATATATGAGATGATGGCTTGTCGAGGGATTATGGCTCTGTTCCCTGCGAATGTGTGCGAGCTGAGCTGTGGTACATTTTATAGACTCTACAGCCGACACTTGTGTCAAAAGGCAATTAGAAAATGAAACAGATGATTACAAGAGAGGGCACTTCACATTGAGTCAAAAGTGAAAACCAGTTTTTCAGATTTGGGTACAGCAGATAGTCATTTGTATTGTCACTGATTTTGAATAAGTTTTGATATGGAAGGTTATTTAAAGGCATTTAGTAAATGTACATAAGATATCAAAGTTGTACAATCAAAACCTTCGAGAGCTTGTTTGTTTCTGATGTGTCAAATCCAGTGTATCATATGAGTATTTTTCAAAACCAAGAACAAAATGTCATATATTAGCAGTGAAAGTGTGTGTTTACATTTAATGCTGTCTGTTTTGCTGTCAAATATGGACAAAAAATACTTCCAAAGATCAACGCTTTGACCTTTGGCCTGCCTGCGAGACTCAGGAGTGGCTCTCGTACAAATTAGCGATGTTTAACATTCTACTGTAGCGCCCTTTAGAATCAAAGCACTGCAGTGAAATTCGGTAAGGGGGCAAGATGGTGGGGAGGTGCCACGCTGAGATGGTTTTAGAGGTAACAGATGGATTAAAGTGAGTGAAACTCCAGGAGGAGAGGGACAGATGGCACTGAAACAGAGACTAGAGGTGAGGCCACCACCATGAAAAAAAAAAAAAAAAAAAGAATTCAACCAAATGGGGCATTAAGAGGGTGAAAGACTGAGTATACGAACCAGTGTGATGCCTATATGTGTAAATATTAATGTACATACCCTGTATTAATGTCTAAAAAAATATATATCTTCGTGTATTGTTACTCCAGCACTTTGTATATTGTCTGCCCTTAAAAATAAACAAACTTGATTAAAAAATGTGTGCAGCCTGCACAGGAACATCCCTCTGCATCAGTCAATCCATCATTATCGTATGCTTCAGAGCGAACAATGATTTGGGCTGCCGTCAGTACTTAAAGTTAGACATCTTAACAAGGCTATTCAAGAGCCTTCTATTATTTTGACGAACTAATCAGCAACCTGCGACGTCTCCACGGGATGCTCAGGAGACGGTTATTGAAAAGGAATAATCAAGTTTCATATTGCTTTACCGCTGGCCCTCCAGCAAACAAACACCCTCCAAAACCAAACCCCTCTCTCTACCTCACACTACCGACCCCCCCACCACCACCACCACCACCACCACCACCCTTCCTCCATCACTCTGTATGCAGAGCGTCTCCAGGGAGTGGTAATGGATTGTGAGTAATGCTATCATCCCTTTCTCTGTCTCTTTCTTTCTCTCTACCTCCTCTGGTGTGCCGGGTGGGGTGGGGGTGGGGGGGATGAAAACACTTGGAGGACTTGTGTCTGGCTTATTGTTTCTTCTAGTGTCTACAAGCAGATTCTGGCCAGATAGGATTAGTACTCTCTGTAGTGTTTTGTCCCTGTTATCCTTAAGGGCTCCATTTGTGGTTTCAGAATGAACCTTTTTAATAAGCAGTCTCCAAATGGGTTAGATTTAGAATATGACTATAATAAGAGCTGGAAATGAGGCCATTTTTAAAAAGAAACTCCTATTAGAGGTTTGCAGCAGCAAACTTTCCTTTTTAATCTTCCACCTCGCTGTATAATATAATGCATATATGCAGGATATTGATTTCTTATGGTAATTATTTATTTTATGATAATGGCAGTGCCGATTCATTTTGGTCTGTGTCCACGGCTAATAATAAACCACTCTGTATGCTATATTATCCATCCTGTATGGCAATAAAGACAAAGACAGAGTAGGAGGAGAACTCCTACACAAAATATTGAAACCAAAGATTACAAATCTATACAACCTGACAGAGAAAAGAGAAACTACAATGAAAAGAACTTTGAGTTTGAGTTGGAGGCCGCTGTTATTGAATCTGCACTGTGTGTTCTAGTGAAGTATAACTGTGTGCGCAGCCGCTAGCTTTTATATCCAAATGTTATAACTTACACTTTCCAAAACCTCATTCTGATGAACTGCATTGAAGAAGAAGAAGTTATTTAATCTACAAGGCATCCTGCTTCTTAACATTTTAAGTGAGGAGCAAGAGACTATTTCACATCTTATTTTAAAAGGTTTTTTGTAGAATGAAATTAAGATTTTCTGCAGTGATGTAACTTATTTTTTATGTTTTAACTCAGGATATAGATCCACATTTCAAGGCTGCCTGAAACAAGTTGAGAAATCTTACACCAGTTATTATCAATAAAAAAGAAAATCTGGTTTGGAGGCTGAAAATGTGACTAAATCTCTCATTAGACTGATCATTTCTGCACACACCTGATGTCACCAAAGAGTTGGGTTTCCTGTAGATAAATCTTTGGGGATTCACACACTGCTGCGACACTGCAGCGGCAGCTCATTTCATTGTGAATAAAAGCTGATCAGCAGATAGAAGCAATTAGCTGCTCAACCTGAAGGATACGATCTTTTTTGTACTGTTCTGCCCTCTGCTGGTCACGTATACACACTGCTCAGACTGGTGTTAAGGATCTGCAATTGTAAATAAAAAATAAAAAATAAAAAAGATAATTTAATACATTTTAATATTATGCATGGTTGTAGAAATAGTAGGGCAATATCTAATGATTATTTTCATTATCAAGTCACCTGCCAATTATTTATTAGATCCTTTGGTCTATAAAATTTTTATTCCAGTTTATTAAAGTCAAAGGTGATGTCTTTACATGTCTTGTTTTTTCAGTTCAAAACCCAAAGATATTCAGTTTAATATGATATAAAACAAAAGCAGGAAATCTCCTTATTTGAGGGGTGGAAAACAGCATTTTCAGCCATTTTTTTCATCAGAAAAATTACATGAATGAATAATCAATTCTCTAAATAGTAGGCAATTATCTTTCTGTCGATCAACTAATCAATTAGTAGCCATGTCTATGCAGATATAGGCATGATGATAAGCATGTTATATGCACGTATATAACAGTAGTGATGCAACAATTAATCAAGTAGTTGATTGTGAGAAAATATATTAGCATATTAAATTGAATAACGGAAATAATTGTTAGTTGCAGCCCTATGCACCATGTGTGTTCTTAATATAATAATTACCAATACTGGAAATGATTCCAGTGACAATTATTCCATTTATAAAAGGCTTAATTTATTACACACGTCTAGTAGAACAAAGTAGCAAATTACAAATTATACACAGAAAAGAACAAATAAGTATTCATACATTTTAAGTAGTTTGTTGTTGAAACAAACAACATTATATCACAAGAAAGGTTGTATACAACATTTTAAAAAAAGGCACCAATAACTCTTTCAAACCCTGTTTTTACTTATTTTTTGACACAGAAAATTTGTTTCAAATGGTTCATCTCACACTCGTCTTTGCCCTCTATTTCACGTTATCAAACATCCTTCAATACACTGAATTAAAAAAAAAACAAGAAAGTGCCCACTTTTCCTGATAATTACAACCTGCATCAGGTTTACACGAGAAATAGCCTTCTAAAGTAACAGTGATCTGGTCTGGTGAATTTCTGGTCCTGGAATTGATAATTTCGGTCAAAATAAAATGTTTTTAAAAAATGCAATTCAGAAAGGCGATATCAGCATTGATCTATTTGATGCAGAAGCCTCGAGGCTCAGCATCTCTGAGCTTTAGAACTGTCTGAAACTGCTCAAAATAGTACAGGCACCGAACGGCTGAGAATGAGTGAGATGACTAAAGAAAACAAAACAACAGCTTAGAAATAAATGAGTTCCAAACTAGTTTGGGTCGATACCAAGGAACCACATCAGAAGCAAGTAATGATGCAATTCCAAGAATCAACAGGGTCAAAGCGAGGAACGCTGTAAGATGATGACTGTAGAGAAAATAAAACTATCGATCAACGCTCGGCAGGGGTGGAGATAAAACAGAAACAGAGTCGGTGGAAACCACATTGAGGGCAGATACTGCTCTGTTTTGTCTGCAGCATTAAGGGAGAAGTGACTTAACCTTGAAAACAACTCCCCTGCTATAATATAGAAGTGTGTGTGTGTGTGTGTGTGTGTGTGCTCTTTGTGATTCTACACATTCACTCTCCATCTGACATTTCTACATCAGCCTCCATCATGGAGCTGCAACACACCTCATTCCCATAATATCACATACATTTTCCCCTCTTATTAAACTCTCTAGCAACACGGCTAAAAAGATGTTTGTCTGAGTGTTAGCTGCGTGTTTCCTGTGGATTGTGTTTACGAACTGGTGGAATTAAGTGTAAATTTGTGACATGCATGCTTTAGAACTTGTTTTATACAGATGAGCCTTCCACGTGTGTCAAGTAAAGCGAGCATTGTTGCAATCTGTGTGTTACAGATCTGTATGTACAGTATGTTAGTGCTACAGAGTGACACCGTGTCTCCCATTAAAACCTATTAATCAATATTTGCTTTGCCAGTCTCTGAACTATAGACAGTATTTATAGTAATGCTATGGGTGCTATGACAGTTATCAAGTCCTTTCTGTCCATTATTAAGCCCTTAAAGTTTTATTTTCTTAAGTGAAAAAAGTAAGAGATAATTTGAACCCATTTTGATGAATGTTCTGGCATCTGGTATTTTATTATCAATTAATCTGCCAATTTTTTTTTAAATCTATAAAATGTAACATAAAAGAGAGAGAGAGCTATGCAATATGCCAAAACATAAAGATATTCAGTTGATATGAAACAGAAAAGGCACAAAAATACAAACATTTGAGAGACTGGAATCAGTAAATGTTTCAAATGCGAAGTGATGCAAATGATTAACTATCAAAATTGTTCTGATCTATCAATCAATCAATCAATCAATCAATCGACTAATCAATTAATAAACTAATAATTTCAGCTCAAATACTCTTGGAAAATGTAAGATGGTAAAAAACCTGAGATCAATAACTGTCACAAAGTACTTAATAAGAGGGTAATTTTTCATCGTGAGGAAAAACACTCATCTCCATTCCTGTTTATGCCCCTAAAACAAACAATAAATATAATCAAATTCTATAAATATATAAGACAGTTAGAATTATTTCAGCTGTAACCGTATGCATCATGGGACAAGAGAAACACAGTATATAAGGAGTGTTACTGGTTGGTTATACTGTACATGCACCAAAATACTTGAAACACCACAATACTCCCATGTTAATAATAATGACCCCAAACTATGACTAAATATACTTTTTTCTATCTCCATATCTCTTAATTAAACCGATGATATGAAATTTGACAGGACTGGAAATGCTTACAAAGTTGAATCCCACGCACTGATTTTTAATTTGTGCTATTGTACATGATAAATGTTCATAATAGATCTTATGATTCATGATGGAAGAATAAGAGAAAATGGTGCCATTTGCTCTGAGCATAAAAATTGTTGAAGACCTTCGGGGGGCATGAGGCCACTATATTGTGGCCATGGAAACAAACTGTTATAAAAATGGTACCTGTCTGTTAATCACTGGCGCTGCGCCGTAACATTTCTTTCTTTTCTTTTTTTTCTTTTTTCTGCTGAGGGCAGATTGTGGGGTTCATAATAAGAGAGGCAATCAGAAAAAGAACCACACTGGCCTTCAAATCAATTCCAGTCTGTGCAGAGTGGAATCAATAGGTGGATATATAAGAGCTGGCAATTCAATCTGCATTATATTATGTAGAGTTGAATGAGGGTTGTCTACGCGGAAGACTGCCTTATATTTAGGACAACCACATTAAACAATAACGCCTTAAAAAAGTAAAAGGGATTCTGGCCTAGTACATGCAAAAAGAAGAATCATTAATTCAAAATATCATCCCTGCAAACTGCGACATTAGATGTTTCCAGTTTGAGATTTCAACTTGTCCTTGTAGTTATCTACTGTAAACATTGTAAATAAAGTGAAGGTCGACCATAAGGCACTTATGTGTTGTGTTACAACAGCTTGCTTCCTTCAACCCAGAGCCTTTTTAAATGCACATCGAGGAACCTTAAAATAAATTAAACACAGAAAAAGGCTTCAATAAATGCGACTGGGTCCTCAGCTTCTGAGTAAACACAAGAACAAATACTTCCGGTGTGAAATGCTGTTAGAAAAATGCTTCAGCACTGAACGTGTATCTTTATCTCTGAATGATAAAACTATTGGTGTTAAACAAGCACTACTGTGAACTGTTAATAGTCATCTCAAACACACACTGCTGAGACAAACAGCCCAAACCTTTCCTTTGGAAAGTGAATCAGCCATTTTGTGGCTGTTAGCGGAAAATACGCCCTTACTGCTCCTTGCACTCGCATGTTGTTGTGTGCAGCTGGCTGGAGTTGTGGCAGGGTTTCCCTAGGAGCGGCGCGCTGAAAATGCCGATGATGCCCAGGTTGAGGACGAGGCTGACGACCAGCACCCCGATGGTCCCCAGGAGCGAGGGCATAGCTCCATGGGCCACGAGCAACGCCCTCCGTGACGTCATGTCTGCCAACACGCCCTCCATCTGGAAGTGGGTCCCCACCACGGCACTCACGTGGAAGAGCTGGTGGCTGTGGCCTGTGTGACAAGATTCAGTGTGTGAACTGAAAACTGAATGTCACCTTGTAATAGGCATTTTTAACTATTTTCTGACAAGTTATAGCCTAAATGATTAATTGTTTATTAATGGATTAATTGATGGATTAAAAAAAATTAATAAATTAGTTGCAGCCCTATTTTTCAGTGGTTTCAGAACCAATTTAAAGTTAACTGGCAACTATTTTGACATTTTATTAATTGTTTTGTAATTTTTCAAGTAAAAATGCCAAATACCAGTTAGTAGATAGTAAACTCAGTAGCTTTAGTCATATAAAACAAGCACTTTCAACACCTTAGGCTGTGCTAAATTCATGAAGTATGACAAAGGATTAGAGCTTAAACTATCTCTTGCAGATTAAACCAGTAATTACTTTTTTTATATTCTGATAGAGACAATCATTTTAATTTTAGCAACTTGTTATTAAGTTGATACTTCTCAAAAAGACCACAGCGATAAAAATGAAATCTGTTGGTAGCAGCATGTTCCAAAACCTTTAGTGAAGCTAAAATTGTTATTTATTAAACAACATTTTCTTCAGACTCAGTGAATAATAAAGCGCCTCAATTAGTGTTTATTTTTCCTGTTTCAACTTAACAAATTTTAGTTAACTATGTTTAACATCATACGCAAACAATCTCCTCTGTCTCCTCTTCTGCACAATGAGTAACAAACACAGCAGCTCTTCCTTTGCACTCAGAAGCTTGTGAACCAGTTTTATACAAAAAAAAAACAACCTCTTTGAAACCATAGCGGGATAAACAACTGCCGATTAAACAACGAAACAGCCAGAAAAGTTTGGATTAGTTTACACGCAATCAAATCAAAAGTCTGTTTGATATAGAGCTATTGTTTTATGTCAATTGTCCAGTATTCAGCAGGGAAAACATTAAAGAACAGGCAAAGACAAAAGACAGCAATATAAAAGTTCGCCCCATGTGGAGGGCAAAACCTTGCTAATTTTACTGCTGAAGGCTAATTTGGTAATCATTATATAATTTGGACACATCCTTTACAAGCCTGCTCCTTTTCAAAATTCTAATTCATAAAGTTACACTCAATCTCACCTGGGAGCTGCTCAGTGAAAATATCAGCTCCAATTCACTGGAATAACTGGGGTTAATCATCTTCTTACATATTTTCTTACATGTACTTTCATTATTGTTTCCTCAGTAAGGGAAGAGTTGTTTTTGTTGTTTTTTTCTTACTTCCATCAAGATTCGAAGTATTAATCAGTGTATGCTGTGCAAAGCCAAATAAGCCAGTTACAACCTGTATCATACAACATCCATCAAGGACATACCAAAGTAGTCGAAGCGCCCTGGGGCCAACCTCTCCGGGAGGTGGGCGGTAAACAGGAAACAGGTGAGGAAGGCAAAGAGGAGGTGGTAACAGTGACTGGATAAGGCCTCGCTCGAGCTGCAGCTTCCCCCACAGCAGAGAAGGATCTACACATAGAAAAACAACCACATTTTTAAATTCAATATATTCAGAAAACACTAGAAACCAACAGATTAATCTTCAGGTCCTTCAAAAGTAACAGAAGATAAAACACTGATTGAAAATGTCAACAGACGCCACCAATTCAAGATACGGGGACTTCTGTACCTAATGCACAATACTGTTATCAACACTGATGGTTACAGCATTGTTTGACCTAGTTACAAAAAAACCCTCCAACAAATGACTTGTGTATTGCACAAACTAATCATCACAGTGATTAGGGGAATTAACTGATGGCAGCGATACACTTGTATTAGATTAAGAAAGGAAATCACTTTCTGGGTTAGTGAGCCAAAGTCTTGCTCAGAGTATTACAGCCTGGCACTAATCAGCTCCGAGCACTTACATAATAACAGAAACACACAAAACAACACAGTCTGTGCAAGTGTGCATACAGTATATCCACGCTGTTTCAATGTGTGTAACATAAAACCAGACACGAAGGTGAAACAGAAATGCCCGACACTGACACTCACCCTGTAAAACAATGGAACAGTGTCAAATATAAAGGGAAGGACAAACGCTCCTGTCCTCAGAGCTTTACTCCTCTGTGGGAACTGCAGCTCCAGGAATCTGTGGACACAAGCAGAAGGCTATAATCACCAACTTCTATTTGTAATCACCTGTTTTTATTTATTTTTATCAATGCACAGGAAAAAGTAAACATATATTCTATGTACAGAAACAAAAAGAAAACAATAATTACCCCGTGGTGACCCCCCCATCCTACCCATCCACAGACCAAAACTCAGCTAGGATCTGATTGACATCCAGAGGGTAATATACATCAAACAATGACAATATGATATTTGAAGCTCAGTTTAGCACAGTAACAATTCTTCGATTTTCAGATATGGGCTTAAGACCACGGTATTTTGTAAGATTCTGGCAGTTTCACAGGTATATCACAGTAATTTCTTTTTGAATGACCTTTATGTCTTTATATAGGTTTATACTGGCTCATTCTACTGTCAGGAGTACATTGAATATAAAAACAATTTAATTCCTTCATGTGTGCAGAATGTAAACCATTTTTATTGTTATATTCTAAGAGATATTTCTCAAATGTTATTTTGCTCAGGTAAGAAACAAATAAGTTACAGCAGTTGTTTTAGCTATGCACCAGTATAAAAGAAATGCCTATCATACAGGAAATTAAAGCCAGTCTACCGGTTAACAAGGTTTTTGTCCCAGCACCAATATGTCAGCCGATAAGTCAAAAGGAATTGCAGCCCAGACATACCAAAATAGGTTAGAAACTCACATAGTTTTTCCATCAGAGAGCACTGACAAGGTTATTTTTCTACTTTAATATGTCCCACTCAGTATGTATATTGGGCCCAAAGATCGACATCAATATCTGCCTCAGAAATGCTATCGTCTGACTATAACTCGCAAGCCTCAGTACAACCTGAAGTAGACAACAGCATCAATCAATTCACATTAGTTTTATACTTTAAGTGTTTTTACTTTTAAATAAATATTGATTTAAGGACAACATTTTTCACATATGAAATCTACTAAAAGACGTTATAAATGAATGTTCAAGTGCACCGACTGAGGTCAGACTGATGCATCAGTTTACTGCAGATCAGTCAATAACACCTTCATTTAAAGTCAGTAACACACTCAAGGAATAGTTGCAGTGGATCAACATGTCTTTAAGAGTTGCTGAGCCTAAAAGAATTTCATTTGTTTGGGTTTCAGTGGAGAGTTCAAATGTCACATGGCGCCACAAATGTTGTTTCAAGAACACAAGTCTGAGGGAAACATTAAAACCTTGTATTTTCCAGGCATAAAGATGTCACCTTTATATAAATCAAATGCTGTTGCAGGGAGGTTATCTGCATTCAAGACAGAGAGTAATTGTCCTGACATCTGTTTTCAATCCTTTGAACCTGGTGGCATAAAGTTAATAAGATTGATCTTCAACTTCCTTCAGAACATTTGCTTCATTTTTTTAAACTTCTTGAGCAGAGGCAGAGGGGATGTACACAGCGGCTTCTTACCTGGAATAGCAGGACAGACTGGTACAGAACAGTGTGTTTCCAATGGCAATGGGGACAAAATGTTGATGAAGCCAGCTGTTCACCCAGCTGTCTGGTATGACATAGTATCCATAGCTTATAGCACAACCTGAACACAAACAGACATTAAAGAAATGTTAAGTGATTTTGACTGGAGAGATTAGAGATAAAATATCTTCAGGTAAAAGTGTCTGTATATATGTGAATGTATTTCTGAACATAGTATCTTATTATTATTATTATATTTTATTCATCTATTTATTTTGTACTATGAGTAGGTGTTTCAAAATCACAAACATTAAACAACGATGGTCGCTTGAGGCCTAAATCTGTTTTGCAAGACTCCTTCCAAGAAAGGGAGATCAGTTATGTCACACAAACACATTCACTGACAAAAGAAGGGTGAAGCTAGGAGGGGGAAACAGCATTATACCCGCTTGTAAATTAAAGTTTTTATGTGGGGGAATTAGCAGGAAAACACACTTAAATTACACCTGCCCATTTGACTATTTAAAGCCACAACTTGTAGATTTTTGTTCTAGAGGCAGGGAGACAATAGAAATGGTGCAGTTTGTCTTTTCTGATACAACCACTGGAGGTCACCAAAGTGGGAATATTTTTTTTTTTTCAATCATTTAACTCATTAACAAGTGTGACTGTTTTAAATTCCAAGCAAGGATCTGCCCAACTGAAAGATTTTCAGTGAACTGGAACAATCAAAAAAGTACTGTGTTGTCTCTTTCCCCAGAGAGCATCTGCTGTTCTGTGTGTTGCAACAGAACCACCCCATCAAAGCTCAGCCTCTGACTGTAAAGACTGTCCTATAGCTTTTTGTCCTACAGTGAGAAAAACCCTCCTGCAAGCGCGTATCCCTGCAATGGACTTTTGAACATTTTAAACTGGGTAAATTTTGGCACTAAGAAGCTTTGTGGCAGATTAAGGATCAGTCTGCCGGGGACCACACCATTTGTGAAGGGAACTGAAGAGGACCTCAGTTAATGTTTGTTAATGTTTGTTAATATTTGACTGCTGGTGGGATCACACACCCATAAAGACAAACACACTATGGTATATTTGAAATGCACACACAACTGTGCAACTGTAAACATATATATTGACAATACATACAGTGTGCTCACCTTAAAATACACAATTATGTGTGATTCTATAGGTTAACGGCAGACAATATTCATGTTTCTTGCATTAATGTACACGCCTGCAAATAGGCAGACAGTGACAGCAGATGCTGCAGGAAAACATTTTCAAATGACCGATCGCCCAACAAACTCTGAATTATTACAAGACAGATACGTCATTTGTTTATTCTTTGTTGCAATTCCTCTGTAAGTACTGATACACAGTGACACGGATAGATAAGCCATGAAACAAATTATTTCTCTGAAGCGAGGCAGAAGGGAGTGATATTGTTATATATGGTTTGAGATGACATGGAAATCAGGCATTCCCTGATTATGTCCACATGACAACAGGCAAATAGATTCAACAATGCTTAGACTGTTCTGCCAGGTCACCTGCCAAGTAAATAAAATGTGGAGAAAGAAATCCTTAAAGAAATGTCATGTCAGCATTCTTGGACATCTCAGAAAATCAGTAAATAGGTAGCAAAGAGAAGAATGCAGAGAAAATACAAATGATTTGCTAAATATGCTCCAAACTCCTTAAAAATAAGAAGATATTTAGAATTTAAAGTGTTTGCATTCAAAATAGTTTTTAATTCTGCTTTTCACAGATTCTTGTACTACTTACTTATTATATACGTTAAATGTTTTTCCTGTAATATTGTAAATAAAGACTGATCACTTCACCAAGTAATATGAAGCACATATTGTATCAAGTGCCTTGGTCAAGTGCAACAGTTGTTAAGAGAGCTCAAACAATGACTCATTCACCTCTTTGAATTCAAGATGTTAATGTTAATGCAGAAAACCAAAATATGTGAACCAAACCAAACCAAGCCTTTTTAGGCTGACATCTTCTGGTCGATCGGTTGGTCGAATTTGGTCGGGCAATCGCTGGTGTTACGTTCATAAGGAGAAAAGTGCTTCTTACTCTTACATTATGTTCAGGGGTCAAGTGGGACATATGCAGATCTGATGTATTTTATTTTTTGAGTGAATTGTTACAAACAACACTGTTAATGTATGATATAAATAATAATATTTAAAAATATTTTACTCAATAAATATGGTTCTGTTTTAATATTCATATAGTTTAATAGACGATTAGATAAGACAGTTACGAAGGTTTTTTTTTGGTGACAACAGCCCTACATAGTTTCTGAAGTCAGGATCGTGTCTGAAGTCTTACCCAGACTGTAGAGGCTGAGCGCTCCGTAGTCAAAGAAGTAGCAGATGTGGCGGGACTCAGGGGACATGGTGCTGAAGGTGTGCGCACAGCTGGAGGTGAAGGGGTAAATGCAGATGAGCAGCATGTACACCAGCAGGGGCCAGGTGTAGCTGTCGGTCAGGAAGTTCAGGGTGGTGCAGAGGACACAGAAGCGCCACAGGAAGTACCTGCAAATCACCATTGTCTCATTTCAGCATATTTTTAATCATCAACTCAGCTCAAACTTCTCTCTGACTTCTACTTTCCCACACATTCAGAGTTGTTGTACTTGGACTTGGCTGGCATCCTGTTTGAGTCAGGCCTATTGTATTTTTTGGGACCCTACCACAACTTCTTCCCACCTTTCTAAAAAGCTTTATAGTACGTTTTATCCACCTGTTTATTTTTTCTCCAGCACTATGAAGACTTTAAGGGATAACATTGCAGATACTAAACAAAGATCCTCATACTTCTACTGATCCTTACAAACATGTTTTTACAGCTGGAAAGTTAACATGTTCATTTTACTTCTAGTTTTAGTCTTGGTCTTGAATGTAACTAGATTTGCTCTGGTCATATCATTGTCTCCACAGCAGGGAGTGTTGATCTTGAGGTTGTTGTCTCATATTAGATGTTTTGGCAATAGTAACAGATTGCAAAAGTGCACCAAACAAAACTGACACATTAAATTAATATGTGACACGCTGTTGCACACACCATGTTGGCAGGAAGTGGGTCCAGATGTTGATTGTCTCATTGTTCATCTGGAAGCTACTGAGGACGCAGTCCAGCGCTGAGCTCCGCGGGTGTCGGTATCCAGAGATGATGCTATCCTCCCTGAACACCTAGATAAGATACAATAAGATAATAGTTTAAGATTTTTTTATAGTTTAGAGAACAAATTCTGTAGCAAAACTTTGTATTTTGTTTCTTTCTCGTCCTATCAATAATCTCCTAACCACTCAGATTTATCTTGTGACCCCCTTGGAAGGGGATTAGGATTAGCTGCTTCATTTTTGATTTCATATGTTGACAAAGTGGTGAAAACCATGGCCCAAAAAGTCTGTAGTTCTGGATCTAATTGGATGTGCTAAAAAGGAAGACGTGAGGATAAACAAAGACAACAACAATGTAAATATTTTCTCAAGCAGTAGAGATCTGATATCCACTTGCCAATTCGAAGAGGCTGTGGTAGAACATTTCAGTAACTGAAGCCTTGCAGCTTTTAAGTATCTAATAATAATAATAATATCTCTGTAAAGTAAATATCTGTGTTCCTACACTTCCACTTCGAAAAATTATCGATAGAAACTCAAATATTTAAACTCCACTAATGCACAATCAAGGTCACATATTTTTGGACTTGACACTGAAACTGTTGACTGGATATTGTGATGTAAAACCATGACAACAATGACTGCTTATCACACGAGATAAGGTCGCTACAGTGGGGTGGACGCCGGCCAACACAGATGCTTGAACTGCAGGGCTCCTACTCCTGTTGAAGGACAGTCAGCTACCAAATATCTTTCCCACTAAGGTGTGGGTGTTAAATCCCATATGGTTGTCATGCATTTGGCTTTGTTAACAGTATATAAATAATGAGAGGAAAGCCCTTGAAATGTGATGTAGAATGCAACGATTGTAGATACTTCCTGTCAAAAACATAATAATCTCTTAAAACGCTTCTATTGTTTTGTCATTACATTATCTTTAGGGCTAGTTGAGGCTAGTTTGATTGATGATATAAAACGAGGAATGAAAAAAAATGGAATATGTGTTAATGTTAACAGTAGACCCTTTATAAGTCACTCTGTCTACTGTACATGTTCAGATGTTCTAAGTTCACATCATTCTTCGTGCCTGTTCATGTCCTGATAGACAAACTTGCAAGGCTGGCATTTTATAAAAAGATCTTGTAAGGAATTCAAAAATTGTGAAACATGTATTACATAAACAATGACAGGAAATAAAAAATAACTGAAGGTTATGGGTTTTGTACTGCAGTATACAAACTGATTCAGTGCCACTGTAGACTCTATAAAAAATATTTTTATTTCAACAATGGAATGAATGACTACTGTACTTATAATGTACCTCTGCAGTTCCCCAAAGCTCTACGGAGCATATTAGCATCTTTAAGCTCATTTGCCGGTTTAAAATGCCTACTTGTTCACTCTTTACACTATCATAAACTTTGTTTCCAGGCACAGCAGGCAGCTGTTAAAGTTCTGATGAACCCACTGTACAATACCTGTCCAGCACTAAACAGTAGCAGGCAGTTCACATTTAGCAGCTAAAGAGCCGGATGGACTTGTCAGAAGTTGGTTGAGAACAAAACCGAGATAACAACTTCAAATGAATGCATAGCGTTGTTCTGTTTCTCCTTAATGCGTGTAAATAAAATGTCTGTCTAACTCTCACTGCATTCACCTGCATTGTTATGTCTTTGATTTGATTTTTTACTGAATAATTTGATTAATAGAGCTCACAGTATCACCTTGCGTGACCAAATGCCACACCAGCTTCAGCATTTCATACAATCAGTGATTGTAAAGGACCCCTCCCAAAGTGGTGACAGGTAGCTCAATTCATGAACTGAGAATCACCACAGGACATTTGGTATTTACAGCAGGATGAAACAAACTGTAAGACAGACCTACCAAGTACCATGTAGACCTTGTAGTGAAAGTCTCCCCCTTCTTCCTTACCTTGGGGACCTGGTGGATGTCAAAGAGCTGGGGAAGCTTGATGCTGAGCATGTCTGTGGGCAGTCTGATGGCACCCCTCCCTCTCTGGCAAACCTCAATGAGCCTGGCTCGTCCCCCACGACAGAGGACTAACCAGACCGGGTAGTCAAATACCGGGATCCGGACCCTTTGTCCTGGACTGTCTGGCTCCCATCGCAAGCAGCGGCCCCAGCCTTGGCTCCACCCGCCTCCGACGCCACTATTGGCCCCAATCCCCCGCCACACGGGAAACACTGCAGAGACACACAACAAACAAACACAATGAGACGCCAACAAAGCAGCAAAATCTACATTGGCTCGCCATCAAGTTCAGGATCCAATTCAAGATTCTTAAAACTTTTCAAGCTTTGCATGGTCAGGCACCTTCCTACATAATGTCACCAGCTGATCTCTCAGGTTTTCTGATCAGGGTTTGTTGGTTGTTCTCTGCTCCAGGATTCACAATAACTGCTTTTAAGGGTTCTGGCTTTTAACATTTTGAAGAATCTCCCAGTGGCAGTGGTGTAATAAGCATTGTACTTTATTTTAAGGTTTTTTACTAGTTATGAAACATTCCAAATGTAATACTGATGCCACTATATGACCTAAATAACCAAACAACCATCAGTGAAACACTGGCTTTTTCTCTATAGTTATTCTTAATGGCTGACAGGTCGGATTCAGTCACATTCCCCTAGAAATCAACGAAAACAAGGCTTCTAGGAACACTACCACTTTTGTCCACAGGGGCTGCAAGAATCAACAAAAAAATTCCTTGTTGCTGCTTTAATTAAAAGTATAAATCATGTAAAATTACATTTGTAGAAGAAAAGTACTGCATTCAAAATCCTGTAAAACTATAATACATATATATAGGCTCTATATACTCATCTATTGATAGATTGATAGAGAGAAATATTATTTACAGACAGGGCAAATGTTCTATCAGCACTAAAATGTATATGACATGTCCGCAAGTGTGACATCTTTGTTGACTGGAGCCGACACTGAGAACAATCTCCTATTGTCGCTGCACTTGAGACATACCCAGACATCCATTTGAAGAATGCCTGGCATTGTCACACTGCAGTGGCATGCGACTGAAAGCATGCATGTAATAACGACATGTTTGTGAGAGCCAATATTACACCGAACAATCCTTCTCAGTCAACAGAAGGGGCACGCGATCAGATGACTGTTTCTTACACCACCACATATTTTTTACATGTTTTAAGACAAGCTGTAACTTGACAATATCTGGCTGGCAAAATAGTAAACCGACTTTTGTCTAATTGAATAAACTGAAATGAAGTAAAATATGATTATTTTTAAAATATTTATTCATGTCTATGCAACTCCCCCATTCCATCCTTATTAAGAATTCAGTGTGAGATAAGGCTCTAGAACCTGATAGATACATCAGCATGGCCGACACTGTAGGCCTCAAAAATCCAGTAGGCTCTAATCTGCATTATGTAAATCAACATAAACCTCTGCCTTTATGCAATTAATATGCCATGACTATCAGCATTAACTGTACTGTAGGGACATTTTTGTTGCACGAACATTGACCAAGAAGAAGCCAGAGAGGTAATCACACTATTGTCCTTGCAGTGTTATTGAACTGCCTGTGTCTCATCCTAGTTTGGAACACATTTTTCTCCAGACTTGACAGATTAAAACATTTCCTGGCATCTCCCCTGTCATTACAGCTCATACCTCGAGGGGATACTTTCTAGTAGTGTGGGAGCAACAAGAGGGGAACGTCGCTCACTGCAACCCAGCTGCAGGCCCCAGTCTGTATACTGTGACAAAGTGAGCTTTGTGAAGGCTAAAGCCTTGAGAGTACAGGGGCCAAAGGACGACTGTTACACGTTGCACTGGATGGAAATGAGGCTTCTCACACTATCACGCTCACTCTCACACACAAATACACACAGTATTCTACCATGGAGAACATGCACAGATACTTTGAGCACTAACATGCATGCACACTGGTACAAATCCTGCATTCATCATGGCTGGAAAACACTGCAGAACACTACAACACACACACACACACACACACACACACACACACACACACACACACACACACACACACACACACACACACACACACACACACACACACAAGACCACAGCTTGTGTAGATGACAATAGCTACAAAAAGTCACTGGGTTCACTGCAGTGTGAAAAAAATGCTCATTTGAATTCAGATCATTAGCATCATGTTGTGCCAATGATTTGAATAGCTAATTTAAGATGGGGATGTGTTTTTTGCAAGCTGTGTGACTGATTTGAATGGCAACGTCTATGCATGTAAATGTCTATATAGATTATATTATAACTGGCTATGAGAGATGGAAGTTTGCAAATTTATGAGGCCGAACAAAGCCTTTGAGGAGCCAAACAACTGTTGTTTGTTAACGCCATAGTACATTTTGGATAGTTGACTTAATGTTAGAGGACATGAACCAGAAAACTACTCATGAGGACATGGACTCTCTTCAGCAATGACATCAGAAGACAGTCACTGTAGCTCCTAAGAATGTGATGACCCAGGAACTATGTTGCCGTTCAACAACAAGCGTAAAAATTAGGACTGCACGATATGGTAAAAAAAATAATAATTATTATTATTATTTTGACAGATATTACAGTTGTGACATGATTCATGATTAGTGGGAATAATGTTTTTTGCATCACAATTTAATTTTCACTCAAAAAACTATTAAAATCATTATGATGTGACATTTGTTGGAGTCTGTACCAAACAAACATGTTTTCTTACATCTTGAGAACAAGATTTGTAGGCCAGGGAATCTCCGCAGCACTACAGGACTTCATTATAATGCTGCTTTGTCACACATTTCACCTTCATCAAAAGATTGCAGCTTCTGCAATTTAGATATTACACTGTGTATGTATAGCACAGGAGAGGTCAGGGAGGATGAAAATGGTGTGTTCAACTTCAAACACAAGATACAAGACACAAACGGCACTTAATCAGAGTTTCCAGCTCAGGACCAGAGCCAAAACTTTAGCACAACATGCCAATCTTTCAATAAACAAGAAGAGGTTGACGCATTGATTCAAGTGCTGTTTTTTTAGGATTAACACTCTTGTCTGAAAACTTAACTCACATTAAGACTAAACTCCCCAAGATGAAAAAAACAAAACATGCAGTCTGTGAAGTAATAAAAATCATTGACTTTTCAACATCAGTTTCCAAGGATTTACAAAACCCAAGATGTTACAGTCTTAACATGAAGCATCATAGGCCAAAACAAACCTCTCCTCTTCAGCCCTTCCTTCGTTCCAAGGTCATTCTGCTAACTTGATGGAATAACTGAGTCAGTCAGCAAGCACTCTGCTCCACTTTCACAGTATAAAAACACATGGATTTGTGCTGTGCTAGACAGGACACATATTTAGGCTGCCTGAAACAGACCCATGAGATGGGTTTCAAAATTAAACGATGAAGTTTTCTCTTTGTAGAGGCTCTCTAAAACTTGGCTGGAACAAGAGGTTTTTGTGTAAGTGGTGTATTGAATCTCCCATGCATCCTCCCTCAAAAGATAACATCCACCATTAGAAGTTGACTGTGGTTTTCAGGAGATTTTGAGAAGAAAATATTTGGCTCCCCATGTCCAGCTCAGCAGAAAGTCATGAAAGAGACAGTGTCTTGTTTAAGGTAGTCTTGTTTGTAGAGATGATTGAACAACTGTGTGCTCTGGATGTTTAACGTCTTTGCGAAACACTTTATAACAACAGTCAGACCACAGTGTGTTTTCATTAAGTATGATTCCAGTTCTGTTTTGACACCAGACAGACAGTGTTGACCTTTGAAATTATTTTAACCACTATACAAGCTGTGGCTTTACCAAGCAACTTGCCAGCTTCAAAAAGAAATAAGAAACCGGAACCCGAAAGTGTCCATCATCTGAACATATTCCTCTAAACACTTTTTATTATATTACACGATAACTACGTTTCAATGCAGTAAAAGTGATTATGAAGCAGTCAGAAAGTATTGAAATAGTGACATATTTTGTTGTCGTGTTGGTCAGTTTATTGGATTTGAAGGGGATGCTAACTGCTGCCTCTCAGGTTTAATTTCGGTGTTTAAATCCACTTCAAATGAAGAGTGTAGGAAATTGTTTTTGTACATAGTCGCATGGTTTAAGGGGACATAAAGCTTTTTATACAAACTGACATAGATTTGACATAGATCATATAATCATCATAGCTAATATTTGGTTGCACTCAATGACTGTCTGATCTACAGAAAGGTGACTAGTGAGTAAAAGAGTGGCAAAACGTCACAAATATAGTTATAGCTTCCAATCCAGGGCAGGAGGGGGGTCACTGAATTGAGACCTTCTGGTCTGTTGGTCGATTGGGGGATTTTGGATCAATATTGAGGGACAGTTGAGAGAAACCGTGTGAATGTTAAGCCTCATTTAAAGCCAACAAACTAACAACAGTAGGCTGCATCCCGTTGTTCTGTGGTAGCTTTGTTGTTGTATGGAAGCCCGTTATGCTCTGCGGTCCTTGTCAGTGTGTGTGTGTTGCTGCTGTATGCAAATTTAGTAGACAGACATGCCATGGAAGTGATCTAGCTACATGTAAAAAACTGCAGTAATTCATTTGCTTGGCAATGTTGTGTAACTATGATTAGCATTCAGCACAACAAACACAAACTAGAAGACTATCAGGGATCAAACATTTTACCTTTTTTTTTTACAAGCAAAGTATTAAAGTATCGATCAATAAGCAGTATCTGTAAGAGTAGTAGTACTGTTAAAATCCCAACAACTCCCATCCCTTAAAGGGCATTTACTCGGACAGCTCGAAAACATCTGCATGCCCCTTTCACCTACCTCTGAGTCCTGTAGAAACTCTGAATATTCTCAAACAACAAACTTCCTGCCTTTTTTTTTTGTTCTTCTCTTCGTCTGAAATTCTTTCCCACTTGCTCGTGGTGCTGTCACGTGACCTTTCTCAATGGTCGTCTTTATTGGCCAGAGGTAGACAATAAGAAGACTATGCGGAGAGCATGTCGCCCGCACAGATGGACACACGCGCCCTGTACTGCATGTACAACAGCCTTGGCTCATACTGCAGCTCATGCTTCAGAGCAGGAGTTCTCAAACTTGTCCATGCCGAGGCCTTCGAAACAGCATTAGCTTATGGCCGTGGCCCACATTTTGCAAGAGGCCTTTAAAAACCCAACTGACAATACTACGGCAAATAAAAACTATTTCAATATATTTATTGGCAAATGAGACATCAAAATGTTAGCAAATGTTATATACACATAACAATAATAATTCACTTTTATTTTTTTTGTATTTTCTCTCATCTTACCTCCAATTTCCTGAGGTCCCCCTGGCGGCCCTCAAGGGGACGCGGGCCCCACTTTGAAAAACACTGCTATAGAGCATTCCACTGTCCTGCTGAAACACGTTGGGCCCAGGAGCTGACAGCTCCAAAAAAACACTCACTGGTGGTTAATGCACCATTTCTTCGATGGAAAATATTCTATTCTGTACTTATACGATTACGTTTTTGTGAATTTGAGCATAACTTTGTGGTAATAATGATACAGACAGTTTTATTTGGGATTCACTACAGTATTTTACAGACTACAGAACATACACAACGTTCCACATCCACCTGTTTGCCTTTCACATAGGTGAAGAGAGGATTAGGAGCAAGTTCAGTCAAGAGAGACAGTTTTTCAAGTTAGGAAAGCAAAAGTAAAAGTAAGTGCACACTATGTCTCACTGAACCGCATTGCAGTTTGGTTCGCTGAGGATATTGGCCTATTACAGACATATCAGTATCAGCATATGTTATCCAATATGTACCAAAAAAAAAAGATTAAAAAAATGTTGATAATTGATTGTTTTTAACACACAAAAAACTCCAAACTCTGGTTGCAGCTTGACAAATGTATTTTGGCAGCAATTCATGATTCATTTTATCAAATAATGTGACAGTTATTTTCTCAATTATTGAATTAAATCCAGAACATTTTTAACTTAGTTTACTCTCATAAGGACAATAAATTAATTTTCTGTCAGTCAACTAATAATTTGAGCTCCACAGTCTATATCAACAGAAACTGAAGATCTTTAGGTATTTGAAGAGGTCATTTTGACATTTTATAGACTAAATAATGAATCACTCACAGGAAAATAATCCTTGCATCAGACTACTCCCCTCTGACCTGAAGTGTTTGAGGTTACTTACATACGTTAGACATTGTCATGAGACATGCTTTACAACTTCCCTCTTTTTGCTTCAAGTCTGAAGTCATGCTGGAATGTTTTTAAAAAAGGTGTTCCTCCATGGCCCCTTCCTGGTAAGTGTCTACATTTCACATTAAAAGAATTGCTCAAGGTTGCGTAACACCACTCCCATGTGTTCTTACAGATCACGATGGATGACTGCAGGCACAAAGAGGCAACTCCCCCCTGCAAGATCAACAGTTAATTTCTATAATAGTCTGAACTTCCTATTGTATTATTCAACCAAGTAACCCTCATCTAAAACCTGGAGCCATGTCTCCATACTGACAGTCAGCATGTTCCTTTGGCTTGCACGTGACTGTTGGCACTCTTTGACATATTAAGGAAACACAGTGCCAAACAGAAACCAGTTCCAACTTATTACTAATCGAGGATGAGGTGATACAGTTAAGCATGTGACAAATGACTCAACTGGCAGGAGGGTGTTGTGTTGTGGAGATTCATCGACAAACCCCTCCCCCCCATTGCATTCCTCTACTCTACTACAGTACCAACACCTTACTATAAACACAGTTGATCCATGTTCATACACAAGAATGTCCTGCTTTCCTTCTCTCCCACAGTAAACGCAATACTAAACTTTTTATCAGCTTCAGCGAAAGAAAATAACAAAATTCAAGAGGGTTTGGCTTCAAATTGAGATAGGATTGCAACTATAGATTATTTTAATTATCAAACCATCAATCTGCATATTATTTTCTTAATTAAACTGCAATAAAATGTCAGAAAATATGGGGGAAAAAAGCCAATCCTAGTCCAAGGTGACTCTTCAAATGTCTTATTTTGACTGGCCAACTATATCAAAAACTCAAAGATGTTCACAATTCAAATTTATTATTAATTATATAAAATGATTAATAGTTGCTTCATTTCTTCTTAGTCAATCGACTAATCCACTGATCGACTAGTTGTGGCAGCTGTAAAAAGGTAGCTTTTTTGGGGGGTTCTTTTACATATTTTTTCGTGACAAATACATAAAAATGTATCAGACCAAAAAGAAAAACACACTATGCGAGCTGTAGAAGAAGATTACAAGTCCATGTGGCGACTGCTTACAATATGGAAACATCCAAAACATCTCCAAGTTGGAGGAGAAAAAAACAGCTCAACCCTGCAAGTGTTATTTTGCCTGGACACATCTCCAGAGCAACCACCGAGGAAAACACGCCAGTCACATGCATCTAATTCTCAGAACGACTCGGTTCGTCTCAAACCTTCAGCCCCATGTGTTGTTCCATTATTTCCTCTCCATTTTCCCCTTCACTCAATAAACACGACGTCCCAGGAATTCCTTCAACACTAGCTTTAAAAAAACAAGTTTACAGATGCATTGGCAGCTCAAGAGAGTGAAGAGACAAACAGAGTCAAAAGCAGCAAAGCATCATGTTGGCTCCTGCTGTATCTGTCACACAACTACCTTTAATTTATCGACTTACCGCGACCCTCGGGCATGCGGAGGTTAAAGGGAACCTCCCGTCTGTCTCCGTTACAAAAAAAAAAAAAAAAAAACGCTACAAGCTACTTGTGTGACAGCCTGGCCTCGGTTTCTTTCTTTCTCGTGTCTCTGTTAAAAGTGTGTGGAGTCTACGACGTGCCCCTGTTTTCCCTTGTCCACCGCGCGAGCCAGTAAGAAGCGCTGCTCGGTGCTCACGTGGATCACTGGCGCAACAACAACACGAGCCATGTGTGTGTCCAACAGCAGCGCGCGCAGGGTTACTGGCGCTGACACGCAAAGATGCTGTTCCTGGAAACATGTGACAACGTTAATGGGACGAAAGAGAGCCAGATTGAAGCTTTCAAACTATTTCTTTTTGGTTTTATATAGCCTACAAAAAGCTCCTTCATAATAATTCCATTGAACAAGACTCCTTTTCTATCAATTACTACACTGACGACCCCTGACTAAGTGACATGTTTTGGATATTTCATATTATACTCAAAACTGTACATTCAACCCAAATAATGAACTCAGTAACTGCAGGGAGTTTGTGAGAGCGACTTGGATGACTTTTGAGCAGATTATTTCCTGTAATAATTTTTAACAAGCATACAAACTTAATAGTTTTTGGGGTTTTTTTTCTGGTGCTTGGTCATTGTTCCATTTGACAATTAACATTTACTTTTCTTCACAGAAGTGAGCCAAATGATGAAATAGAGGCCTACTGTGTATATTTATTAGTATATGTTAAAGTAAAGGCCTTGCGACCCCCTGACTCCCAGGTTGGGAACCACTGTTTTAAGGTATGTTATTGATGCTCTTACCTGCCTTCGTTTATTAATGGCCTTGTTGTAAGCCACCTATGCTGGCTTGTTTTTTGCCATGTTAGCAAGGCTGCTGGAAGTCAGAGTCTATTTAAGTCATACTAAATGCTGTGACGAATTACTACTATATGCATTCAAAACTTTACTTGAGTAAAAGAACAACATTTGTTTGCACTGAAATATATGCTTGAAGTGTCAAAAGTAAAATAAGTCATCATGCAGAATGGCTCTTCAGAATATTATATATGACTGGATTATAATTATTGATAAATTATATTTGTATCATTGTGGGGCTCATTTGAACTAATGTACATACTGCCTGGTACTTTACAGTGTAATAATACATCAAAATGTATTTTTGGATTATATTTTGTATTCATAATCGGAATCTGCAAAGTAATTAGTAACTAAATCTTTAAGTATAGTAAGTATAAAGTAGCATAACCTGGAAATACTCAAGTGAAGCACTAGTATTTTAAAATTGCACAAAAGTACAGTCTTTAAGTAAACTTTTTGCCCACCACCAATGGTCTTCATGGATCATTACACTAAGGAATTTCTCTTACAATAAAGCACAATAACATTTTTTATAGTAAAACAAATGTCAAAAAGTCAGATTTTAGTCACTCAAATTTAGGCCCAATATGTAGTTGTGTTGTTGTGTTTTGGTTTTATGGGGCAGAACTGTTTTATAGATTGCCATGAAGTGTAATGTAATGTTATGGTCCCATTACTTTTCTTTTATTGCACTAAGCACAGATTGCAGCTGAGGCTGATGGAAATATTAGTTCTGTGGGAGTAGTTATAAAACCAAATATTGTGGAAATGATATTGTTAAAAGGGAAATTGTGAACTGATGAAGACGCTATAGAAAATGCAAGACTTTTACCAAAGTCATAAGGCTTTAACCTCTGGGAACCATGAATGTCTGTGGAAAGTTTCAAGTAGTGGACTGACTGAAAGAATGACATTGCTATCCCTAGAGCCACTACGTTGTTATAGCTAAAAACAATACTCACATAATGACTCATGACATCAATGAAGTCACTCACCCACAACTAAATACAGGATGTTACTCAACATCACACAGCATAACTTGGAGCCTCCTCAATGACTAAATGTCCTCAAGGTTACAGGAACACCAGTTGCCTTTGACTTACTTTTACTACATCACATGTCTTCGATGAATGAGAGGCTCCATGTGGGGATACTCCTCCGTCCAAATTCTGACCAGGGAGGACATCCTGGTTTTTTTCTGCACAGGATAAACATCCAGTTTGTGTCAACAAAGCTTTCTATCCCATCATATTTCTGCAAAGGTCTTTTTTGTCTTGCTTGAGTTAATCCACACCCAAAGCAGTGTGACGTTAAACACAAAAGTTATTTCAGTTCCACACATTCAACACAAGCCCTGAAAACAAGACAAACTTTTCAAACTCTGTGCTTGTTCAGCGACCCCCCCCCCCCTTAAATTCATAAATGACCAGAATTTGCTTGCTTGGTCATCATTAGCTATAAATATTAAATTGCAAGATCAAAACTGGACTTATTACGGCAGAGGCGAGTGCTATACCCTTCAGTTATGCAGATATTGGCTGTGAGTTAATGTTCTTGGCAAAATAAGTCATTGATTTTGAGTGTCACGTTCCCCCAAAAAAAGCAAATGAAAACACTGCATCAAACTGTGTCAAAAAATGTATGTTTCCCAAACAAACAAACAAACAACCCTTATAACGTCCAGATTATGTCCATATGCATATCATATTACTCTGAATTCTTAAAATAACAGGCTGTATCCAATTAAAATGAAGCCTCCCAATGGGACTGGTGCTGCCTGCTTGACGTCAACAAATAAAAACTACTCTCCTGTTCACAGCTTATGAAATTTTCAGCTGTTGTACTATAATTAAGAAACAATGTCATATTTCACACATCTTGGCGTGGCCCTGTTGGTGTTCTGATTACCAAGTTATAGTGATTACTTTAGAGCCAGAAAGAGTCTTTGCTTAAAGTTATCTGTGTGTCTAACTGTGCATGTTCTTCCTCTCTCCTTGAAATATTCATGGTTTACTTCTTGTTGTTCTGAGATCTAGATGCAAGATCAAACTCTAGATCAAGATTTAGATGCAATCATTTCAGAGAATTTGCTTTCACAGCCTTTGGAATAACTTGTCTGAGGAGATCAGGGGAGCTTATTTTTAATCAGTTCTAGTAACCTAATTTTTAAAGTTGATTTTAGCTTACTTAGTTTTATTTGATTGTCTTTCATTGTAAGGGGCTTTGTAACTGTTTTGTAAAGTGCGAGACAAATTAAGCTAATACTAATAGTAATAATATATAATATCAATAATATCACTTATCAAGATCAGCAATCAGTGGTGGAAAAGGTTATCAAGAAGATACTTCACTCAAATAAATGTCCCACTTTTACACAAGTAAAAAGCATTAAAGACTTTACTTAAGTAAAAGTAAAGAATTATCTGCAATAGCCTACACATTATGCAGATCAAAGTAATGTAACTTGATTACTTTCTGTTGCTTTTGGATGACATCAACACCAAATAAAAGCCTATGCAAATCAAGACAAGAGAAAAGAAATATCAATAAGATGTAACCTTGGAAAAGAACATGGGGAAACAAAAATGTTCAGCATCTAAAATGTGTCCTCTGTTAAGTGTATTTATTTAAGTCTGTAGACCATTTAATGGATAAATTAGTTTTTTTCCCACTAAAAGCCATGATAATGAATTGGAAAGTGTCAGATTAGCTATGGTTTCAATCAAGACCAGAGTGGTGTTCTGACAGTGCTGTAATGTGTACACACTGCGCATGTGCAAGGTATTGTATGGTACTTTATTTTCCTACTAATGCCAGTTTTTACTAAATGTAACTGTAACTTGATTGGGTTTTTTTGGGGGGCAGCTGATTACGTTACCTTTGTGTATACTGATCGCGTAATTCCGTAATCGGTTACCCAAGCCTGCAAATAAGGTGTACTGAAGTTGTTTGATACTTTGCACGAGTGGCAATCATACATGTAAAATACAAAAGAGGGGAGTAGAGGGAAAAAAGAGCGTGAAAAAGAAAAAAGAAAATATATCCCAAATAAGAATATAGTATTAGTATTACTATTACGCACGCAGGGATGGGCATGCGTAAACAAAACTCGGATGCTGCGTTTAAAAACGTGCAAAAACAGCACCATAGCACTAGAGGTTCAATACCCTATTCTGTGAGCGTGTTTATTACTTTGTTTCGGAACTACTATTTGGCAAAGACATGTCCAATTCCAAAAAATGGGAGTGACTTACGAGTAAAAACCTCCAGGGTCCTTTCACTAGAGGAATGGGAGTGAGTTTACTGAAACATTAGACAGTTTTTCAGAAAGAGCAACACTCCGTCAGGGTCGGTGGAACTGCGCTGCAATGATGGGAAACTGCTGCCAGACTAACTAACGGAGGTTCTATCAGCACACACAGAAACCTGGTCTGACCTTTCAGCTCGATGTGTCCGATGGGATCATTGTAGGCTCAGATGAAGGTGTTCCGGAGATGAAGAAGATTTATTTTTTTTTTTTTTTTGGGGGGGGGTGGGGGGTAGAAAACTTATAATTCCATAATTATTCCCAAATCGGACCCGTCCCTATTGTACCAAACAGCCCCCGTCCCTTCCTCTTCACATTCCTGCAGTAACCGAATAAAAACACTACTGCATCCACTAAATGTCGAAATCCCACCCTCGGGGCAGAGACTTTTTTTCCATTGGATGTGGCAAAAGAAAAGAAAAAAAGGCTCGTTTTTCCACGATCAGAGGACAAGGCAGAGAGGACAAGAGCCCCAGCATCATTAACATAACAGCAAACATGGATGGCATTAATCCTGAACTCAAAATGCATTACCCCTTTTCTCAGAGATTTTACGCAAGAACATGATTAACAAGGTGCACATGTGAAATCCAAACATCGCCAAAAGACAAATACTGTTGGACTTACGCATAAATTCCAGGCAGGCGAGGCATTTCCCAACAGCCAACACAGACCCCTGCATGGACATTTCTCAGACAGATCACAGGCGCTTTAACTAAGAAATAAATCTACTTAATGGGTTTCTTGTACGTTTAAACCTCTCATCCTGTCCCAGCAGCCCAATCCGTCCTATCTGAAGTCCCTGCAGCCGCACAGCTTCATGGGCTCACAGACAGAGGATTGCCTTGGGTCAGTGAGGTTCCCCAACCCCCTTACCCAGCAAAAACTGGGCCAGCACCAGTGTCAGTGGTCTTCTGTTGGGGTGGCACTGACCCTGCTGCCAGGGGATTGGTTATTCTCTGTGTTCGGTCAGTGGTGGGCATGAGGCCCGGGACAGAGAGGACACAAAAAAAAAAAAAAACAGAAAAAGGAAAAAGGGAAAGAATGGCACAGGCAGACCTAGTTTGAAAGAGGAGGCAGAGACAGGGTCTTTGCAAATGAACATGGGGAGTTGAGAGGATTCAGGGCACTTCGGTTTACTGGAAAGATTTTTAGATTCAGATTAAGTATGGAGGGAACACCTAAATGTTTTGCTGATGTCTCCAAATTGCTTGTGCTGTGCAAACCAACAGTCCCAACTGACTCAGGCAATACAGCAGTCATTTTTTTAGGTATAAACTTAATTTGTTTAAGTGAACAATGCAATGGCATCTTTCATGAGACCCTACATGCCTGGTAAATGCCCAGGTCTTTCCACGTGTTTATTTAAGGTAACGGTTAGAAATTTAAACATGGACCAATTAGTCCAGTTGGAGTAACAGGAATTACCTTTTAATTAATTAATGATAATAATGATTAACCATTTCAGCACCAGCTGTTAATCACACGAGAAACGAGAAAGGGATCAAGCAGCACAGAGGAATGTAAGAAAGGAGTTATCATCTTATACGAGTTTCTTTTTATTGTTCAATGCATGGCCACACACATATACTGGTTTTTCTTTTGCACTGTGCATGATGGGACAGTCACTATGGAAATGGTGATGTAGATGGGACACATTTTAGGAGTTTACAGGGGTCCAAACACAACCCTCAGTCCTCTGGGAAAGTTAGCTGGCCCCCTCCTCTTCCGAGCCTCCTTAATGACTAGCTACAACATGAGGCTAATCAGCTTCTACCTCCCTCCTCCCTCTAACATGACACCTTGTTAAATAAATTCTGGAGTATAGGTTTTTTAAATTTTCAGAACTGAAGGACTTGTTCAGTGATCAACACACGACAACCCTTCCCTTTCCCTTAAACATTCTTGCATATTTCATTCAGATTTAGCTTAAAAAAAAAAAGCAAAATAAACATCATTTGGGTACAAAAATAAAATCCAAATTAAAACTTTTAACAGGGCAACACCTGTCATGTTTTTTTTTTGTCTTTTCTCATACAGAGACAGCACAATACATAAGTCACTGGTCACAAAAGTACACCGCAAAAAAAGAAAAACAAAACCAATTTGAAAAAAAAAAAAAAAAGCCACAGAGGAAAAACTGGAGAAATGTAAATGTGTCTTCCTCAACCCTTCCTAGAGGCCTATGAGCTATGAGACGCCTGGTTTGTTTGGTAAGGCTGGAAGCCTCGGGTGTCAGTTGGACAGAGTGTGTTTTCTCTGTCTTAAAAGTTGGCGTCATACACCCTTGACTTTCCAAAACGCAACCCTACCAGACTCACACATTCTTAACCCTGTTTCTCAAATACAGACTGAAGGGAAAGGGGAGGAGGGAACAGAAATCCAAACCACTGCTCTAAATATCTATATGGATTCATCTGAGCATGAATGTTTTTATGTGTGTGTGCGGTTTCTCTCTCGACACGTATGTACTCGTTTGCTAACATATACAGTGTATTCCTGGTTAGGGTGTGAACCAGGGGCACTTAAAAGTTGTGTAGCGTTCCCCCACCGTTTCCGCACCCCGACCACTTGGGGTCACTCTTTATGTTTAGGATTGGGAGTGGGAGGTGGGAGATCTGCTGTTTCTTATAGCGCCGTTTCGCCCACATTTCTTTTTTTTTTTCACTCCACTGTTTTAACTTTTCCACCCCTCTAAGCTTTAACTCTTTCCTTCGATTCAGCTTTCTTTTGTTTTTTGCCTTTGGAGACGCAGATACACACAGAGCAAAAGAGTGGGAGAGAGAGAGGGGGAGCGAGTGTTGTGATCGATCAGCTGTTCGCAGCGCAGACAGCTGCCCCCGTTTGACCTCTCAGCCAATCTCCTTCCACTGCCGGTAGAACTCCACGATGTTCTTCAGCTCCATGCCTGCCGAGCCCGCCGCCTGAATCGCCGACTGGCAGGGGAGAAAAACATAAGCAAATAAATACAAACATGAGTCTGAAGTGTCTGAAGTGCTCGTTTGGTTGCCAAAAAGCCTCTTGTGATCAAAACCAAGAAGGAATTTTAAATTAACTTTCTGAAACTGAAAATCAAGCCTGTGTCATGCATTGATTGGCTGTGTGTGCAGATATTTCTCTTTTTAGGCGTTTTTCACACACTATCACTTTTTGTGTGAAACAAAGGGGAACAACATGAGTGCCTTCGAGGAGAGACTGTGTGCGCCATTATCCACATTTGAAAGATTAATCGCATCTCACTGCTCTCTATTACAGCAGGCTTTTTGCTCTACCTTTAAGTGTGGCCATTCGGAAACAAGCATTAACATTTAAAGCTGTTAGATGTGTTTAGATGACACAAACTAGGTCGTTTGAAGTATACTGAACCCTTAATGGTTGCATTTCTGCTAGAGCCCGACTGATAATGGATTTTTGAGGTTGATACCAGTTAATATTTTATGTTAAAATCTATGGGATCATAGTCAAATGTTAAAATATAACATATATAAATATATATATATATATATATATATATATATATATATATAGTACCAGATTGTATTATTGGCCCAGCTGACTTATCAGTGGTTAGCAAACAGGTTGGGTTTCATCCAAATCAGACTGTTTCTAATGTGAAAATCTTTTTTCTACTCTTCATCCTCATCAGGACAATCAAAGTCATTTTTTAAAACATCAACATACAGTCTAAAAGTTAATTGTAAATAATGTTTTGTCCATATAAAATGACTGGCTGTAGGATCTGTATGAAAACTGATGGTGAAGACTTAAAACTGACAGTACATTTGCTTCCTTGATTAAATTACATACTACTACAACAGAGATATATTTCTAAAGAAGAAATATATCTTGTAGTGCTATAAACCATGAAAAAACTAAATTCGAACAGGAACAAAGCAGAGATAAACACAGTCCAGTGAAGACAGCACTATAGCAAAAATAGAGCAGAAACTGAAAACCATTAAGCTTTACTTGTCTTGGTGAAAAATGTCAAATTCCTGAGTGTTTGTTCTTGTCTGTAATGCGACAAAATACAGTGAGTGACTGACCTTCATTGCTGCTGACCGAGTGCAAAGTTCTTCCACTTCATGGCCAGTAAGAATGGTCACCATGCCGGCTGTATCTTCATCTCCGTTGGTCTGGGAGACTGTTAACTGACGACAGCTGTCCACCATCTTGTATAAATGCCTTGAAATAAAAAAAAAAAAAAGAGGACCAATCAAAATAGAGGTCATACTCCTCCAAAAGAGTATGTGCAGAAAACAAATAGGAGGTAACTGTAAAAGGGGAGCATGGTTTACCAGGCTTCGATGTCCTGACGTTTCAGTTTATCTCTTTCAAAACCTCGACCCGACTCCTTCTGGCAGCGTATGTACCTACAGAAAGACGTGAAACAGAATATTTAAGAAAACGTCCCAAATAAAGAGTGTTTTATGGAGTAAAAGTGAGGTTTGTGTTCAACATATCATTGGAAACGAGATTAAAATGTGCTGCAAGGAGCCTCATCAGTCATCATACATGTAATACAAACACCCACCTGTTGCCTTTGCGAAATTCAGACTCCAAGAAGCGGATGCCATCCCTCGCTCCGGCAATTTCCTTCTTCAACCTGTCAAGTCCATCAATCACTACAACACAGAAGTAGTCCAGATTAAGCACCTGAGCAATATCAGGAAACAGACTGACCCAGATTCCCTGTTAGAGTTTGAATAAGAATATTAAAAATCTAGATTTTATGTCGTTGCCATAGTCGAGTGTTCAAACTGGCATGTTGTTAGACTTACAATCTATGAGCTGCTATTCTGTTTTTACTGCCCTGGACAGCAGCTTGGTACATTATGTGAGTAAAGTATCTTCAAACCAGAGCTGTCACACCTCTAGTTACAATGTTTAGGCATACAACTAATCATTTCTTAATTAACCTATTATTTTTATTCTATTAATTAATCAAAAAAATGCCCAAAAGATGCAAGACTATGCAAGGACAATGTCCTCAAATAACTTGTTATTTCGAACCAAGTGCCAAAAAAATGACAAAAAAACAAATCATCACGAGAGGCTGAAAGCAACAAATATCTGATATTTTACTTTGCTTGATAAATCATTTAAACAACTAATTTATTATCAAAACTACTGAAGATGGAATTCATGTCTGTTTACTGCTTCATTGTTAACTAATTAATAGTTTCAGCACCGACATTACTTCTAGACTTTTTATAGTTTTGTGCATTACTACGGAGCCCCTAAAGGGACATGGGGGCAAAAAAAAAAATGAAACGTTTCTAAATCCAAAAAATGAAACGTTTCTAGATCCTGACTATCTAGTCCACTAGATACTATCTAGTCGCACTAGATACTATCTAGTGCGCATACTAGATACTATCTAGTACTATCTAGTGCGCACTAGATACTATCTAGTACGCACTAGATACTATCTATATCTAGTACCACTAGATACTATCTAGTACTATACTAGATACTATCTATACTATCTAGTACTATCTAGTGCGCACTAGATAGTACATGTGTTGATTTGCCACAACACTCCATCCATATCTAGTGCGCACTAGAAATGTTTCAAAAAAATGAAACGTATCTAGTGCCCACTAGAAACGGATCTAGTGCGCACAAGACAGTATCTAGTGAGCACTAGAAACGTTTCATTTCCCCCCCCCCCCCCATGTCCCTTTAGGGGCTCCGTACATTACAAACAACAAAATACAAATATTTTAATGTGCAGTTAAGCGTGACATAATACTCAAACCAAACATAAGAAAGAAGCATCTATCTGTGACAAGATAACAAAAGCTAAATTAGGTTGAATATTGGGTTTTGAAGCCATTACACTTAATAAAAGACTTTTGGACATGCAAACTTCATAATAATAAAAACCTAAGGCTAAATGGCTGCAATAATAACCCTTATTTTGCAACAAACTTGTGTCTAGCCATGTGTTTGAGTATATCAGGGACTTTTAAGACCTTTTTAATAACGGTGTTATGCAATTACTTGTTTAACAATTATACCAGCCAAAGTCTGAAGTATGATGAAATGGCTTAGACTTACTTAATACTTTTTTTTGTACTTCGCTGCAGTATGTAACAATAATTCCTAATGACATAATTGATTTTATTAACGCAACTTGGACCTGCATAAGTGGCTGAAAACAGACAGATGTATCAACCAACTGAAAATGACCAATTCATTAAAATCTTTGAATGACCATCTACCTTGTTTGAGGCCATATCAGTGGGGCAAATGCTACACACAGGGGCCTGAACACAACACAACATGCTGCTCAGGACAAACCGAGGGTGAGGCAGTGCACTGACCTGTCCGTGGGATGATGATGATGAAGCAGCCGCTGCTGGCCAGCTGCCGGATGAGGTTCAGATGCTGGCAGAGAGCAGCTGTATCTGGCACCAGGTAGGGAGACATGGAAGACTGGGCCTTAGGCTGCTGAAGGCTGCCCTCTAGCTGCGACACCTCCAACTGCAAGGAAAAAAACAGACCCAACAGCTGTTAATGTGTGATTGATGTAAGATGTATATGTGGGTTTTATGGTGACAGAAATATGATTATCTCAGGATTCCTATACATTTGCATTACCTCCATCAGATGATTTTAGTGAGTGTTCAGTGAGATTTAATGTCAGCCGGTTCACACTAACGTCAACTAAATCATATGCCTACCAAACATTATATTTCACAACAGCAAATATCCAAATTAATTTGGATCTTAAACTCAGTAAAAAAAAGGCAATTATATTATCTTTCTATTTAGAAAATAAATGTTTTTTTCAACATTTTCTATCTGTCAAAGACTAGAAGCTTTTGCCAGTGATGGCTGTGTCTATGCTGTATCACAGCTAAGAAAACACAGATCAGGTAAACAGTCAGTGGACAGAGTGATAATATAATAAAACCTGTAGTCGAAGCTGGGCCATATCCCTCATTAAGCGATTTCGACGAGCCTCCTCTTCAGCCTGGACAAATAAAGATAAAGACAGAAAAGTCAACATCAAAAGGCACAGCTGCTTTGCTCAAATCATTTTGGTTCCAAGTCATTAATTAAACATTCTTCGCATTTATTTAGGCCATCAGTTACAAAACACTGTCTAAATGGCACACAGAATAATGAGACTTGACTGTATACCAGCCCCCTGTGGTTCTTCTGGTCATTGTGCAGATGTCACTCACCATTCGGAACTGTGCCTTGGCCTGCTGCACCAGATTATCCTGTTCGGACTGGCTGATGCTGGTGAAGATTCCCGCCTCCGGGTTGAAGTGCAGCACGTTGCCCTGGAGATTTGTTAGGAAGTGGCCAAAACTGCGAATGCAACACACTCGCACCACACACTGGAGGAAGAAGAGAGAACATGTTTTAAAACTTTTATACTATGCATGATTGATTAGAAAACAGCTCTTTTAACCCAACTATACCATTTTCTGAGTGTGTAGCCAGGAGAATTTGTGTTTTAACATGTTTCAGTCTCTTAACATGTCCTGATAAAAATGAGATCATAACAGACCGAGATACCTATATATCATAAATATACAACATACACACCATTAGTTTAAAGCTGCTCTAATCAATATGTGTATGTTACCAATAGGTCAAATGACATGTCCTGCAATGTAAAAGGCGTGATAACCCCACAGAGATCACTATCTGTATCTAAATCTATCCCCTGACACACAGTTCTCCTCAGCTCTACACAAAGTTTTCAGTCCCGCTTCTCTCATTATTGTTGTTTTTGGCTGCAGCAGGCAGCTATTTTCAGCAAAAATAATATCCAATCCAACTGTAAACTACCTGCCCAGCCCCAAACAGCCGACAAACAAAATTACTACCTGATGAACATGAACCATTAAGCTACTAAAGAACCAAAAATATCCCCTTAAGAGTTAGTGGAGTGCAAAACAGAGCTAAAAGGAGAGTAGATGTTGGAGTTATATTTGTTGTGGCCAGAAACATGATGTGTAAACAAGCAACTGTTTGCCAACAACTTTATGAAGATGATAATATATCAATGTAGTGTTTAATGCTTGTGGCTATAAAATGAATACATTAATGCAGGTTCAAAGATACTTTTGGTTTTTAATTACCGTCATTACTGACAACAAGAGAGAGCCCCTCCCTTCCCCATGAACTTGTGGAGTGGACATCGTGACATGCCGGTTAGTAAACATTTTAACACTGCAGATGGTTGTGATTAGTCAGCAAGACTCACTTTGATTTAGGGCTTTACCAAAGGATTAATTTCATTTTCAATTTAGCTACAGATTAATTAATTAATTGTTTGGTCAACGAAACAGAGAAAAATGGCCATTACAGTGTCTCAAAGTCAAATGTGGTATCATCAAATTGCTTGTTTTTTCAGACCAACCGTCCAAAACCTAAAAATATATAGTTCACCATCACATAAAATGATCAGAAGTAGCATTAAATGGGTGGTAAGTGTGTTTTTAAACTAAAATAAGTTTGGATTCTTTTCAGATTTTCCTGAATTTTCAGTAATTATTGAGAAATTGTACACTAAAAATAATTTTGTCTAAGATAATCATACTGTTTTGGCAAAACAAACTTACTGGCTCATAAAAAAAAGGCAACACAACTGGCAATTTGAGTGGTGGAGCTGTTTTAGCCAAGACATCTGTACAAGCAGAATCCTGTGTGTGTATGTGTGTGTCCTTGCAGCGTGTGTACCTCCTGTAGGGAGCTCAGAGAGGGGTTGCGGCGAGTAAAATCAAGTCGGCGGTGAGCTACGTTGAGAGCAGGCAGGTGCCGAAGAGCCAAATCCTCCGGCAGCAGCAGACTCTGGACCAAACCGGGCTGCTCACACTCATTTAACAGTTCTGTCACCTCTGCGTTTAGACCAAGCTCTGCAGTACAACACATGGATAAATAAATAAACAAGCAGTAGACTCAGAGCACAGTCATTAGTGTGTAAAAAAAAAAATCACATAGGAAGACAAATATTCAGTGTGAGAGCTGAGTATTAGCACTGTTTGTTAAGTAAGTGCACACACTACAGAACAAATTCCTTTCAGATCCCATTTAATACTTTTGCATGCTTTTTATCATAACTATACACAAATGTGTATATTCTAATTATTTATGTCCAGTGTTTAAAAGAAATTTACCAATCAGCATCTCTAAAGCTCACTAATTCACATTTATATCATGCTAGTTTAATCTGTACAAAACTTTTTTTTCCAAAGTTTTATGGGTTGTTAGATGCTGGAGCTATTTTTTGGTTGGGCCAGTGGAGTCTTGTCCTCACTGTGAGATTGCCAGGAAGTTACTGACTTGGCCAAGAAACAACCACAAATTGTCAGTTTTACATTTCAGTTTTTGTATGGACTAAACAAAAACAACAAAAAACTAAATAAAAAATGTTAATAAGTAAGATTTAGAGGTGTTGGCATGTGGATTTTTTTTACCTTTGGACAGAGCGAGGGAAGCTGTTTCACCTGCTAGCTCAAGGTTTATATTTAGTCTCATAAGTACAGACAAGAGTGGTATCAGTCCTCTAATCTAACTACCCACAACAGTGATTTAGGTAATGTCTTCACTTAGTGTCTCAAAGCCCATTTCAGTATTAGAGGGACCCAGTGGGAGTTAAAACCTAGACACTGTCGTGTCATCCTGTGCCCACTGAGCTATACAGGAGTTAATCTTTATGCATTTCAGTCTGTCAGTAACTCACCAGCCTCGAGCATCTTGCTGCCATCTGGTAGCAGGTTGAGCAGCACAGACAGTCGGTTCCACAGGCTTTGAGAACTCTGCAGAGAAAACCAGTTTGTTAAATACAGTCCTAAAATGTTAATGTTTCATGGACAAAGCAGGACATTCGGGCGCCTCACCTGTGCACACATGAGGATGATGTCAGTGTTTGTCCTTAGCCAATCAACAAAGACCTTTACCACCTGGATCAACCCCTGATTGGTTAGGATCTCCAGCTTCTCTAAGAGGGTTTTCTCACTATGTACTGACTGTGTACTGTGTTGGCTGCCTTCTGAATCAGAGTCCAAGTCTAGAGGAGGCAGAAGCAAAGCAAAAAGGACAAAGTCACATTTTGAGTTCTCCATGAATCCATTAAAAAGGGAAAAGATGTACAAGAGAATGTCTCGAATAAGTAACCGTAAATAAAAGGATTATATGTGACATTGAGGCAAAAACCACATTACCATTTTCATTGGTTCCGTTGGCAGTACCAGGGTTGATATCGCTGGGTGAATCCCCAGGAGGAGGGGGTGTCTCTTGAGAGGGGGGAGCAGAGGCATCAGTGGGGGTGGGAATCCCCGAGGAAGATGAGGTTTGAGGCCTCAACAACATGTTGCTGAAGGTTGGCGCCAGGCGGAAGCAGCGCTTTGCCTGGAAGAGTTGTGAGGACATGGCCTGGAGGTTACTGCTGATGCTGGAGTCGCTGGGCATGAGAGGTCCGTTAGTGGTCGGAGGTGTGTCACCGTCCCTGTCACCTCCTTCTTCCTTGGGCTGGTCTTCCTCTTCCTCTTCATCCTGGTGCTCCCGCGCCTGACCCTCCAAGTTGTCTGAGTTTTCTGTGTCCTCTATGTCTTCCAAGTCTGAGCGGGACTCCTGGCTATTCATGTCCGAATCGGTCTCTACATCGAACGCCGTTCCTCCTTCCTCCTCCTCTTCCTCTGAGCCAGTCTCCCAGCTGCCCTCCTCACCCAGGTGGTTTCTCTTAGTCTCCTTCCTGATAGGTGGAGGATTGGGAGGGGTCCCTGTCGCGGTGCCACTTGTTGAATCAGCGTGACCCCTCCTCTCGTCATCATCATCTTCCTCCTCTTCACTCTCAAAGCCTTCGCTCAGGTCACTTTCATCCTCTCCTCGGGTGTCCTTGCGGGCACAGCGGCGTCGGCGGAGTCTAGAGAGGCGGGTGTACTTCTTCTTCTGTCTCTGTTTCTCTTCCTCCAATTTGCGCTGTTCTTCCACACTGCTATGCTTTTTGGCACCAACCCTTTCACAGCCATCTTCATCCTTCTCCTCCTCATCATCCTCTTGCTCCAGGGAGCCATTCTGCAGAGGCTTCTCATCCGGGCGATCTGTCGGTGGAGCTGACAAATCCCTTATCTCCAGGTCATCTGGATAAAAGAAAAAAAACTCACTTCATTTTTTGTTCTCATTCAGGTTGTTCTAATGACATATTTTACCTTTCAAAACTAATGCCCTCCACTGGGTTGATCCTGAAAGTGTGAAACTTTAAATTGCACTCGTAAAACCTTCACATACTTCTGTAGTTGTCTCATGAGATTACATTATGAACCACGAAGACCAGCACTTTAATCCTAAAAGATGTTGCTTATAAAAGGATACACTGAGATTGATGCATTGATCTATGGTTGACACCGGCTGGGTCATTTTCCTCCTCACCTGTGGCGTCAGTGTGAAGTGGAGGCACCTGGCTCTCCGCTTCCTCCAGTTCAGCCTGCAGCCGGATGTTGACGTGGTTGACCAGATGGGAGAAGAGCGCCAGAGTAAAAGCTATGGATGCACTGTACTGCTTTGATCCTAAAGACACAATACAACATTGTTAGTACAAAAAGAAAAAGAGTTCCTGGTTATAATCACTGCCACAAGACAGCATTTCACAGCAGCGTAATCCATGTACAGATAAAAGTCAGAGCCCGATATTAGCCGATATTAGCTCTTGCACATATACAGTATCGTATCGGTATGGAGATCAGCCAATAGATGACAAGAAAGTTTATTCTCATTTATCTGTGCTGTACATTTCTTGTTAAATTCAGTTGTTAGAATTTTAACAATACATATCGGGCGATATGTCATTATCGGATCTCAAATATCATTGTAGTCCTGTATCCTGTATGAGCCTATAATAACATTTCTGTAAGTTATCAAAAACCTAAAGATGCAGTTTTTGGATTTATGTTTTAAAATTCAGGTTAGTGTCCAAATTTCAGTTTGGGAGTCAATCCATCACAGATCCTCTCACGATGGTAAAAAACTTGGACAACTTTAGTGGGTGTTTTGGACAGAGTTGTGTAGCCGTTGGGTTAACTGCACAGCTCTACAAACATAAAATTAAGTCTGGCAGATGTAGTCTTCCTCTTCTACTAACTATTCCAATCCTCATCTGACGTAGATGTACAGGCCCACTGAAGATGATAATTGAACAGAATTGAAATTGTAGCTTTTAAAAAAAGGGCCTTATAGAAAAATAAATTTTACTACTTTGGATTTTAGAACCTAAATAAACATCTTTAACTTCACACTGACACTAACCTCCCCTCTTCAGGCTATGCACCACCATCAAACAAGTGACCACCATCTTGAAGACGAGGGTGTCAGGCAGCACAGGGCAGGAGCTGTCAGCGTGCTGCTGGTCCTCCTCTTCCTCAATTGGGGAGTGGTGAGCACCACCATGTGGCTGTGGCGGCAGGTAAAACAGCACCAGGTTGAAGTCCTCCAGCACCGACTGGCAGAGTGACGTCAGCTCCGTCTCCATTAGACTACAAAAACACAGAGCAACAAAATGAAAATGAAGGAAGCACTAAAAATACAAGGTAAACCAAACCTAACAATGAATAGAGATACAGATAACACTAGTGGTTCAGTAGGATGATCAGGTTTCATGATGTGCTCATATCTGCTGTCCTTCATGTTTAATCCATGAACTACAAGTACAATTTGTTGGTATTTGAACATTTTTACAGGCAGTGAACTCTTTGCCTGGAATCACCATGGCGGTGATACTGTGGATGGATACTGTTAACCTCTGTTCAGACTTCACAAAACAAATATTTGACTGAAGTCTTTGGTGCAGGTAAGAGGTTAGATCCGATGGATTAATTTGGTTCATTAGGTTCATTGGGTTCATTGGACAATAATGTGTCCCCCTCATCTTAACATACCAATAGAATGGTTATGGTTAAAAATACCGTAAAGCCAAAGGTTTATTTCCACTGTGGACTGGTTTGAAAACAGTGGAGGAAAAGGAGACAGGAAATGAGTGACAGTACAAACACTCACCTGTTCTTGGGCTGCAGCAGGCTCTGAAGGTACATGAAGCTCACCAGAAGGCGCTTAATGTCCTTAGATCTGCAGACAAAAAGTCATTGCAAAAATTATAGAAATCAGAGATTACAAATTTTCTCTGGATCAGATTTAGCATTTGTCTTGACCAAAGCAGAGCAATCCATTTAATACTTTAATGTTAGAGAAACAGTGGTGCATTGAAAGTCCTGCTGTAAAGTGTTGGTAGTGTACGCACTTTTACTATTGTTAAGAGTGCCATTCTGAGTTTTCTGAGCAATTTTATTTATACTGAAAAGATAATATTTAAAAGCATAGTTGGAAATATGCTTATTTGCCTTATTGCTGTCAATAACAGTAAATATGAAGTTTTAGCCAGCAGCTGGTTAGCTTAGCTTAGCATAAAGATTAGAAACGGTGAGCGATAGCTTTAAAAAACAAAAACCAAAAAAATTCAGCCTACAAGCAAGCCTTGAAGTGTGTGGTATCGATATCCTCATCCAACTCTTGCCAAGAAAGCCAATAAGCATATTTCCCAAAATGTGGATAGAATAGATGTGATACATTTATGATGGAGCAAAGTATTTTCAGTGTCACCATTTCTTCAGGTAAACATAGTTACACACATAATATATGGTGCAAAACGCTTTCACACTGAGTTAAGCGTTATTCGTGTATATGAAACAAAACAGCATTGTTTTCTGTACAAGTGGCAAAAGAATTTGTTAATCTTAATTGCTCTACGCACAACTGTAATCTACTCCCGATGGTAAATAAATTGTACAAACATGGTATCACACATTACTCACAATGCATCTGCAAGTCTTCTTTCAGATACCATAATGGACAAGCAACATGACATGACCTATACACAGCAGGCATGACCTCCTGAAATTCTTATTTTATTTTCATTAGTGTTTTTGTGAATATTTGTCTTTTTTGCCCCTACTGATTCCTGTTACTTTTGTTGCTTCAACAATCTAATTTCCCTACAGGGATCATCAATTATCCAATCCCATCTGCAGAGAGATGCTGCTTTATCCCACCACTCTTTAGAGTGCCTTTGTGATTCAGATGGCGTGGTGAGCAAGCCGGTAATTATGTGATTAAAGATTAGTTTAGTTATAGATTAAAATTACTCGGGGATGTCAGCACAAAGACAACAAAATATTCTGTTTATAGCAGACTCATTTTTACAAGGCAAGGCAGTGACAACCATTAGCACTACCACTGCTGTCCAGAGAGGGCCCATGATCTAGGGAGGGCTCAGAGGAATTGGTGGATATTTGTGCAAATCTGTCTGGAAATCCAGTTCAATTAATATCAGAAAGACTTGGGCTGTACTAGTCTACTGTGAAGTTTTAATTTACAGAGTACAAAAAAAACCCTCTAATAATACTCCACAGACTTCATCATACACTAGATGAACTGGGGCTGATCAACAATTGTTTTCTCATATTTCTCCCAGGAGTTTTCAGACCATCTGACATCCTGTGAATCCCCCTCCTCACCTTTGTCGAGATGGAGACAGCTTCTTCATTTCCTGCTTCTTCACTTGGTGGTACATCTTGGCAGCTTTGTCAAACAGGCGTTTCAGGTTGCCATAGGCGCCCTCAAAGGGGGCATCTGATTGGATGCTATGATGCACAGATGAAATATCTGTTAAGACTTAACTTATTGGATTGTGGTTCAATTGTTACCATAACTGTACAAAACCATTCCTCACCAGCGAAGGTAGTAGTAGGTAGCTTCAACATTGTAGAACTTGCTCCCTGCCAGTGTGCCCAGTTGGTTAAAAGGCATTCCTGTAGACAGGCGGGTGGAGAAAAGTTAACATTTATTTTTGTAATAGCCTGATGTGGACTGAGAACCACCATCTAATGTTCACTGCTCAATCTGAAAAACTAAAGACCGCAGTGCTACTCTTTTTTCTTTCTTTTTTTAAATAAAAAATATCGTAATATTTAAGAACTTTACAGGTAAAACCTGATACATACATACATACATACATACATACATACACATACACACACATATATATATATATATATATATATATATATATAGTGACTTTGTGTACCCTCAGGATAACAGTAGCAAGGAGTAACAAAATATCTCAAATGAAGTTCACAAATAAATCAGTAACCCTAAGCCCTGTAATTTAGTGAGCTTTATAGGTGCTGGTACGTGGATCCCCCCCCCGCCATTCCCAGTCTTTATGCTGAGCTAAGGGACTGCAGGCTCAAACTTTAGCGTACAGACATGAGAGGTAAGTTCTCCCGGTAAGAAAGCAAATAAGCATATTTCCCAAAATATCAAACTATTTCTTTAAGAAGTGTAAAACAGAATTTGTATTTGCGTCTGTGAGTGCTGTTGTTTTTCTTCTGGCTAAAGAATCATGTCTGATGAAAGCATCTCCACAGCTTTTTAGAAAAGTATTCTTGCCACTCACCCAGCACAGAAAACACAAAGTTGACCAGGTTCTCCCTGACCATGGGAACAGCAAAGTGTTGCATTAAGAAATCTTACATTGCAGTCACTCACCTACGTGTGGCATGACAGACAGGGCTTGATGGTAAAACCTTTCAGCCAGCTGCTCAGCCTCCACTCCAGCAAGTTCATTCTGATAACGGGCTGCAAAGGAAACAAACATTTTTAAAAAAGAAAAAAAGTAATAAGAAATGTTAACAAGATAAACACTTACTTAAAAATGTATAAATATAACCGCGGTGACAGAAACATTCAATAAGGATAGCGCTATCGAGCCTCATTTCTTTATGACATTTATGTCATAAATTTAGGCTAAAATATGAAATGTTGATTGAAAACTAATTCATCTCAGTTTTCTTTTATCTATCAAAGGCAAACCGAAAATGGCGCAGGCATAATTTCATTTGTTTTTGTAATATTTAATCTAAAACCAATCAAAGACTAATATCTCGATGTCACATAAGTCTAAACAACCCAGACAGCCACCTGCCAATTATACTCTAGAGCTAAGCCAAAACTTCCCACGCTGAATGACACACACATGCTGTCTCACACCTCTACAAGCTGGGTAGAAAGATGAATTAACTGCATGTTCTATTATCATGTTATTACCTAGATCTCCAAGGTAGACCAGACAGCGATGGCAGGCCATCTGTGCCCACTCCATCTCCTTGGGGGTCGCTGACACTGGTTTCTTTCGGCCTGCAGGGAACAATAACACAATGGTTCTTTTTTTTAAAAAAAATGTATTTCAAGCACTTAGTTGAGGCACTTACCAAAACGACTTGGAATTATGTTACAAACAAACAAGCTTAAATTCCAGCAAAGCAACAAATGTTAGAGACAGCACCCAGATATTACTATAAACACTGTTTCAAGAAACTATGGAAGACAGGATTACGGACCCGATATACCCCTGGTTTTTATTTACATAAAATATGTGCATTGCATATTGTTCGAATCACAGAGTGGAAGTCTAGCCTATCAGAGGCAAAGCACGACTACAGGATGCATAGTACCACAAGCTTGCGTGACCCTGCACCTGTCCGTTTGTCTTTGTTGACAATAGACTGACTTGGCACTTCTCCACCTATTTGTCTGCTTTGCAAAGTGCAAGGGAACACTGACAACTGATATGGACTGAACTCAGACAATGGACACATAAACAACTGGTGTACATGCAACGGTGTGATTACACTATTCATTATCCGGAAAGTGACCGTACAATACATACTGTAAATGAGGTCAAACTTTCCATTGGATAAAACACCAGAGTAATTAAATACTAAATCCAGAAGTTCTGAAAACACTCATAATAGCATGTTGAATGGGATTTACACCCATCCCACAGGAAAAGCCAATCTGAATGGCGCAAAGATGGTAAGAGAAAAAGCTATTGGTCAGCGGATCTAGGTACATTTTTCATTTGACTACAATGCAATAAAAACAAACTATATTGTCATAGGCCGTTATCGCCGCAAACATTTGTTATAGTAGAAAAAGACTAGGTTAACAATGCATCCATTCTCTTCTAGTGTTCCTGTAAGCCATTACAAGTAAACAAACATGCACCAGGATCCTGAAACCAGCTCAGCTAAAAATAATTTTGCCATCATTAAATGTTATCGTTTAAACGTGTGCTTTTACCAGTGTGACAAAGAAAAAGGCCTGTAAGCGATCAAGATTTTTAAAATATGGACAGCCTGTTTTATATGCATGCAACTGTCACACGTCATTCTGACAAACATTTAGTGAGAGATTTGTTGCTGCTTGTGTACGTTAATGTTCTATATCTGTGTCTGTGTGTGAATTTGCGCATCTGACCGATTAGTGGGTCTGTGACGTGGGTCCAGTCGATGCAGTCCTGCAGCTCCAGCTGGTAATGTGACTGGATGTAGAGCAGAAGGTGCTGGTAGAAACCAACGCCGGCGATCAGGTGTGTACGGTAGGCACACTCCAGAGCGCTGCGACTGTGGATGTGCTACAGTGGAGGAAAGAGAACGAAAAAAAAAAGCCAAGATATTAGAGATATGACCAGGAAAACTATAATAAACTATGTAACATACATATATTGTTTATAATGAGCATCAAAAAGGCAAAAAAAAGAGAGAGCACTGAGCAATTAAGTATAATGTACAGGAAAAAAAATGACAAGCAATTGGGAAACATTATTATTGGTAATGCAGAAAAAAAACATGGTTAAGAAATAAAACCCAAGAAAAAAGCATGAATAAAACTGGCAAAATAATAAATATTATAAGAGAAGTTGAACTTTACAAGAATACTCCACTGAGTACCTGTAACGTTGTCAGACTCCCAATGGACAGTTGAACAAAAATAATAACATTGGTTTAACAGAACCAGAAATACAGCCTTTTTTAATACCATGATTTGGTTTCCTTGTTGAAACATGCTTATATTACCCATAATGCAACTCTAATGATTACAGTTGTTTCGAGATTTGAGCCAGTTACACTTACAGCTAACACAGCCTTGAGCTGCGAGGCTTAAGCAGGGATGAGGCGAAGGCTACAGAGGTCTGGTAAGCTCACTTATTTCAAACTCTGCACCACCGTCAGACTGCTGCACATGACATGACATGACTTGAGGCAATTTATCAGATTTCCCCCAGCTCTCACATACATAGAACTACTCCCAAGACCTGTAAACAGACTTTGATGTGTAAAATCGGTGGAGTTCCCCTTCATGAAGAGACTTCTTAAGTATGTTTAAAATGAACAAATGTGCAACAAATGATTAAGGCTCAACTGCTGATGATCAATATTTTTAGGATTTAGGTTCACGTGCATCTGAATCACAGTACAGACATACATACTGAAACTGTGAACCTTTCTATGACAGAACTCAGCTCAGAAATGTTCCTGCTACGTTTGATAAGGATAATAATGTTGAATCGAATAGCAGAGTTCAAGGTTTCATTACCACTGGGACCACCCATGCAAAACACGCCCACGCTCTTTGTACTCCATGAGATTCTTTACATGCCAGTGACCACAAAATGGCAGATGTCCTAGTAGAGTGGATCTTTAAGAACAGAAAAAACTGGCATGCAATGAGTTTTTTTTTTTACCCCACAGCTGCAGGGTCAGTTACCTTCTTGTTGGTCTTGATAACCTGGATGACCTCATAGTAAACCTTCCTCCAGAGCAGCTCCTCAGCCTTACGGCCATAGTCAACAGGGTGGAGAAACATCAGCTTCACACAAAGCTCCCTCAGCCTGAAAACACACAGGATGAAAAACAGATACACACATGCATAAGTTAAGGAGGTAGTTGGGTCACCGGTTTAATACAAGTCTAAATACAAGATCAACCCAAAATGTGAGCAAAGGCATCTAATCACCTCTGCCACGTTCATATGCCCTTGTATTGCAGCGTAAATGCACATGCAACAAACTATTATGCTCATGGATTCATCTCAGACAAATACTTTTTTGATCAATTGGTCTACAAAATGTCATAAAACACTGAAAAATGCCATTTATAATTTCCTAGAGCCCAAGGTGACATTTTTACATGTCTAGTTTATAGGTTTAAAAAAAAAAAAAATAATAACTCTGCACACCTGAATGTGTTATAGGTGCATCGTAGGAAGGTGCAACTGGAAAAAAAATGAGGGATGATATGTGTGAATGTATGTATATACGTGTATGTACATGTATATGTGTAGCGAGACAGTGTGGGAAGTCCCTCGTTGTTTTCAAATGTCTAGTTTATCTAACCAACAGTCCCAAACGCAAAGATATTAAGTGTACTATCGTATATGGCAAAGAAAAGCAGCAAAATGTAAAAGTTAGAAGCTGGAACGAGCAAACGTTTGGCATCTTTAATTGAAGAATTGAAGGCCTGTCTAGCTCAGAAGGCAGTCACTGAGAGATATGAGATCTCCTCTGTCTGTCTGTCTGTCTGTCTGTCTGTCTGTGTGTGTGTGTGTGTGTGTGTGTGTGTGTGTGTGTATATAGAGTAAACACATGGCCTCTTCGTCACGTTTTACCTCCAACTTCCCCTTTCTGTTTTTCAGCTTTTGGTTCATTGCATCAAGTATCAAAATAAGCCTGTCCACAGGCTGTTAAGAGTGAGCACAAATGAGTGTGTTTATGTTTTATTTTAGTCATGCAGAGATCACAACTTCTCACAGTAGAATCAAATGACTATATTGAAGCATAAGTGGTTAATTTGCACACATTAAATTATCTTGTAATGCTAAGTGTGATACAGAATACCAGGTGTGAACAGAGATGCTGTGAGGTGTAGTCAAAGTCTTATCAGCTATAAACGAACTGGAGGTGAGCCACCGGCGGCTATTCATGCACAGGACTATCCATAGTTATATTCCAGACAACTGGCTGGATTAAACTCAGATTGTAGCCTGTGACGTTTTAAATTACACCCCTGCCTCATTGCACACACACACATTGCTGCGACTGCTGCACATACTTGTTGCGAAGGCTGATGTTCTCCGGCTTGAAGACCTCTCTGTAGGATGCTTTGCTGCCGATGATGACATCCAACTTGTGCACAGACTCCACCACAGCCCTGGGCAGCGTTGGACAATAGAAAGCATTAGCGTAATAATGCCCGGTCGATTAGGGATGCCAGGAACAAATGTCATCTCAAATACTGCGGGCTACCACGCCAGCAACCACAATCCTTCCTGTTTCATTTCTCTGTAACAACAGCGGTGATGACAAAGAGCAGCTACAAATCACGATTTCATAAGCTAATAATAAAGCTAACACAAGCCACACTAACTAAAAGCATTGGGACTTTTTTTTTTTTCCGGTCACATTTAGCTGACGAGTATGCAGGGATGTTGAGCTACTCCTTGTCGTTACTGAAAGGAAGAATATGTGGATCCTTTCTTGTGTTAGAAAACACTCATTGGCTGGCTGGCGCTAAATTAGCACCTCGGTTAGCTAACGTAAAAACGGCCTCGCCAACTTACCTGTAAAGCCGCTTTATGAGAAGGACTTTCGCCTCCGGCTCGCTGTCCTGCCCCGGTCCACTCATATTAGCGAGAAGCAGGTAGTTTAGTCTCCCGTCTCCCTTCAACCCTCCCGACACACAGTGGTCAGGGGTGCTCGGGTTTGTTCCCCCCCGGCAGTGACAACCGTGTTGATAGCCAGCTAGCGCAAGCTATCAAGGTAGTGTTAGCTTTTCTCCCTTTCCCTCCGA